>NC_053026.1:180967170-181275953 GCF_003073215.2 Triticum urartu | reverse complement strand
TGATGGAAGTGGATGAAAGAGGGGATGCCTTCCGGGCCATGTTCAAGAATTCATCCGATTAACCAGTTAACTTGCCGATTAATCCCTACTCATAGGGTCACCGAGTAGCCGATAAACCAAAAAATCGTCCGATTAATTGATTAAATGGCCGATTAACTTGCCGATTAGCCGATTAATACCCTACTCGCTAGCCAACCGAGCAGCTACCAGTTAACGATTTCCTCAACAATGCTTCCGGGGCATCCCCAAGCTTTGACTTTTTGGTGTCCTTGGATTATCTTGGGGGTTCCATGGGCATCCCCAAGCTTAGGCTCTTGCCACTCCTTGTTCCATAATCCATCAAAAGAATTCACTCAAAACATGAAAACTTCACAACACAAAACTCAATAGAAATCTCGTGAGCTCCGTTAGAGAAAGAAAACAAAAGACCACTTCAAGGTACTGTAATGAACTCATTCTTTATTTATATTGGTGTTAAACCTACTGTATTCCAACTTCTCTATGGATTATAAACTATTTTAGTAGCCATAGGTTCATCAAAATAAACAAACAACACACGAAAAACAGAATCTGTCAAAAACAGAACAGTCTGTAGTAATCTGTAGCTAGCGCAAGTTCTGGAACCCCAAAAATTCTAAAATAAATTGCTGGACGTGAGGAATTTATCTATTAATCATCTTCAAAAATAATTAACTAAATATCATTCTCCAAATAAAAATTACAGCAGTTCTCGTGAGCACTAAAGTTTCTGTTTTTTACAGCAAGTTCAACAAGAATTTCCCCAAGTCTTCCCAACGGTTCTACTTGGCACAATCACTAATTAAACACAAAAAACACAACCAAAACAGAGGCTAAATAAATTATTTATTACTAAACAGGATCAAAAGGCAAGGAATAAAAATAAAATTGGGTTGCCTCCCAACAAGCGCTATCGTTTAACGCCCCTAGCTAGGCATAAAAGCGAGGATAGATCTAGGTATTGCCATCTTTGGTAGGCAATCCATAAGTGGCTCTCATGATAGTTTCGTATGGAAATTTTATTTTCTTTCTTGGTAAGTGTTCCATGCCCTTTTTAATGGAAATTGAAATCTAATATTCCCTTCCTTCATATCAATAATTGCACCAACCGTTCTAAGGAAAGGTCTACCAAGAATAATAGGGCAAGAAGGATTGCAATCTATATCAAGAACAATGAAATCTATGGGCACATAATTCCTATTTGCAACAATAAGAACATCATTAATTCTTCCCATAGGTTTCTTAATAGTGGAATCCTCAAGATGCAAGTTTAGAGAGCAATCATCAAAATCGCGAAAATCTAGCAAATCACACAAAGTTTTGGGGATAGTGGAGACACTAGCACCCAAATCACACAAAGCATAAAACTCATGATCTTTAATTTTAATTGTAATAGTTGGTTCCCACTCATCATAGAGTTTTCTAGGGATAGAAACTTTCAACTCAAGTTTTTCTTCATAAGATTGCATCAAGGCATCAACAATATGTTCGGTAAAGGCTTTCTTTTGACTATAAGCATGTGGAGAATTTAGCACGGATTGCAACAAGGAAATACAATCAATTAAAGAGAAACTTTCATAATTAAATTCCTTGAAATCCAATATAGTGGGTTTAGCAACATCTAGATTTTTATTTCTTTCAATCCCACTTTCATCAGTTTCATCATAAAGATCTAAATACTCTGAATTTTTAGAACGCCTTCTAGGTAAAGAAAGATCATATTCAGTTTCATCAAGATTCATATTGCAAAACAAAGATTTGATAGGAGACACATAAATAACTTTTAGATCTTCATCTTGATTTTCATAGGAATTGGAAGAACACGCTTTAATAAAGGCATCTTTGGAAGCACGCATCCTAGCGGTTCTTTCCTTGCACTCATCAATGGAAATTCTCATGGCTTTGAGAGACTCATTGATATCATGCTTAGGAGGAATAGATCTAAGCTTTAAAGAATCAACCTCAAGAGAAATTCTATCAACGTTCCTAGCCAAATCATCAACTTTAAGCAATTTCTCTTCAAGCAAAGCATTAAAATTCTTTTGTGAATTCATAAACTCTTTAACACTATTCTCAAATTCAGAGGGCATATTATTATAATTTCCATAAGAGTTGTTGTAGGAATTCCCATAATTATTAGAAGGATTACTAGGATATGGCCTAGGATTAAAATTCCCTCTATAAGAGTTGTTACCAAAATTACTCCTACCAACAAAATTCACATCCATAGATTCATTGTTATTCTCAATCAAAGTAGACAAAGGCATATCATTAGGATCAGAAGAAACACTCTTAGTAGCAAATAATTTCATAAGTTCATCCATCTTTCCACTCAACACATTGATTTCTTCTATCGCATGCACTTTTTTATTAGAAGATCTTTCAGTATGCCATTGAGAATAATTAACCATAATATTATCTAGGAGTTTAGTAGCATCTCCTAAAGTGATTTCCATAAAAGTGCCTCCCGCGGCCGAATCTAAAAGATTTCTAGAAGCAAAATTCAATCCGGCATAAAAATTTTGTATAATCATCCACAAATTCAAACCATGAGTAGGGCAATTACGTATCATTAATTTCATTCTCTCCCAAGCTTGTGCAACATGTTCATGATCACGTTGCTTAAAGTTCATAATATCGTTTCTAAGAGAGATCTAGCGGGAGGGAACTACTTAGAGATAAAAGCATGTTTGCACTTGTTCCAAGAATCAATACTATTTTTAGGCAAAGACGAAAACCAAGCTTTAGCATGATCTCTAAGAGAAAAAGGAAATAGCTTCAATTTAATGACATCATTATCGACATCTTTTTTGTTTTGCATATCACATAAATCAACGAAGCTATTCAGATGAGTAGCGGCATCTTCACTAGGAAGGCCGGCGAATTGATCTTTCATAACAAGATTCAACAAAGCAGTATTGATTTCACAAGATTCAGTATTGGCAAGAGGAGCAATCGGAGTGCTAAGGAAATCATTATTATTGGTATTGGTGAAGTCACACAATTTGGTAGTATCTTGAGCCATCATGACAAACAAGCAATCCAACACACGGGCAAACAAAAAGGCAAGCGAGAAAAAGGAAAACAGAAAAGAGAAGCAGAGAAGGAGAAGGGGATTGGGAAAGAGAGGGCGAATAAAACGGCAAGGGTGAAGTGGGGGAGAGGGAAACGAGAGGCAAATGGCAAATAATGTAATGCGAGAGATAGGGATTGTGATGGGTACTTGGTATGTTGACTTTTTGCATAGACTCCCTGACAACGGCACCAGAAATTCTTCTTGCTACCTCTTGAGCTTGCGTTGGATTTCCCCGAAGAGGAAAGGATGATGCAACAGAGTAGCGTCAGTATTTCCCTCAGTTTTTGAGAACCAAGGTATCAATCCAGTAGGAGGCCACGCTCAAGTCCCTCGTACCTGCACAAAACCATAGCTACTCGCAACCAACGCGATTAGGGGTTGTCAATCCCTTCACGGTCACTTACAAGAGTGAGATCTGATAGATATAATATTTTTGGTATTTTTGGTATAGAGATGCAAAGTGAAAAGTAAAAGGCAAAGTAAAAAAGCAAAGCAAGATTAAAGTGATGGAGATTGATATGATGAGAATAGACCCGGGGGCCATAGGTTTCACTAGTGGATTCTCTCAAGAGCATAAGTATTCTACGGTGGGTGAACAAATTACAGTTGAGCAATTGACAGAATTGAGCATAGTTATGAGAATATCTAGGCATGATCATGTATATAGGCATCACGTCTGTGACAAGTAGACCAAAACGATTCTGCATCTACTACTATTACTCCACTCATCGACCGCTATACAGCATGCATCTAGAGTATTAAGTTAAAAACAGAGTAACGCCTTAAGCAAGATGACATGATGTAGAGGGATAGTTTCATGCAATATGATAAAAACCCCATCTTGTTATCCTCGATGGCAACGATACAATACGTGCCTTGCTGCCCCTTCTGTCACTGGGAAAGGACACCGCAAGATCGAACCCAAAGCTGAGCACTTCTCCCATGGCAAGAACTACCAATCTAGTTGGACAAACCAAACGGATAATTCGAAGAGACTTGCAAAGATAACCAATCATACATAAAAGAATTCAGAGAAGATTCAAATATTATTCATAGATAGACTTGATCATAAACCCACAATTCATTGGTCTCAACAAACACACCGCAAAAAGAAGAAGATTACATCGAATAGGTCTCCACGAGAGAGGGGGAGAACTTTGTATTGAGATCCAAAAAGAGAGAAGAAGCCATCTAGCTAATAACTATGGACCCGAAGGTCTGAGGTAAACTACTCACACTTCATCGGAGAGGCTATGATGATGTAGAAGCCCTCTGTGATGACGGCCCTCTCCGGCAGAGCTCCGGAACAGGCCCCAAGATGGGATCTCGTGGATACAGAAAGTTGCAGCGGTGGAATTAGGTTTTTGGCTCCGTCCCTGTTCGTTTGGGGGTACGTAGGTATATACAGGACGAAGAAGTACGTCGATGGAGCTTCCGTGGGCCCACGAGGGTGGGGGCGCGCTTGGGGGTATAGGGCGTGCCCCCCTACCTCGTGCCCACCTCGAAGCTTCCTTGGCGTAGGGTCCAAGTCTCCTGGGTCATATTCGGGAAGAAAATCATGTTGCAGAAAGGTTTATTCCATTTGGACTCCGTTTGATATTCTATTTCTTTGAAACACTGAAATAGGCAATAAACAACAATTCTGGGCTGGGCCTCCGGTTAATAGGTTAGTCCCAAAAATAATATAAAAGTGGAAAATAAAGCCCAATATAGTCCAAAACAGTAGATAATACAGCATGGAGCAATCAAAAATTATAGATACGTTGGAGACGTATCAGGCATCGATCACGGAGGGCTTCTACATCATCATCCAAGCCCCTCCGATAAAGTGTGAGTAGTTTACTTCAGACCTACGGGTCCATAGTTAGTAGCTAGATGGCTTCTTCTCTCTTTTTGGATCTCAATACAATGTTCTCCCCCTCTCTTCTAGAGATCTATTCGATGTAATCTTGTTTTTGCGGTGTGTTTGTTGAGACCGATGAACTGTAGGTTTATGATCCAGTCTATCTATGCATAATATTTGAATCTTCTCTGAATTCTTTTATGTATGATTGGTTATCTTTGCAAGTCTCTTCGAATTATCAGTTTGGTTTGGCCTACTAGATTGGTTGTTCTTGCCATGGGAGAACTGCTTAGCTTTGGGTTCGATCTTGCGGTGTCCTTTCCCAGTGACAGAAGGGGCAGCAAGGCACGTATTGTATCGTTGCCATCGAGGATAACAAGATGGGGTTTTTATCATATTGCATGAAACTATCCCTCTACATCATGTCATCTTGCTTAAGGCGTTACTCTGTTTTTAACTTAATACTCTAGATGCATGCTGGATAACGGTCGATGAGTGGAGTAATAGTAGTAGATGCAGAATCGTTTCGGTCTACTTGTCTCGGACGTGATGCCTATATACATGATCATACCTAGATATTCTCATAACTATGCTCAATTCTGTCAATATCTCAACAGTAATTTGTTCACCCACCATAGAATACTTATGCTCTTGAGAGAAGACACTAGTGAAACCTATGGCATCGGGTCTCTTTCTCATCATATCTATCTCCATTACTTTATTATTGCTTTGCTTTTACTTTGCTTTTACTTTTTACTTTGCATCTCTATACCAAAAATACCAAAAATATTATTTATCATCTCTATCAGATCTCACTTTCGTAAGTGACCGTGAATGGATTGACAACCCCTAAGCGCGTTGGTTGCGTTGAGCTATTGTTTTTGTGTAGGTACGAGGGACTCGCGCGTAGCCTCCTACTGGATTGATACCTTGGTTCTCAAAAACTAAGGGAAATACTTACGCTACTTTGCTGCATCATTCTCCCCTCTTCGGGGAAATCCGTCGCAGTGCTCAAGAGGTAGCAGCCTATATTTATTTCAGCCTGTTAAAAGCCCGTCATATAGTTGGGCCTAACTACGGCCCGGTTTGCATCCGGCCTGCTCACAGCCGATAATCTAATTGGGCCAAACAAGGACCGAGATAATTTTGGCATGGTAACGGCCTGTGATGTGATTGGCACAATCATGGGCCGGGTCTATTTCGGCCTGCTACCGGCCCATGAGCAGTTCGGCACATTTCAGGCCCAACCTACTTTTCAGCCTCCTAAAAGCCCATTGAGTTTTCTTGCGAAAATAGGGCCGACGGTTTAGTCGGCCTACTAAAAGCCCGAATCTACTAGTGGGCCAGTTTACATTTAGGCCTGTTAACGGACCGATTATGTAGTAATTTGCATGACGGCCCGATTATGTACCATATTTTATGGTTTGGCTGATTTACTGCGAAGACAGGATATATATACAGTAAAACAACTGCAGCATCGTGAATAAGAAAAAACCTAGACTATAGAATAAAGAAATTACGGCATATTACATCCACTGGGCATCAAAGTTCGCCACTATGATAATACAACAGAAGTAGACAACAGATTACATACACTGGGCATCAAAGATCGCCACCAGTACAAATAAACATGCCGACAAAATAATATACAAAACCGACAGCACTTCAATAGAATTCAAGAAAGGTTAGCCCTGCTCGGGAGGTGCAGCGCAAGCAGTTGATCAAGCTAATGAGACTACGCTTGTTTGACACTTATATCCTCCTCACTCTGAAAGATAAACAAGCAGACATATGATAGGTTTTGCACATATAAGTATCAGTGCTGACAATTCATCACATTTCTTACTGACGAATAAAGTGACACAGTTTAAAATAGCATTAACACAATATGGTATTGTTCAGGTTAAGACATGGCAGGAAATGACATTGTGAAGGAGTTGGCAGCTTCACGACACCACTGGATTATAGATCAAGAACTCATAAGTATCAATGGTTAGTGTGCTGTCAATTTCTCCCATTTCAGATTGGCAAATAAAGTGACGGTTTAAATAATACTAGTAGAATGATATGACATTATTCATAGTTAAGACATTGCAGAATATGACATTGTGCTGTAGTGGGTAGGTTCACCACACCACTGGATTACGGATCAAGAACAGAAGCATACATGCAGTGCAAAAGAAGATCACTTGCTCTCTATAGTTTAATTTATGTGGTATGAAGAAGGAACTTGGTTGTACAACTGAAAACTTAAATTGAGAAGGACAAACTTTTGTTTATGAACTACATAATAAACTTTAAACATGCAATTTGATGCAAACACCAAAAATAAATAGTTGTTGCAGTCATGCCTAACCAAATATACACAACAAAGTTTGAAGGCTTGAGAAGGACAAACTTACATTATTGGTGAAGACAAGCTATATAAAGCCCTTGTCCATGTTGATGGGGGGGGGGGGCAATTCAAGAAGTTTACCAAAGAATCTTCTTCATAATCATTGCCTTTATTCTACATTTTGTTAAGAGTAAATATAGATGTGATAATATAAGAAAAAATGGAGAATATTTAAGATAAGATGAAGAGTGATGCTACATAACCAAGTAGCTATAGATGTAAGTACAGCGATACAGGCAAAAGGTATAGCCAAGAGCAAAAAGCTAAACTTCTTCAGTACCATCGGTGTTATCCAACCTTATGGTAAGAGTAAATATAGATCTGATGAGTAGAAGATGGAGAGCAAAGGAAAATAACCTGTAGAGTGATGGTACATGAACAACTACCTGTCAATATAAGTACACTGATAAAGGACAGCAGGTACTTACAAGAACAATGCAGAGCTAAAAAATTTCATTGGCATTGGATATATTCTACACTAATGTAACCATTCATACATATCAGATAATTTGGACCGAATAATTGATAAGCAGGCTATCATCCATACTGATGTCACATAATGAACAAAGTATGAATGCAAGTACAGTGATACATGACAACAGGTACTAACAAGAGCAAAGTAGCGGGCAGCATATTTGTGGTATCTTGTCGTTCTTTTCAAACCGGAATTCTTCCTTGAGTTGATTTCCTGCAAAAAAGATCCGTAAGGCACATGCGTAAAAGTAGAAGTTCAAATTGTCATGTGATATCATAGATAGTACATCATCCTAGGAACGAGACCAGTGCATAACAAGGTTTTTCCATTCAATGTCTTCTAAATTTAGCATGGGAGAGTTCACCGGAAATTCTTTTATAGACTTGCCATCAAAGTGTTATTTCCTCAGGTAACACAGATATTGTTGCAATGCTTCCTTGAAAAGTGCAAGCAAGCTTTGCTCATCATGACTATCCAGATTGACCCTCGCCTATTTACAACAATGTAATGTAAATCATTGATGTGTTCAATCAACAGAAAACAGGAAAATAATCACCATGAATAATAGCACTTACACATAAGTGGGACAGGAAGATGTGAAAATGGTGTTTGTCTTCACTATAATCTTCCCATGATGGGAATATATGCACGTAGTCCCTAACAACATTGAAAGCATTGTCTTTTAAACTGGGAATAACTGCAATGGGGTTCCAATCTGCAAGAATTGGACGTCTCTGCAGTTGGGATAGGTCTTCGGTCGGTGGACTTGCGATACTTTTAGCTGGAGTGGGATTTTTCTGTGGTACGGCTGGTGCTATGGCAACTGAAATCGGCATACCTTTTGCCAGAGTGTAGGTCCTATGTGGTGGGGCTAGTGGTGTGGCCAATGACGTATGGGTACAATCTGCTGGAGTCGGTCCTACGTTTTGTGTCACTAGTTGTATAACCAATATAAGAGGGGTGATGTCTGATTTCTCTGGCACCACCACGTTTTTCAAGGACTTTGTTGGTGCTCCTTCAGGTTCGGTAATCACCCTCTTCCTTTTTGATGTCTGATGCACAAGGACAACATTTGAGTGGAGAAACATGATATGATGACAGATGGAATATGTATTGATAATGGATGGGCATGGCATCTTGACATATATGATGAATTGATGAGTAAACTAGGCAGATGGCGGTGCAACAAAGTAGAAGAAATGCAAGATACGCGCAATCAATAAAACCTTGCCAAATTAGAATAGGCACCTTGATGGGTGAACTGGATATGCCATCTGCCTTTGACTCCTCGAGGTTAGAATAGTCATTAGGATCATATTCTGAACAAGAATCTACAGGTGGGGAGCGTATGAGTTTCATTGCATCCAGAATGGCACTCAATGCCTTGGTGCCAATTTTGTAAGTCGTTGCAGTGTTCCACAATATTCTTCTGATGCGCGGATTCTGATATTCACTATAATTACGTATAATATCTGAGAACCATGCAAACATAAGTAGTAGTGAGATTATCTTTGTAATGCAGAGGATATTCTAATATAGGGGCGCCCCTGTAAACCCTTGTGTGCTATCACTGGATTCTTATGAGAGAGCTCATGTGTGCTGTAATATGGTGCGTGCTTTAATATAATCTGGCACAAGTACACAAAAAATAGGCTCCGGAAGTAAGGATAGTTGGCAGATGATAGGTTCATAATATACTGTATAGAGAGTTTATTGCCAAACCATTATAACAAGAGCACACGACAACTAGGCAGATCGTAGTGTACATAATAGGGGTACACCATAACCACAGTATATAAATTGGGAAAGTGGAACTGGCTTGAAAATTCGGTGTTGTATTGCCGCTACTAATTGAAATCCTATCGATCATGTACAGGCGAGCTCTATCAGCTGTTGACTGCAGATGTCCCTGCTCCCCTTCCTGACAAGGAACATACTGTACATACTAAATACAGAATAACAAAATAGGAACATGTTAAAGAACATAAGAGGAAGCATATTCTTGAGGTTCCGCTTCATTGCATACAATGTTAGTTGCCCACTCATGATGAATCACGACGCCCAAAGAAATGCAATTCCATGTTGTCTCTCTATATGTGACCACATGCATTTGGAAAATCAAGTGGGAGCATTACCTGGCCAATTAAATGTTTGTCTATTAACAAATATTAGTATCATATCACAATTCGTATTTGAAGAAGTAAGCTTTGGACTTATGATTGGTGTGTTGTTTAGCTTCAAGAGTGGACTGCTGCTAGTGCGACACAAAGCAGCTACACAGATCATAGTGTAGATATAACGGGAAAACCGTAAGCATCAGGAGTAAAATCAGCAAAGTGGAACTTGCTGGAATAAATGTGCTAGTATTGCCAGTACGGCTAGAAAGGCTTCGGATACCAGCTCTCTTCAACTGAAGGTGTGGTATTGTTAATATCAGTGTAACTCTCAAAGGCGACACAGCTCCCCGCATTTCCTTGCTAATATTATAGGATTCAAGTGGGCAGGCCACTACAATTCCTATTCCTATGTTTACAAAATCCTACGAATCAGAGAGGCCCGAAGAGTTCAAAGTGTCCATCACAACCGACCATATAGACCTCTACACTGCAGATGTCCCTACTCATCTTCACTACAAGGAACATACTGTACTACTATCATACTCCCTTCGTTCCAAAATATAAGTCTTTGTAGAGATTTCCATTATGGATCATATACAAATGTATACGGATACATTTTAGAGTGTACATTCACTCATTTTGCTCCATATGTAGTCCATGGCGGAATCTATACAAAGACTTGTATTTAGGAACGGAGAGAGTACTTATTAAAGAAGAACTGAAGAGGAACATGCTAAAGAAGAGCAAGAAGATTTTGGATAATAAAATGTTCGCTGCGTAGTGCCCACACATGATGAACCAGAGCGCATTAAGAATGCAACTCCCTGCTGTCTCTCCATATGTGGTGCACGTGCTTTTCGAAAGTAAAGTAGGAACATTAGCTTACCAATTAAACATTATCTGTTTTAGTAATATCAGCATCATATCATATTCGTATTTGAGCAACAAGTTTGGAATTATGAATGTCACGTTGTTTGGCTTGATGGATTCAGGAGCAGCGCTAAGCAGCTACGATGATGGTACTGAATATAAAGGCATGTCTGCATGCAAGTCGCGTGACTTTTGTCATTTGGGTCAGTCGACCATTTCAAGTGGTTATAGGAAGATCCTACATCTCCTAACCCTTCTCCTTCCTCGTCTCTGATTCTTCCCATACAGAACACCGCACGGGCCGCCGGCCAAACCACCGGCCCGACCCCCCCCCTGCCCTCCCATGTACTGCCCCCGCCATCTGTGTTCCTCCACCACCCCCACCCCCACCCCGCCCCCACCCGCGTCGAGTTTTCTTCATTTAGCGAGGCCCCACCACTGCCCCTCACAACCATCGTCCCCACCTGAGCCCCTTCCTTCGCACCGGCGAACTCCGGCGAGCTCTCAAAAATCGACTGACCCAATTTTGAAATTTAGTCTGATGTCATTTAACTAGTGTAGAATATAAAAGGGGAAAACCATAAGCATTGCGAGTATAGTGTTGAGCATGCCATGGCGGATCTGAAGATGCCCGGACAAAGGAAACTTCGCAACCAATGTTTGCTTTCAACTAACAAGTAAGTGATGGACAAGGAATGAGAGTAAAGCAGTGGCGATCTATTTTATTGCTGTGATAAATAAGTTGAGAATATACGAAAGACTACCGCCTCTTGTGCGGCGCCGTGTATGCATCTTTGAGAATTTTACTGTAGTGATCTGACCTCAAACGGTCAAATCTCTATGTATAAGAGTCATCCCTGGATCGGTAATGCTGACACACACAGTACTCGAGGATTTATAACAGAGTGCAATCACACACTTATTACATCAAATGTCTCAAAGAGAGTACTTATTACAATAATATGGCTGAAGGCCATATAAATAAGATAATTGCGGAAGCTTCGAAGGTAAATGAGTCCATCAACTCCAACCGCATAGCTAAGTGCATGACAATGACTTAGCGCACCTTACTCTTCGTCTGAAAACTCTGCGACATAATATGTTGCAGCCAGTGTAGGTCGGCACATGGAATATGCTGGCAAGATAACACTATAGAGCAATGAACAAGTAACAGCTATAACTATATGCATATATGGCTGGTGGAGGCTCTATGGTTATCATTTGCATAAAGCTAGTTTTTCCCTACAACAAAGGAATATGTTTTATTTAACTACAAAGTTTGTTGAAAAAATATTGAGAATGGTAACCCCATCTCAATCCCAAATTAATCATCAATAACCCTAGAGATTAAATAAGTAAAGTGATGAGATCAACATAGTAATTCAAGCACTAGATACTCAAGATGTCCATAACCGGGGACACGGCTAACCATGATTAGTTTATACACTCTGCAGAGGTTTGCACACTTTTCCCCACAAGACTCGATCTCCTTCATTGTATTTCTTGCACTGCATGGTGTTTGAGAAATGGATGACCGGGACACAGTCTTTCCGAAGAGGTCCCCTTAACCGATAGGTAGGCCGGTACACCTACAATCCCCTACATCTGCTAGCCCATCATGGGGATTCCCACAACTTACTCAACTATGACAGAGCCCATAATGGCTTGTGGCTGCACACGGAAGTTTCCAGCAAGAATAACATAATTATCCCTTTGAGCCTAGGTGGCGAACCATAGGAAAAATCACACGGATACCCCGGGATTCTCCTTGGACAACACTGGATTTCCCTAGGTTCCCACAAACCAATCCACCCAGATGTGTGTTAAAGTAGCCACCTTAAGTAATCCCTTAGTTCATAGTAATACTCACATCTATCATGAATCACTCAAACCAAACCACGTCTACGAGCATAGCATAGCAAAGTATAATAAGCGTAACGTAGTAACTCCCAAGGCTTGAATAAAAAGGGCAATAGGTACTACCTCAACAACTACTTCCCAATACCCACATGTTAAACAGGGCCTACTCATGCAATGTTTGAGGGTTGAAAATAATGCATAAAAACTGGGTAATAAGGGATATGATCAAAGTGTTACTTGCCTTGCTGATGATCTGAAAACCCCATTGACTCATAGTAGCACGGTTTGCACTCCAGAAACTCTATCGTGAACAAACAATAGCATACATAAGCAATCAGGCATAATATGCAAGGGAAAACTCAAATGAAAAGATCCAAACTGAAAGTTCAACTGCAGAGCTTCGATTCGCAAAAAGAATCAATCGAATCGGAGCTACGAAACTCAAACTACAATCAAAAGAAGTTCAAATTCAAATCTGCTTGAAACCAAAATTTTCAATTGTCAAAATCATGTTCAAGTTGATTATCTGGAAAGAGGGGAACCAGACAAAGATTTTGGCGTTGGATACACTGGTTTTGGACAAACGAGCAAAAAGTAACGAAGGTTTGAATACCAGGGACTAATCTGTGATAAAAGTATTCGCAGATAGGTCCCTGGCTAAAAATTAAAATAAAAAGAAAAACCTACCGAACGAACGTTCTCTAACAGAAACTAATGGACGAAAATCATACGCTATCGTGGATTAACGGACGAACGTCCGCTAATTAGATCCGATCGAAAAACTGAGAAAAACCCTAACCCTAAAAATAAACCGAAAAAACCGATCGGTCTTTTACCGGTCAATGACGGCGACGGGGTCAATGGCGGTGGCGGAATTCCGGCGGCTCCGGCGAGGCAAGGCAGCGGCGACGGTGGTGGCGCGGGCAGTGGCAGCGCGGGCAGTGGCAGCGGTGCAAGATGGTGCGAGCGGCGGCGAGCGCCGCGGCGCGGGTGGCGGCGAGCGGCTAGCGACAGCGGCGTGGCGTGACTTGGGAGGCGGGCGACGGCGGCAGTTGAGGAAGGAGAGGGGGAGGGCTCCGGCTTCAAAGGGGGTGGGGCGGCGGCTGCCTTGGAGGAGGGGTGACGGCGATGGGAGTCCGGCTCGGACTCCCCGAGCGGCGGCAGCAAGCGGGACTCCTCCCGGGAGGAGGAAGGCGGCGGGGCGAGGTAGGCTGGCCTGGCTTGGCTGGGCCTTCGGCCCAGTTGGGCGACGAACTTTTTTTTTAAAATAAATTTCTCCCGAAAGAAAATCCTAAAACAAATATAAAAAAATTCTAAAAGTACCAGAAACAATGTTCCCCCCTCTAAACCTGATATTTAGGACAAGGTGAACATTTTTCTGGCCTAAAATGCAAATTTCAAAAATGCATATTTTTTAATTCAAATAAAATAGCAAATAAAATTTTAATTTGATTTTAAAATTTCTTCTCCAATATTCCTTTCATTTGAAGAAGTCATTTTATCTTCTCTCTTTTATTAGAAAAAATTGGAGTGAAAATATTAAAATCAAATTTGATCCTCTTTTCAAATTTGAGAAATTTCAAATATGAAAATTTTGTGAAATCTCCAACTCTCTCCTTGGGTCCTTGAGTTGCTTAAGATTTCTAGGATCACAACCAAAAATGCAAATAAAATATGATATGCATATGATGACCTATGTATAACATCGAAATTGAAAATTGAGATGTTACATTGACGGTGCTGCTGTAGCGATGGTTGTGGCGGCGTGGAAGCAGATCTAGGAGGGTAGACGGTGGCTGCGGGGCGCGGTGGACGAGACGGTGTGGGATCGAAAGTATGTCTAGAGGGGGGTGATTAGACTACTTGACCAAATAAAAACTTAACTTTTTCCCAATTTTAGTTCTTGGCAGATTTTAGCTATTTTAGGACAAGTCAAGTAATCATCACACTATTCAAGCAAGCATGCAAAGAGTATATTGGCAGCGGAAAGTAAAGCATGCAACTTGGCAAGAATATAAAGGGAAGGGTTTGGAGATTTCAAACGCTATTGGAGACACGGATGTTTTTCCCGTGGTTCGGATAGGTGGTGCTATCCTACATCCACGTTGATGGAGACTTCAACCCACGAAGGGTAACAGTTGCGCGAGTCCACACAGGGCTCCACCCAAGGGCAACGGTTGCGCGAGTCACAAGGGCTCCACCCACACAAAGGGTCCACGAAGAAGCAACCACCCACAAAGGGTCCACGAAGAAGCAACCTTGTCTATCCCACCATGGCCATCGCCCACGAAGGACTTGCCTCACTAGCGGTAGATCTTCACGAAGTAGGCGATCTCCTTGCCCTTACAAAATCCTTGGTTCAACTCCACAATCTTGTCAGAGGCTCCCAAGTGACACCTAGCCAATCTAGGAGACACCACTCTCCAAGAAGTAACAAATGGTGTGTAGGTAATGAACTCCTTGCTCTTGTGCTTCAAATGCTAGTCTCCCAACACTCAACTCTCTCTCATAGGATTTGGATTTGGTGGAAAGAAGATTTGAGTGGAAAGCAACTTGGGAAGGCTAGAGATCAAGATTCATATGATAGGAATGGAATGTCTTGGTCTCAACACATGAGTAGGTGGTTCTCTCTCAGAACATAAGATTTGGAATGATGTGTGTGTTCTGATGGCTCTCTCACTGAATGAGAAAGAGGTGGAGGGGTATATATAGCCTCCACACAAAATCCAACCGTTACACAGTTTTCCAATCTCGGTGGGACCGAATCATAAAACTCGGTCTGACCGAAAATGTAAACCTAGTGACCATTAGGAATTTCGGTGGGACTGACATGCAACTCGGTGGGACCGATTCGGTTAGGGTTTGGGCATAACGTAATCTCGGTGAGACCGATTACACAAACTCGGTGAGACCGAGTTTGGTAATTAGCTAACCAGAGAGTCGGTCAGGCAAACTCGGTGGGACCGATTTGCTCTTTTAGTGGGACCGAGTGGAACTCGGTGAGACCAAAAAGTTACAAAGGGGAAACACTGAGTTTGCATTGCAATCTCGGTGGGACCGATTCGCTCTTTCGGTGGGACCGAAAAGTTACGAAAGGGAAACAGAGAGTTTGCAACCCCATCTCGGTGGGACCGAGATCCTTATCGGTAGGACCGAATTGCTAGGGTTTGGCAGTGGCTAATGACAAGTGAAACTCGGTGGCGCCGGATATGAAGAATCGGTAGGACCGAGTTTGGCTTAGAGTTTAGGTCATATGTGGATATGGGAAAGTAGTTGAGGGTTTTGGAGCATATCACTAAGCACATGAAGCAAGAGGCTCATTAAGCAACACCTCATCCCTCCTTAATAGTATTGGCTTTTCCTATGGACTCAATGTGATCTTGGATCACTAAAATATAAAATGAAGAGTCTTGAGCTTTTGAGCTTGAGCCAATCCATTGTCCTTAGCATTTTGAGGGTTCCACTTTCATATCCATGCCATGCCAATCATTGAGCTTTTCCTGAAATAATCATCTTGGAATAGCATTAGCTCAATGAGCTATATGTTGTTATGAATTACCAAAACCACCTAGGGATAGTTGCACTTTCAATCTCCCCCTTTTTGGTAATTGATGACAACATATAGATCAAAGCTTCGACAAATGATAATAAGCATGAAATATATCGTCACTTTGAGAAGTATGTGATAAGTAAGAGCTCCCCCTAAATTTGTGCATATTTAAGATTTTCTTTGGACTGCAAATGCAGAAGGAGTTAGAGTCATGGGTTACTCTTCCATGTCACATACATCTTGGATGGAGCGCTCAAAATGATAAGAATGAAATACATGCACTCATCACCAAGAATAGTGAATGATCACAAACGATAGATAGAATGATAATATTTAAGCAAGCATTAAGCAAACATTAAGTGTAGCTTATGATCAAACACATGATCATCGATGTCTCACAAACATAAGGACGTAGTATCAAGCACTCAAAAGCAGAAAATGTTCGAAAAACCACCAAATAAACAAGAGAGAAAAGCAACACTCTCTCTCTTGAAGCCTATGATCTATACATCTTCTCCCCCTTTGGCAACAAGTTACCAAAAAGTTCCTAGAAAATGCATAGTGCTAAGTCGTCGCTCAGGCTTGATCTTCAGGTGGTGGTGGAGTCCGGATCACTCCAAGGACGAAGGCTTCTGTAGATGTTGAAGTAGTCGCTGGAGTTGGAGCTGAAGTTGACGCTGGAGCTGAGGCTGTAGCTGGTGCAGACGTTGTAGCTCTGGTGTCAGCAACTGGCAGTGCAGACGACCTCGGACCTCGTGGCACTCTAGAAAAAGCATGAGTCGTGGTCCTGTCTCTCCTCTCATTCATGTCCTCCTGAAGCTGCTCCACTGCAAACTGAACTTCCGTTACCTTGACATCCAAGTCATAAAACTTCTGTTCCATGATCCTCTCTAGGCTCTGCTGATTTTTAGTGAGGTTGGCCAGACTCTGCTCAATTCTCAGCGTGGATGCAATCAAGTAACTGAGCTGCTCTTGTTTGGTCTTCAAGAAGTACTCAGATGCCTCCTCTTGAGTAGGCATCCTGGCAGCTTTTTCCTTCTTCGCCTTCTCCTTCTTTGCATATGCTTGTGCAGACGATGGCTCATTCTCTGTCATCACAACTTCATTGTTCTCAAAATCTGGACGGATGGGCAGGTGTTCCTTATCCAACAAGTATATGCCCGTGCCCATCTTGGAGTTGATGAGCTCCTGAATCTGAGGGGCATATCCACAGCTCCTCTTCTGATCTGCAGCTGTCCTCTTAATGGTTTCCACAATGAGACTCATGACCTTGAATTTCTGAGGCACATCAAAGACATGTAGCAAGTTGATAGCATGACCTCTGATCATCTTGTGATCTCCAGACTTAGGCAACAGAGTGTGCCTTAGTATCCAATTGATAGTAGGCAATCCCGAGAGCAGATAGTGCACTGAGCCAAACTTGAATGTGTCAAGAGCTTCATTGGGAATTTCCTTATACATGTTGGTCATGGAGTTATGGTCCATCTTTTTCTTGGCATAGATATCCAAGTCCTCATCTTGCTCTTCTGGGGCATTGATGATCTGTGCCCACTCAGCCACTGTAGATTGGTACCTTGTACCCTCTGACATCCATGTAATCCTTCCATCCGGATAAAAGTGAGCTGTGGAGTAGAACTGCATGATAAGTTCCTCGTTCCACTTTGTGAGCTTTTGCCCAACAAAGTCCTCTACTCCACACGCTCTGAAGCTATCCTGAACTCCTGGGTAGTGCTCTTCATTCTCCTTGATGTAGGTCCAGTCGACCCATCTCATGTCACAAACGATTGGCTTCTTGTCAAGCAAAACAGTCTCATAAAAGTCTTGCTGCTCCTTGGTGTGAAATCTATAGTCCACGGCAGTCCTTCTCCTAGAAGCATACGGGTCTGCTTCTCTCCACTTCCTTAGCCCTGAATCTCTCCTGAGCTTCATATCCTCAGCCACAGGATGAGCATCATTGTGGTCTGGGATCTTGGGCTTGAGCTTCCGAAGGACACTCTCTTCCTCTTCTTCAATAGCTTCAGGCACTGGGGCCTTGTTCTTTTCTGCAGCTGGGATGCTTCGTGTGTTTCTCTTTGGTGCACTCTTAGGCTTAGATGCAGCCTTGGGTGCCTCCTTGGGCTTGGATGCAGCTGTTCCTGACCTTATAGCATCTCCCATGAGTTTGGCTGCCTTGGGCGCTGGTGCAGCTGCCTCTTCTTCCTCCTCCTCTTCTACCATGATGGAGGCTCTCCCAAGCACTTTGGCTACAGTCTTCTTTACTCTCTCCTTCCTCTTCTTGCCCTCAGCTGCAATGGGCTCAATGGGAGCAGGTGCAGGCTTCTCAGTTGAGGCTCTAGCCTTTGACATTGGCTGCCTCCCTGCTGGCCTCTTGACTTTCAGGCCTGGCTTTGAGCCTTGAGCTGGCTCAACCCTTTTGGAAGTGGCCTCTTCCTCTGCCACATAGTCTTCATCCTCAGAATCAGGCGTTCTCTTCTTCCTTTGACGTGTGGCAGCCTTAGGCAGATTGCTGGGGGTGCTCCTGCTGCCATCATCAGAAGAACTTGAGGGGCTAGTGCCCTCACTCATGACCATTTGCTGCTCAGACACATTCTGGCTGTCACTTTGATCAGACATGTTGCAAACTGACTGTTGACCCTGTGAATAGATTATGGATAAGATAGAGTGGATGAGCATCACAAAAAGCAGAGATTTTTGCACAAGAATAATCCAAAAACTTAGTTTTAGTTTTCCACAGAAAGCATCTCAGATCTACCGATTTTCAAACTCGGTGACACCGAAGCAGTTTTGGCACCAGAACTGGTGAACTCGGTCAGACCAAGTCACAATTTGGTGGCACCGAGACTGCTAGGGTTTCACAGAATTCCAAAATCGGTCGCAACGATAAGTTATTCTCGGTCAGACTGAGTTTCACTTGTGCAATGGCAAAAGCCAGATCGGTGGGACTGAGTTTTTCAACTCGGTGGGTCCGAGATGGTTTCGGCGGAAACCTAAACCTAGAATTTTCGAATTAAACCTAATCTACGAGCGTTTTGACTGGATAGAAGTTTATCAAACGTGGCCAGAAACATCATGATCACAATGTGCTAGGAATCAGATTGAGGAATAGCACAAAGATCAAGTCCATACCCTAGTTCGACGTGGACTTGCTACGGCGGCAACGGTGGGGCAGAAATCCATTGACGGCGGCGAAGACCAGCGACTAGAGGCTGCTGGCGGCGAGGAGATGATCCGGAGACCTCGGGGGCAGAGCAGGCTATCCCGCGGGCGAGGAGGTTTCGGAGAAATTTCCAAAATTCTGCCCGTCACTATATATAGCCCGACCCTGTCGGTGTGACCGAGTGGAACGACTCGGTGGCACCGAGATGCAAAACTGTGTGCAGTTTTTGCAACTCAGTGTGACCGAAAAGTTCAAATCGGTTGCACCGAGATCGAAAACCTAGATCAACTTAATGAACTCGGTAGGACCGAGAGTGGAGTATCGGTCAGACCGAGATTCATAAAGAGGTTTTGGAAGTTTAATTCTATGACGAATCGGGGACTCCGAGTGCTCCTCACACAGAGTGGTTCGAATCTGACTTGATCAAATTTTGTGATGCAGCATGAATAGAGTTTGAGACGAGAAAAGCATAGATAGCTAGAGGAGGTTCTTAGGCATTCTTGTCCATCCACTTGGCAAAAGAAGATAAAGCCAAACAATCAAAACAACAAGTGGATGTCCTTGAATGAGTAAAATATGCAATCAGCATGCTCACACAATAAGATGGCAAATGAAATATGTGGCAAAGCATGCACAACCAATTCTAGCAACTATCAAGCAATTTGCGATGACTAGGTCATCTATATATGAGTATATTGACTTAGGAGTCAAGTGAGAACACTTGATCGTAGGTCATACTCATCGTTTAAGCTCAAGTGGGGTTACCACTTTTACATAAGGCATTGTTTTGTTCACATCTTTAGAGTTGCTCTAGCTCAAGTCTTAGAGTAAAGCTCCCCCTAGATGTGATATCCCCCCTAAGAGGGATGAACTAACCTTGGGTTTTGTCGATGATGACTTCATGTAGATATTGAAGATGTGGATGCTCAATGTTTATGTAGATCTCTTGGAGCTATCCATTTGAGTGAATTGCACTTTCAATACCTACATGGGTTAGTCCCACAAGGAACAAACAAGGATATCCATAGACATAGAGTGATGCACACAAAAGATGATGTCCATGAAAACTTTAGGTTACCTTGTCCCTTGTCTTACCAACAAGAGGGTTTGTGACTCCTTGAACTAGTGCAAGATGTGGAAGTTGAGTGCACTTGTTCTTGCCAAAATGATAAGAGTGAAGTATGTTGGCGGAGTCACCCTCAAGAACTCTCTAGTTCTTCTTCTTTTGGATCCACATCATCTTGATGGGAATCCTTGGAGTTGTAGTCGTACTTGATGAAGTGGAACTTGAAGTAGTCTTGGGAATCCACTTTACTAAGGTCTTAGGAGCTTCTTCAAATGCATCAATTTCCTCTTGAAGCTTGTCCTTGCCTTTTTGCTCGTAGTCTTGTGGTGGAAGATCATCTTGAGCTTGTGTCCCTTTGAAAAACTTCTCTTGTTGAGGGACAAACTTCGTCTTGGGGTATTGATCTTCTTCCCATTCAACTCCATTGGCATTGAACTTTCGTTCAAAACCAACACCTTGATTCTTCCGGTGCATTCCTTGCTTGCGCACAATTTCCTCGAATTGCTTACTCCCGGCAAGGCTTTTGTACACTCCTTTCTCTATTATTCCCTTCAATAAGCTATTTTCTTGCTCAAGTGTAACTTGGCTAAGAGAATCATTAGTGGAATCAAGAGAACGACTAGAAGCAACAATATTGGATTTAGCATGATCATTGTTACTACTAGAGGAAGAATCTTTCTTGTTACTAGACTTGACTTGAGGCATGTAAGTGGATAAGAGTAAACGCTTGGCAATGTAAGAAGAACTTTTCTTGCGGAGATCATCATTGATTGCCTTTAAGAACTCATGCTCTTGCTCAAGATTGAGCTTTTCAAAGCGTAGCTTCTCATGAGCTCTTAAAAGTTCTCGATGATCTTCGAAGATAGTGTCATGAGCTAACTTAAGAGTTTTTAGTTCTTTAGTTAGGGCCTCAATCTTCTCCTTATCATTGTCACTCGTTTTATCTTGATTAGCATGATTAATTGGTCTTTCATAATAGTATTCATCACTAGAGTTGTCACAAATCAAATCATCTCCTAACAAGTCATCCTCATCACTATTGAAATCAACATACTCGGGGCGTGTTACCTTAGGACCTTTGGCCATGAAGCATCTTCCAATTCCTTCATTTGGTGAGTCAAATATGTCGTAGGAGTTGGTTGACACAAGTGCTAGACCGGCAACACCATCATCTTGAGTATCTTCGGAGTCGGAGTGATAACTTCTCTCGGAGTGGCTATCGGAGTCGGAGCCGGATACCCATTCACCAACATGAGCTTGATGTCTTCGTCTTGTGTAGCTCCTTGATGATTTTTCCTTCCTTTCCGAATCCTTGCTTCTCCGTGAGTATCTTCGTTCATAACGATCATCTCTACTCCTTCTCTCTCTTGGTGGTGATCCTTTGCTTCTTCTTTTTGGAGAATCTTCTCTTCTCTTGTAGGGAGCCGTACACTCATTGGAATAGTGTCCGGGTCTTCCACAATTGTAGCAGTTTCGCTCTCGACTAGAAGATCTTTTGTCATTGTAGGACCTTGATTTGGAGCTTCTGTCTTTGCTTCTATTCTTGTAGAACTTGTTGAAGTTCTTCACCATTAAGCTCAATTCTTCATTGAAGTCTTGTTTCTCACTTGATGATGTAGGGGCTTCACATAGGCTTTGTAGGCACCACTTGATTTGTTGTGAAGTTCCTCTTTATCCTTAAGTGACATCTCATGAGCAACAATTATTCCAATCACTTCCGTTGGCTTGAGATCTTTGTAATTGGGCATCATTTGGATCAATGTGCACACGGTATCATATTTTCCATCCAAGGCTCTTAGGATCTTCTTGATGATGAATTTATCGGTCATCTCTTCACTTCCTAAGCCGGCAATCTCATTTGTGATGAGAGCAAGCCTAGAGTACATTTCAGCGACACCTTCACCATCCTTCATCTTGAACTTGTCAAGTTGGCTTTGAAGCACATCCAACTTGGATTCCTTGACGGAGTCGGTACCTTCGTGCATATCAATCAAAGTATCCCAAATTTCCTTTGCATTCTCAAGGCGGCTGATTTTGTTGAATTCTTCGGGGCACAATCCCTTGAAGAGAATATCACAAGCTTGAGCATTGTATTGCAAAATCTTCAACTCATCCGCGGTAGCTTCACGGTTTGGTTCTCTCCCGTCAAAGAAGTCACCTTGCAAACCAACACACACAATAGCCCAAACGGCGGGGTTATGTCCAAGAATATGCATTTTCATTTTATGCTTCCAACTAGCAAAATTAGTACCATCAAAGTAAGGACCTCTACGGTGATAATTTCCCTCGCTAGACGCCATACTCTCCTAGGTTGTGAAACCAAGGCTATGACCACCAAAAGCTATGGAGATCAAGCAAATGGAGACCAAAGCTCTGATACCACTTGTGGGATCGAAAGTATGTCTAGAGGGGGTGATTAGACTACTTAACCAAATAAAAACTTAACCTTTTCCCAATTTTAGTTCTTGGCAGATTTTAGCTATTTTAGGACAAGTCAAGTAATCATCACACTATTCAAGCAAGAATGCAAAGAGTATATTGGCAGCGGAAAGTAAAGCATGCAACTTGCAAGAATATAAAGGGAAGGGTTTGGAGATTTCAAACGCTATTGGAGACACGGATGTTTTTCCCGTGGTTCGGATAGGTGGTGCTATCCTACATCCACGTTGATGGAGACTTCAACCCACGAAGGGTAACGGTTGCGCGAGTCCACACAGGGCTCCACCCAAGGGCAACGGTTGCGCGAGTCCACGAAGGGCTCCACCCACAAAGGGTCCACGAAGAAGCAACCACCCACAAAGGGTCCACGAAGAAGCAACCTTGTCTATCCCACCATGGCCATCGCCCACGAAGGACTTGCCTCACTAGCGGTAGATCTTCACGAAGTAGGCGATCTCCTTGCCCTTACAAAATCCTTGGTTCAACTCCACAATCTTGTCAGAGGCTCCCAAGTGACACCTAGCCAATCTAGGAGACACCACTCTCCAAGAAGTAACAAATGGTGTGTAGGTAATGAACTCCTTGCTCTTGTGCTTCAAATGCTAGTCTCCCAACACTCAACTCTCTCTCATAGGATTTGGATTTGGTGGAAAGAAGATTTGAGTGGAAAGCAACTTGGGAAGGCTAGAGATCAAGATTCATATGATAGGAATGGAATGTCTTGGTCTCAACACATGAGTAGGTGGTTCTCTCTCAGAACATAAGAGTTGGAATGATGTGTGTGTTCTGATGGCTCTCTCACTGAATGAGAAAGAGGTGGAGGGGTATATATAGCCTCCCCACAAAATCCAACCGTTACACAGTTTTCCAATCTCGGTGGGACCGAATCATAAAACTCGGTCTGACCGAAAATGTAAACCTAGTGACCATTAGGAATTTCGGTGGGACTGACATGCAACTCGGTGGGACCGATTCGGTTAGGGTTTGGGCATAACGTAATCTCGGTGAGACCGATTACACAAACTCGGTGAGACCGAGTTTGGTAATTAGCTAACCAGAGAGTCGGTCAGGCAAACTCGGTGGGACCGATTTGCTCTTTTAGTGGGACCGAGTGGAACTCGGTGAGACCAAAAAGTTACAAAGGGGAAACACTGAGTTTGCATTGCAATCTCGGTGGGACCGATTCGCTCTTTCGGTGGGACCGAAAAGTTACGAAAGGGAAACAGAGAGTTTGCAACCCCATCTCGGTGGGACCGAGATCCTTATCGGTAGGACCGAATTGCTAGGGTTTGGCAGTGGCTAATGACAAGTGAAACTCGGTGGCGCCGGATATGAAGAATCGGTAGGACCGAGTTTGGCTTAGAGTTTAGGTCATATGTGGATATGGGAAAGTAGTTGAGGGTTTTGGAGCATATCACTAAGCACATGAAGCAAGAGGCTCATTAAGCAACACCTCATCCCTCCTTAATAGTATTGGCTTTTCCTATGGACTCAATGTGATCTTGGATCACTAAAATATAAAATGAAGAGTCTTGAGCTTTTGAGCTTGAGCCAATCCATTGTCCTTAGCATTTTGAGGGTTCCACTTTCATATCCATGCCATGCCAATCATTGAGCTTTTCCTGAAATAATCATCTTGGAATAGCATTAGCTCAATGAGCTATATGTTGTTATGAATTACCAAAACCACCTAGGGATAGTTGCACTTTCAGACGGTCATAGGAGAGGCACTGGCAAGGTGGACGATGGCAGGGATGAAGAGAGAGGACGGGATGCAACGATCCCGGTCCGAAGCCGTGGATGAGAGAGGTCGATCTCTTGTAATGGACAATGGCGTCGGGGTATCAGCTCCGACATGGTGGAGGAGGACGGCAGTGGATGGGGTGGCGGACGGAGGAGGCTTGTGTGGAGAGGGTGGTTTGGCGCCCACGGAGTACGAATGGGGAAATGGAGGGAGAGAGGAAGGGGGAACCATGTCTTCAGGGCGTGCTTATCTCAAATGCGAGGAAATTTACAAACTTAGCCCCCGTTTAAAATTTCCTACATCACAACAATATTAGTCGGTTGGGGATAGGACGGTAATCTCGCATACACCGAATATTTGCCGACGAGAGTTTGTTTTTGGCGCCCACCATGTATGAATCAGGGAAGGAGTCGATTTCGGCCGAGGAGACACTGTGTTTTGGCGCCCACCGTGTATGAATCCGGGTGAGAGGCGGTTATGTCACGTTTGAGTGAAATTACAAACCTACCACTATCGAAACATATAGAAATCGAGCCAATAGGCTTTGCGTGTCAGGGATAGGCAGTAATTTCCATCTTGCAAATTTTAGTTTCAGGTGGTTACTGCGACTTTCCCGCTTCATTCAAAAATTTTGCAAAACAAGAGTGCACGTTTACCGTGCCAACTCAATTCAAATCCATTTTGTACTCTATTTTTATTCGGGCAGGATCCATTTTCGATTGGAATAAAATTCTATATACATAATTTTTTATATATACTTTCAAAAGCACAACAAAGAAGTCTTCTCCTGTATATGTATAATATAATTTAGTAATACAATGATCTCAAAATCATAAGGTTGAATTCAAAAAATTTAAATCAAATTATGTTCTACTAAAATGTATGGATCAGTAATATCTACATATTAAATAACATAGATGCGCATGAATTCATATGAGTATGCATGTTTGATAGATCAATTTTGGTTCAAGTATGAATTACATGTATCATCATTTCGAATTCAAATATTTGAATCCCTTTTATGTTGACTCATTTCATGTCCATCTCTCTCGCATGCTCCTTATGTAGCTATCATTCTCTTTTCTCCAGCTCATCTGCACGCTCACTTCATGTTTCTCCTATCTTCGCAAACATGGTATCTCGACATCTCCCTTGAGAAGTGTCACACTCTCTGAGGGAGTCCTGGATTAGGGGGTCTCCGGACAGCCGAACCATCTCCATTGGCCGGACTGTTAGACTATGAAGATACAAGATTGAAGACTTCGTCTCGTTTCCGGATGGGATTCTACTTGGCGTGGAAGGCAAGCTAGGCAATACGGATATGGATATCTCCTCCTTTGTAACCGACCTTGTGTAACCCTAACCCTCTCCGGTGTCTATATAAACCGAAGGGTTTTAGTCCATAGGACAACAATCACAACATACAATCATACCATAGGCTAGCTTCTAGCGTTTAGCCTCTCTGATCTCGTGGTAGATCTACTCTTGTACTACCCATATCATCAATATTAATCAAGCAGGACGTAGGGTTTTACCTCCATCAAGAGGGCCCGAACCTGGATAAAACATCGTGTCCCCTGCCTCCTGTTACCATCCGGCCTAGACGCACAGTTCAGAACCCCCTACCCGAGATCCGCCGGTTTTGACACCGACATTGGTGCTTTCATTGAGAGTTCCTCTGTGTCGTCGCCGTTAGGCTTGATGGCTCCTACTATCATCGGTAGCGATACGGTCCAGGGCGAAACTTTTCTCCCCGAACAGATCTTCGTATTCGGCGGCTTTGCACTGCGGGCTAATTCGCTTGCCCATCTGGAGCAGATTGAAAGCTACGCCCCTGGCCATCAGGTCAGATTACTACACGGCCAAAATCCGCGGAGACTTGATCTTCGACGGATTCGAGCCACAGCCGGGCGCGTCGCACTGTCGTGATGGGTATGACCTAGCTCTGCCGCCGAACAGTACCCCAGAGGCTGCACCCGCATCAGCTCCAATCCTTAGCTCGGAGCCAATTGCGCCGATCGAGGACGGGTGGCTAGACACCGCCTCAGGGGCTGCAGTCTCAATGGCGATCGAGCCAAACACCAGCATAATCCTCTACGCAGCCTGTGACTCCAAGGTGTCAGACTCTTTTCCGGACTCCGGACCATCCGCGCCCCTGCCAATCGAATCCGATTGGGCGCCGATCATGGAATTCACCGCCGCGGATATCTTTCAACACTCGCCCTTCGGTGACATTCTGAATTCACTAAGGTCTCTCTCTTTGTCAGGAGAGCCCTGGCCGGATTATGGCCAACAAGATTAGGATGCGGACGACGAAGAAATTCGACGCCCACCCACCACCCACTTAATAGCCACTATCGATGACTCAACCGACATACTCGACTTCGACTCCGAAGACATCGACGGTATGGACGACGATGCGGGAGGCGAAGAGGAACCACCGCCCATAGGGCGCCAGACGTCCACTTCATCATATGACGTATACATGGTGGACACACCAAAAGAAGACGACGACGAGGAACGGAAGGACGCACCGAAGGTTTGTTCCCTCGAGAAGCAGTCAAAACGGCGGCGCAAGCGCCGCCCCAAATCTTGCCTCGGCAGAAATAACGATCATACAGACCCAGCGTTGGAGTAGGGCGAACCACTGCAGGACCACGGCAATACGGAGAATCAAACCGAACAAACCAATTCTGTCAAAGATAATAATCCGGACGACATAACGCCGGACAGGCACCCAGAGCAGCAGAATGCCCATCAAAGGCTTGTTGCCACCGCGAGGAGTCTGAAAAAACAGAAACAAAGGCTCAAGGCTGCGCAGGACACACTCCAAATCAGATGGAGTAAAGTACTCAACACAGCAGTGAAGTACGGCGATAATCGCCCCACCAAGAGCTACCCAAAGCGAAAGTTGCTACCTGAATTCGATGAGGAGGCCTCAGACCCCCCACAACCAAAAATTAAAACAGCCACCTGGCCGGATAGACGACCTCAGGCCAACATAGAGCGGCAAACAATGCCACTCACAAGACAATACGCGATCCACGCAAGGGCTCGCACCAAAAGGACGGCGTAACCAGATCCATCTATGGACCACGCAAGCGCGCCCCAGCATACAATGTAACACAAAAAACACCCGAACAACGCGGTACACCCAGATACAGGGGTGCCGCGCACCCCCTATGTTTCATCGATGAGGTGCTGGACCATGAATTTCCAGAGGGATTCAAACCCGTAAACATAGAGGCATACGACGGAACAACAGACCCTGGGGTCTGGATTGAGGACTATATCCTCCATATCCATATGGCTCGAGGAGATGATCTCCATGCCATCAAGTACTTACCCCTCAAGCTCCAAGGGCCAGCTCGTCACTGGCTTAAAAGCCTCCCCGAAAACTCCACTGATAGCTGGGAAGAGCTCGAAGACGCTTTTCGGGCAAATTTTCAAGGGACTTATGTCCGACCTCCGGACACGGACGATTTGAGTCATATAACTCAACAGCCCGGAGAGTCAGCCCGAAAACTTTGGAATAGGTTCCTTACTAAAAAGAACCAAATTGTCAACTGTCCGGACGCCGAAGCCTTGGTAGTTTTTAAGCATAGCGTCCGTGATGAATGGCTTGCCAGACACCTCGGCCAAGAAAAGCCGAGAACAACGGCAGCATTAACAAGCCTCATGACCCGCTTTTGCGCGGGTGAGGACAGCTGGCTAGCCAGATGCAGCACCAGCGACCCCAGTACATCTGAAGTCAGAGATGGAAATGGGAAATCACGGCGCAACAGCAATAACAAATGCCGGAATAAAGAAGACAGCACGAAGAGCACGGCAGTAAATGCCGGATTCAAAAGCTCTCGGCCAGGTCAGCAAAAGCCGCCCTCTAAAGGCGCCAGAGACGAACTGTCCAGCCTAAACAAAATTCTGGACCAAATATGTCAGATCCATAGCACCCCTAGTAAACCCGCTAATCATACCCATAGAGAATGTTGGGTCTTCAAGCAGTCCAGCAAGCTCAACGACGTACACAAGGGGGAGGATACACCAAGCAAAGACGAGGATGAGCCTCTCAAGCAAGACACTGGGGAACAAAAGAAATTTCCACCAGACGTCAAAACAGTAAACTTGTTACACGTGACCAAGGGAAGAAACAAAACGGCACTCCCAGAAAAATATGCCAAAGGGCCTATCACCGCGGAGTCCTGCCACTGGTCGCTCAACCGATCACTTTCGACCATCGTGATTACTCAGCAAGTATCCGGCGTGCAGGATGGGCTGCCTTGGTATTAGACCCAATAATTGACGGATACCACTTCACACGAGTCCTGATGGACGGTGGCAGCAGTCTAAACCTGATATACGAGGATACAATTCACGAAATGGGGATAGACCCAACAAAAATTTGCCATAGCAATACTACCTTTAAAGGAGTAACGCCAGGCCCAGGGGCTCATTGCACGGGCTCCCTGCTACTAAAGGTTATATTCGGCTTCCCTGATAACTTCCGTAGCGAACATTTAACCTTCCACATCGCTCCGTTCCAAAGTGGCTATCAAGCACTACTCGGACGCGAAGCTTTCGCTCGCTTTAATGCAATATCGCACTACGCTTCCCTCACACTCAAGATGCCCGGCCCACGTGGCATCATTACAGTAAACGGAAGTATTAAGCGATCTTTGCGTGCCGAAGATAGTGCAGCTGCCTTGGCAGCCGCACACTAAAAACGGCCTCACCAACTAAAGCATTTAACAGGTCGTCAAGACCTCGGACACGGTTAGACGAGTCCGGCGCAGCTATATGTAATTCATACCGGATCAATGATCACACCCCTATTACAAATACAATGGGCTCAACACGCGCAGACAAGTGGCAATTTTTACTCATCTTGAATTATATATGGTTTCTTTAAAAAAACATCTTTTTGCACGAAAACGTTTTCACCTAAGTTCCTCTCTTTTACAGATGATCATCGTGCTACACCCGTCCAGGATACGGCACAACAGAGACACAGACGCAGACGTGCAACAGGGACCCGCTCCAAGGATTCTTTTTAGATTAAGACCCTGCGTAAACCTTTTTTACTATCTCTTGTTGATACATATCCACCGAATTCTCAGCACAGTTGAGAAGGATGCTGGCATCTTGGCATGTGGCCACGTCAGAATAATGCACGTACCTGGACACAAGGGGCTTCTTACAAAGGGCACAATCTAGGCCCGGTTTATACCATAAAGACCGAATACCTTAGGGAGTGTTCGGCGTCGCGAGTTTGGCCTTATATGCATCAGCTCCGAATCATTGTCTTTGGTCAAATGTTGGGTTTGCCCGGCTCCTTTTTTTGGTGCCTTACATTCCGCTTTATCGGCTAAGGTAGCACCAGGAGAACTACAGCGATTGTGCCCTGGTTCATCCGGACGAGCACCTCAGTAGAGAAAGCCGAAAACTGACTGTCATGATATAGCGTGAGACTGGTCAACCACTCGATGACCTATCGGAATGTTAGAATTCCTCCGCCTTAACGAAGGGCCATTTTCCGGCCAGGCATATACGCACCCCGCGATCGGGAGAGTGCGGAGCCACCAGGGGCTATCTAGTAGCCCCACTGTCAAACTCCTATGGCTAAGTGAAAGTGTTAAAGCATTATAGTCCGGTTGCCTCGCTCGCTATGCTATCACCTCCTTAATAGGACCAAGACATTGGGTTAAGTGTGAACACGCATTTTTTGCGAGCACCTCCACATTATATGCGTGGGGGTTGAAGCCGGCGGCTGCAATCTTTCAGGTTATACACATGTATACATAAACGGCCGCACAGGAGGCATCATACTACTTTCAGGAAAAAGTATAAACATAGCATTATAAAAACTTCATAAAAGCATTATTTTTACAATGAGTATACATATCACTCAAACATAATATTCTTCGAGCACTGGGCCTCTATCAAACGAGCACCCTCGAGAACCTCCTCGAAATAATGCTCGGCGGCCACTCGGCCTATGGCCGAACCCTGCGCCGCAACAGTGGTAGCGTCCATCTCTGCCCAGTATGCTTTAACACGGGCAAGGGCCATCCATGAGCCTTCTATGCACGCCGACCTCTTCATCGCATCAATGCGCGGCACCGCACCAAGGAACTGCTGCACTAAGCTGAAATAGTTGTTCGGCTTTGGCTTTTCTGGCCATAGCTGATCCACAACAGACCTCATGGCAAGTCTGGACAACCTATTCAGTTTGGCCCATTCGGCTAGCTGGTCAGTCAATGAAAGCGAACGCTCTGGAACATGGAATTTTGACCAGAACTGCTTGTCCACTTCACGATCTGTCTGACCTTGGAAGTACTTGGCCGCATCGGCAGCGCTCGCCGCCAAATCCATATATGCATCTGCCGAACTCCATAGACGATCCAGAGGGGCATACCGTGGATCTCCAAACTTCCTCCGTAACATGAAGGGTTTCCCAGCCGCAATATCACCGGCTTCCCGCAGCTCCTCCTTCTTCGCTCTCATAGCAGAACGGGTGTCTTTGTCCGCCGCCGTGGCCTTCTCAAGGTCCGTTGCCTTCGCTCGGTTTTCTCTTTCAAGGACCCGACAATGGTCGGCAGTGTCTTTTAATTCTTCGGCCATCTTGGCCATCTTCTCTTGGCTCTCGCAATGTGCGGCCTTCTCGGCTTTCAATTCTCCGGCCACCTTCAAAGCAGCGGCATTACTAATCCTCGCTTGTTCCTTGGCTTGGGCAAGTTCTGCCCGCAAGGTTTCCACGGTGGCAGCTCCATCTGCAGTCACAACATATTAAAGATACTGGCATCATGCTGCTCTTACTATGTGAAATTCACCAGATAATAACACTTACCCTGTGCCTCGTCAAGCCTCTTGTTAACAAGCTCGATGTCGGCGTCTGCCGCATCCAGTTGCCGTTTTAATTTGGCAAACTCACTAGTCCGGCTAGCCACCGGAGCTTCCACCACCTGCACATAGGGGCAGTCTGGTTATTGCCTGGGAATATGATCCTCTGTTCGTCGCCGTTCTTGACGACAACTAGAGTCTCAGGGGCTACTATCTACACAGGGCACACCTAACATGTGCAGTACTACCACATATTATCTCACGTACCTCAAAGCCTGTCAGTAGACTCATAAAGGCTTCATGTAATCCGCTTTCGGCGGACGAGATTCTCTCCATCACCGTACCCATCAGCATACGGTGTTCTTCTGAGATGGCCGCTCGCCCCACCAACTCCCTCAGAACGTCCGACCGCACACCAGACGGTGCCGGACTCTTTTGTCTACTCTCTTCGGGAGCCGGACGCTGGGGACTTCGAGGATCTATGGGATTATCTTCTGGCCTCACCGGATCCGGAGAGGCCCTCCGTGATGACACTTCGGGGTCGCCCGCTTCTTGAGCGGAGGAGTCCGGAGGAGGCATTTCGCTCTCCATCATCTCTGGAAGAAGATCCCCCGAAGACGAGCTCATCTGAGAGGGGCTAAGGCCCGAACTGCAAGATATATGCGGTGGTTATTTTCTCAAAAAAAAGATAGCATACCTTTGCTATTAAAGTATTTTTAGATCACTTACGACTCGTCGGAGGGCTGATCCCCCTGCGGACTTTGTGCGGCAAAAGCACCCCCCGAGGCAGGACCCTCTGTGGGAGACTTCTTCTCCCGTTTGGAGGCTTTGGCTTCCGGATCCTCGGAAGCAGTCCTTTTCCTCCCCCGGTTGTCCTCCTTCGTGGAGACGTTCGTTCCCTCGGTTGGAACAGGCAGCAATGGGGGCCCACGTCCGCCCGTATTATCCCCCCGGTATCTTCCTTCGAGGGCTCCAGGCAAGGTGCGACCTCGAGCATCTTTTCCAAAACCGGATTTTCCAAACCCTCAGGGAGGGGGGCCAAACACCGAATCATCTTCGCCTTTGTTAGCCAGTCCTGGTCAAAAAGTGAATTCTCATAAATAACTTCGTGACGAATAAAAGACAGTGTGTTCGGCCAGAGGATTTCTTACTTGTTCGGCGGCGCGGTTACTACTCAGGCCCGCGTCCTCGGTAATATCCGAACACTCTACTTGAGGTCCGAAGAATGACTTGTACATCTCCTCGTGCGTCAGGCCGAGGAAACTTTGAATGGCACACGGTCCCTCTGGGTTGACCTCCCACAAGCGAAGGGGCCGGCGTCTGCAAGGCTGGACTTGACGAACCAGCATAACTTGTATTACCATAGCCAAATTAAAATCTCCATCGAAGAGATCTCGGATGCGGCTTTGCAGTATAGGCACGTCCTTGGTTGGACCCTATCTCAGAACTTTACTAATCCATGACATCAGTTGTGGTGGGGGGCCCGAGCAGAAAGCGGGGGCAGCCGCCCACTTGGCACTTCTGGGAGCCGTGACGTAAAACCACTCCCGTTGCCATAATTCGGACACCTCTGGAAAGGAACCTTTCGGCCATGGAGTTCCTGCCATCTTGCCTATTGATGCACCTCCGCACGCTACATGTTGCCCCTCGATCATCTTCGGCTTTACTTCAAAGGTCTTGAGCCACAGGCCGAAGTGAGGGGTAACGTGGAGGAAGGCCTTACACACAACAATAAATGTCGAGATGTGGAGAAAGGAGTCCGGGGCTAGATCATGGAAATCTAGCCCGTAATAGAACATCAAACCCCTGACAAAAGGATCCAGAGTGAGGCCTAGACCTTGGAGGAAGTGGGAGAGAAACACAACGTTCTCGTTGGGTTCGCGAGTAGGGACGATCTGCCCTCGAGCAGGCAGCCGATGCGAAACCTCGGCGGTCAGGTATCTGGCCTCCCTCAACTTCTTAAAGTCCTCTTCCGTAATGGAGGAGGGCATCCATCGGCCTTGAAGGCTGGATCCGGACATGATTGAAGTTCTGGAGCACCTAACTTGGGCTTTGGGTGTTAGAACTCGAGGAGGGAGAAGGGTTCGATTGAGCACGAGAGAGAAAAAGCGAAAACCTCGTCCCTTTATAAAGAGGGTGAATATCAAGCGTCCTCTCCGTAGCCGTTTAGGACTTGCCTATAATCTAGGAGTCCTAGACATGGTTGGGTTACCCACGACCGCATTAATGAGAATCCCGTAATTGGGGGAACACGATCTCCGCTTCGGCAAGACGTGTCAAGAAACCGCCTCGCGTTATGTGTGGAGCTGGTTAAAATAAACGGTTCGAATAATCACCGGGCCATAACATAACATCGTGCTACCAAAACAAGCCAGCAACTTAGATCTGTGAAAATATTATTCTCTCTGTGGTGGAATGTGGAACTTATTTTGCAGGGTCAAACACTATCCTCGTATTCAAATTCTTCTGTGATGTATTCGAAGAAGGAACCCGTCTTGCAATGCCGAAGACAATACTACGCGCCGGACTCATCGTCATTGAAGCCTGGTTCAGGTGCTACTGAGGGAGTCCTGGATTAGGGGGTCTCCGGACAGCCGGACTATCTCCATTGGCCGGACTGTTAGACTATGAAGATACAAGATTGAAGTCTTCGTCTCGTGTACGGATGGGACTCTACTTGGCGTGGAAGGCAAGCTAGGCAATACGGATATGGATATCTCCTCCTTTGTAACCGACCTTGTCTAACCCTAATCCTCTCCGGTGTCTATATAAACCGAAGGGTTTTAGTCCATAGGACAAGAATCACAACATACAATCATACCATAGGCTAGCTTCTAGGGTTTAGCCTCTCTGATCTCGTGGTAGATCTACCCTTGTACTACCCATATCATCAATATTAATCAAGCAGGACATAGGGTTTTACCTCCATCAAGAGGGCCCGAACCTGGGTAAAACATTGTGTCCCCTGCCTCCTGTTACCATCCGGCCTAGACGCACAGTTCGGAACCCCCTACCCGAGATCCGCCGGTTTTGACACCGACACTCTCCCTATCATTATACATTACACGGTTTTCATTATCTCTCATGTCTCTACCATTCTCTGGTATCACTGGGTACCTAAGCTTTCTTTTTCACCGCCACACACACAGTCTCACTCGTCTTTCACTTTATCTTTCTCTCTATGGGGTTCTCTGACACACCCTATATGTCTCTAGATATGACTCATACCACTAAAATTACTCTCTCCTCCCCGCTCTCTTTCCCTCTCTCTCACACACACACAACTCCTGCTTCCACTCCCCTGCCCGACTACCATCTCTCTCACACACACACAAAACTCTCGCTTTCGCACCCCCCGACTCGTATTTCTCTCACAAACATTGATCGACTAGCCTCCAGATAGGTTTATACACCCGCACACTCGTGCTTCCACTATCGCGTACATGTCTCTCTCGCGCTCCTTGTATCTATGTAGATTTTTTGTCCCTTCTTGAGACAAGCCCTCTAGATCGTTCACACACACATACTATCGCCTCATTTTAAGCCGATACCTCTCGCACACACACTCTTTGTGTATTTGTCACACATGCACTCCATCCTCCTCCTCTCTCCCTCTCTCTCACGCACACAAAACACACACATGGGCTTTTTGCAACAACTAGCAAGATGCCCATGTGTTGCACGGAACATCAATATGCATTTGTATGAGTAGTTTATCTTGTGGGAGAAAAGGATGAACAAGGGAAGGCCTTATTTGCAAATGTGGAGAGGGGTGTGGGTATCTTTTTATAAAATTTCCATAGTTTCCTTCCTATCCGTCAGATATAAATCGGGCAGCCTATATTGCAGGATGGCAGGCACACCATCATCACCAACTCTATTTTTATCTCTACTCTTATAAAAATCATAGTCGGTGATGATGGTGTTCCTGCCATCCTGCAATATAGGCCGTCTGATCTATATCTAACGGATAGGAAGGAAACTATGGCAATTGACCCGCAATCATCTCCACATTTGCAGATAAGGCCTTCCCTCGTTCATCCTTTTCTCCCACAAGATCTTGATGTTCCATGCAACCCACGGGCATCTTGCTAGTAAGACTAGAAATTATAGATATACCACTTCTCCAATCTTGAAACCAACAACAATCCTCCCTTATCTCATCAAAACCGCCAAAGGAATATATTTTGAGTGAAACATAACATATTTTTAGTGATACACGTATTTCAAAACTAGACTCTTTTTTCTATCAAATTGGTGAATATGTATTAATCTATGTTGATCATGTGGCAACGCATTGGCACATTGCTAGTACTTATTACTATTGTATAATTTTTTGGACACCAGACAAATGGTGGAGTACATATACGAAGACAAGAGGCGCACGCACGCAGTCGGTCTCTCACTGTCTCACACACATGGGAGTTATGTAAAGGCACCGTTAACAAATAAACCCTAAAACTCTAGCTGCATGATTGCTGCATGTGCGGGTACCGACACTACTGCAGGATACTGCTAACGCGACACTACGATCAGAGACCCTTTGCCAAAATTGTGTGCGGTGCAATAATCGCAAACGGTGGTGTAAAAAACCGTCAAAAAAGATGCAAAATGTTTGTGATGGCGGAGCCATCAAACACGATTTAGATTTTAGTTGCATGTGCGATGCAGGACACACAGTTAATCCATTCAAATTGTCTGCGATGAGGCAGAACAACAGAAACGGGCAGCCGTAACAATGTGTGTGCGATGCAGGACACACGGTTAATCCATTCGAACTGTTTGCGATGAGGTAGAACAACAGAAACGGGCAGCCATATCAATGTATGTGCGATATATGGCATACGGTTAACTTAGACGAATTGTTTTCGATTAGGGAACACAATAGAAACGGTTCAACTTAACAAGATGTGTGTGATATGCGGCATACAGTTCACATGGATGAACTGTTTCCGATGAGCCAAAAGAACACAAACGAGTTGTGTAAACAAGATGTGTGTGATACATGGCAAACAGCCGACTCGGATGAACTGTTTGCGATGAGAAATTACAACATAGACGGTCAATACAGTTACTTAGTGTGCGATTATGTGTGTACAAAAAACTTTGAAAAATGCAAACTAGTTGCTTGCGGTGGCGGAGTATCGCACACGATGCGTGTGCGAGTACTCGTGTGCGATGATTAGTATGTTACACATACATTTCCTTATGTTAACATGTGTGTTAATTTGCAATATGGACAGTTAATATGCAAATGCCTTCTGGACATCGGGCAGACGCTTAAACTCAATGAACTGTGTACGATACTATACTTTCCATGAAAATTTATGAACTTGGGTAACAGCATTTGAGTAACATATATATAGTGGTTACACTATTCGACAAAAGGAGGATCTTCATAACACGGTTTTGACAACCATATCCATATCTACATACTTAACATAGTACAAATATCACATTTTAAGAGGCTAAGGGCCAACAACCATATGGTCCATATCTACATACTTAACATATATAGTAATAGCTAGCACATTTTAAGAGGATGAGGGCCAACAACCCCAACTATCCACTGGAAGAAGCTTGATCACGGCGACTCGGCATCTCGTCAATGAAAACGAAGAGCCCTCCTATGCCTTGGTAGAGCATGAGTAGAACAGTGTATCCAATTTTCCAATATGGATGCATGGCCACGAGAAGAGAGAACTTGTTAATTTGAATGGTTCCATTTCTGCGGGAAATGCAGTACCTTGCAATCACTTTGGCGTTATTAGCGGGCACAAGTGTAATTCGACCACGCCAGGAAATTGATACAGGAACTGCTACAGGGGGCAATTTCTATTGACATGTAGAATAAAAAACAATTGTAACATATCGTTGAAGATATATAGAGTTTATGAGCGTCAACATTAAAATAAGACTTTTTACCAGCATTTTGTGCACACAATTGGTCTCGTTCAGTGTGTGCACCATAGGTCTAGTTAATCCCATCCAAAATCCAGTGTTCATATGTTGTGCTATCTCTGTCAGATTATCATCAAAGTTTATGACATGCTTCAAGTCCTTCCAGTGAAATTTGGTACGCTTAGTAACATACAGATCGTTCACTATGCATCCAACATATCCTGCTTAAAAGGTGGAAAGGTATTATTTATTCAGAACAGGGTAGAAGAATATATAGTGCACATAAATTGGTAAATAGAATTTGTTACTGCCTAGGAACAGAGTCAGAATATGATATCACAATTGGTTGCTTAAATAGTAATATGACAGCATGGAGAAAGTTGAAAGGACACTAACTTTGATTAGACTTTGATCGGCTGATGACGTTGGGGAAGTAAACATCCATGTTAATTAGACCAGGTTGTGGTGCATGCACTAGAAGTTTATTGCCAGCTTTCAGTTCATAACACTTAGACATTTTTCTCCAAAGGTCCGCATTAAAATAGGACTGACCATCTTTATCAAGTTTTGCGCTAACTGCCAATGTAAATCCATGTTGTGTTGTCAATATGACATCCTTTGAGTCATCAACAAAGCAGAGCCCAAGATTTCCTTCTACTCCTATTCTTGCAAAGCAAGAGATGTACTGCTTGAAATGAAAATTAAGATCGTAAATTAGATATATTGAAATAATAGAGCAAGATGCAAATATGGGAGTAACTGATAGAACAGATCCATATATATAGATGAAAGCAAAGTACAAAAATATAGAATTAAAATAGATAATGTAACAAAGATTTGATGCAAATATATAGATAATGTAGCAACAGACGGTATATGTTCACAAATATAGGCCATGCCGACTGTGGTAGGTTGAGATTGAACATACCGTGTGCTCCCTGAAGTCATCCAGAATGGTGAGATAGAACTTCGTTTCCGACTGGCCACGACCACAGTTACCCGATTTTTGCTCGCACTGTGGACACATGAATGAACACCCATGAATCAGCTAGAACAAAAATGATTCCATGGCAATTTCCGCCAGTTGATTAACAGCAATGGACGAACTGCTATAAGAGATGAGTGAATATTTCGCTAATTAAGTTTATTACCTTCCCCATGAGAAAAATCCCCGGCCCAATCCCACAGAAAACCCCAGTCGACCAGAGTCTAGAATGTTGGTGCATATAGGCGGCAGAAAGCGGTAGAGGCTAAATTCGGTGCCGTTTGGAGCGCGACCTACGCCCACCGCCAACAGCCGTCGAGCTTAGGGTGCAAAGTTGCGGAGGAGTTCGCGGCGAGTGAGTGGGGACGAAGTTGGCGAGTGTTTTCTTTTTTCCTTTTGCATGTGTGAGTGAACACACACGGTTCGCAGAGGCGACGAAGATGAATCGTGTGCAATAGTAAATCACTGAGATTGAATGGGAATTCAAATTTCCTTTGTCCTTCATCCATGAGTTTTTTTCTATGATGAACATAAACCCTTCTAATCACCATGTTCAAATTTGACACTTTTCCAGGTTCATTTACAATATTTAGGGGATTATGTGCATTTTGTAGGCATTAATGCACATAATTCAAATTCAAACAATCGGTGCATGAAAGGGTGCACAAGAACGGTCTGGAAAAACCATACTCGTGGTATTTAGTAATTTCTCAAGCCTTTTACAAGGAATGGGCAGAGATTTCAATGGAATGCGTGGCAATAGTCAACCACAAACGCGTCATTTACTGGGTTATCAACTATAGAACAATGAAATATGTGCTTGAAAAACATGACGGCTGCCATCATGCCATGGTATGGCCTCACCGTGCCCTAGTTAAAAGCTGAGGAGGTTTGATTTATGTCGTCATGCACGCCCTTCATAAATCGAACCATCACCGAGGAAGTACAATGCTTCGAGAGGGAAATCACCAAGATTGAAGGGGAATCCAAATTTGAGCCTCAAATGCAACATGTTCAAATTTTACATTTTTCCGAACTCATTTACCATATTTAGGGGATTATATGCATTTTCTAGGCATTAGTAATGCACATAATTCAAATTCGAACAATCGATGCATGAAAAGGTCCACAAGAACGGTCTAGAAAACCATGCTCGTGCTATTTAGTACATTCTCATGCCTTTTACAAGGAATGAGCAGATATTTCAAGGAAATGTGTGGCAATAGTCAATCATAAACGTGTCATTTACTAGGTTAACAACTATACAAAAATGAAATACATGCTTGGAAAACATGACGCCTGGTGTGGTGCCATGGTATGACCTCACCGTGCCTTGGTTAAAATGTCGTCATGCACGCCTTTCATAAGACGAACCATCACCGAGGAAGTTTCATGGTTTCGAGGGGAAATCACCAAGATTGAAGGGGGTCCAAATTTCCTTTGTCCTTTGTCCATGAGTTTTTTTCTATGATGAACATACAACCTGCAAATCACCGTGTTCAAATTTGGCACTTTTTCGGGTTCATTTGCCATATTTAGGGGATTATGTGCATTTCCTAGGCATTAATGCACATAATTCAAGTTCAAACAATTGATGCATGAAAGGGTCCACAAGAACGGCCTAGAAAACCATGCTCATGCCATTTAGTAAATTATAATGCCTTTTACAAGGAATGGACAGATATTTCGATGAAATGTGTGGCAATAGTCAACCACAAATGTTTGTTTGTTGGGTTTACAACTATAGAAAAAATGAAATAAATTCTCAAAAAACATGACGCCTGGCGTGGTGCCATGGTATGACCTCACCATGCCCTGGTAAAATTTTGCGAAGGTTTGGCTTATGTCGCCATGCACGCCCTTCATAAATCGAACCATCACCGAGGAAGTTCCATGCTTTTGAGAGGGAAATCCCCAAGAGTGAAGGGGAATCCAAATTTCCATCCTAGTTAGTCATTCAGTTTTTTTCCAACGATCAACATACCACCTCAAATGCAACGTGTTCAAATTTGACATTTTCCCGGGCGCATTTACCATAGTTAGGGGATTATGTGCATTTTCTAGGCATTAATGGACATAATTCAAATTTGAACAATCGATGCATGAAAAATTGCACAAGAACGGTCAGGAAAACTATGCTCGTGTTATTTAGTACATTCTCATGCCTTTTACAAGCAATGGACAGATATTTCAAGGAAATGTGTGGCAATAGTCAACCATAAACGCGTCGTTTACTAGGTTAACAACTATACAAAAAATGAAACACATGGTAGGAAAACATGACGCCTGACATGGTGCCATGGTATTACCTCACCATGCCCTGGTAAAAATTTGAGAAGGTTTGGCTTATGTCGTCATGCACACCCTTCATAAATCGAATCATCACCGAGGAAGTTCCATGCTTTTGAGAGGGAAATCCCCAAGATTGAAGGGAAATCCAAATTTTCTTCGTTATTTACCCTGGAGTTTTTTTCTACGACGAACATACACCCTGCAAATCACCGTGTTCAAATTTGGAATTTTTCCGGGCTCATTTACCATATTTAGGGGATTATGTGCATTTTCTAGGCATTTAGCGCATATAAATCCAATCCAGCTACAGGTGCACGGGTGTGATGTGAGGGACGTGGATTGCTGTTCGATCACAGCGCATCCTACGGTGCACACACGTGGTCTGTGTGGCTAGGTTTCCGGTAAATCATAACGCAACACACAATAGGCTCAACACACACTGTTTCCGGAAGCGACGGAGATGAACTGTGTGCGATAATGAACGAGCAAAATTGTAAGGGAAGCCAAATTTCTGTTGTCATTTGTTGTTGAGATCTTGAATACCACCACACTGTATGGCTGCCCGGCCCCTCCGTCCTAGAGCTCTCTCCAGGCATCGTCCATGGCACCGCGGCGCATAGTAACTGGTAAGGAAGCGATGGCATCCCGCCGCGCCGCATTCCCCGCCGCCCACGACCGCACACATGGTAAGGAAGCGATGGCATCTCACCATGCCGAGTTCATCGCCGCCGGTGGCCAGACAGTTACATGGGAGGCCTTTGAGGCTGCCATGGCCGAATGGGTGGTGGATCTAGAGGTGGCCAAAGCCGCACAGAAGGAGCGGAAAAGGCAGAAAGCAGTCAAGAAAAGAGAGTCTTGTCGCCGCAAGAAAAAAGAGGCCGCCCGCCATGGTGAGGAGAGCCTGACGGAGATCGAAGCATGGTGGGCTGTCGCCTACAAGGCCGGGAAGGAGAACACCGGCGTCTGGCCTGATTGCCCCGATGGCAGCATGTGACAAGTAGTTTAAGTTTGTAGTATTAATTAGAGCAAATTACCAGTAGTACTTTAAGATTGTAGTATTAACGTGCAATGTCGGTAAGAGCATCCTTTGAGGGCTTTGAGCGTTGATTAGCATGTGTGCCCATGTGCATTTTTTTGCGTTAATCATTAGAAGATCACAAAACACATGGTTTCTATGCCGTACCCATTTGCATTTTTTGCGTTAATGACCCATAAGTCAGTTACTTGTGCGATGTTTCCTAATAAACCAGGCATACCATTGACCAAAAAAATTTAAGTACACGTGTACATTTTTTTGGAGACGGGATCTGCCAACTTTCTTTTTTCTCGCACACGAGTATTTTACGCGCTTCGTCTGCGTTGTGTGTTTCCCTCACCCAAGTTTCAAGTTCCGCAACAAAATTTTCATTAGGCGCGCGATTTCAGAATTTATTCCTCCAACCACATCCCCACCCTCAGTATCCCTCCCTCGCGCCTCCCCCTACCAGCATCTCAAACCGCTGTCGCCGCAACCACATCTACGTTCTGCTCGGATCTAGTCGGGTAACCCATCGATCTCTATCACGTCCCCGGCCTGATTGCTTAAATGGCGCCTGCGAAACATCCTCATGCCTCCAAATCCCCCCCCCCCCCACCGCGAGGAGCTGATGGCGGTCCATGGTGCGATGGCCGTTGTGCATGTTGACCCGGAGGAACACCTCGCCTCCGCCTCTGCCGCCGACATGGTGCAGGCTCTGGCCCGGATGAAGTCCCCCAGTGACTACCCCCAGGACTTAACAGGTAAGATCTAGCCAGCTAAATCTTACCAATACCACTTGCAAGGGCTATGATTTGTACGGTTGATGTATTAAGCATGTTCATGTCTTGTTTATTTTATTACTGCACACTGTGTGGCGTTCAAATATTACCGTGTCTAGCTCAATTTCACCAATACCAGCAACAGACTTACAATACATGACTCAGGATATCACTAGAGATGCTGCCCATTTGCTATTTTCAGTGGATGCTAACCTGTTGTACTTAACATGCATGTCCATGTACTTATGCAGGGTCATAACGGCCGATGCTTTTGTTTGCCGTTGAGGTGAGCTGCATCCCATGTCTTACAGTATTTCACATAATTTGTGCAATTGTAGTTTAACTTCTACCATTTACTGGTTGCCTGTAGGTACACATGTCAGTGGCACTGATCCATGATTCGACCCAGAGGAACAGTTCGCCTCCGCCGTCGCTGACTTTGAGCGGGCTCTGGCCAGGATGAAATGCCCCAGCAACTACCTCTCAGGACTTACCAAGTATTTACTCACCAGTTCAATCTTACCAATACCAGTTGCAATTAATGGCTATGTTCTGTATGGTCGATGTACTAAGCATGTTCTAGTAAACATGCCTAACACGTTTTTGCTACTTTCCCTACCTTTTTATAGACATCTGGGCCATTCTCTGCTCTAGCAGCACCTGCCTTGTGATGTTTAACTCTGCTAATTACATTTTTACCAGTACCGTTTTCAATGGCCATTAAGCCTGTTGCAATTAACAGTTGAATCCATTTTTAAACAGTTGTATTTCAATGGCTACAAACTTACAAAACATGACTTAGGATGCTATTAAGCCTGTCGCAATTAACAGTTGTATCCATTTTTTAATCTGTCCATTTGCTACCATGCTACTCTCCGCAATGAAGATATACTAGAGATGATGCCGATTTGCTATTTTGGTGGATGCTAACCCTGTTGTACTCAACATGCTTGTCCATGTACTTACGCAGGGTCATCACGGCCGATGTTGTTGTTTGCTGTCGAGGTTAGCTGCATCCCATGTCTTACAGTATTTCACATCATTTGTGCAATTGCAGTTTAAATTCTACCATTTACTAGTTGCCTATAGATACACATGTCAGTGGCACTGATCCATGCTTTGACCCGGAGGAATAGCTCACCTCCGCCGCCGCTAACTTTGGGCGGGCTCTGGCCAAGATGAAGTGCCCCAGCAACTACCTCTCAGGACTTACCAAGTATGTACTCACCAATTCAATCTTACCAATACCATTTGCAATTAATGGCTATGTTTTGTACGGTTGATGTATTAAGCATGTTGTACTAAACACGCCTAACACGTTTTAGCTATTTTCCCTACCTTTTTATAGACAACTGGGCCATTATCTGCTCTAGCAGCACCTCCCCTGTGATTTTTAACTCTGCCAATTGCATTTTTATCAGTACCGGTTTCAATGGCCATTAAGCCTGTTGCAATTAACAGTTGTATCCATTTTTAAAGGGTAGTATTTCAATGGCTACAAACTTACAAAACATGAATTAGGATGTTGTTAAGCCTGTTGCAATTAATAGTTGTATCCATTTTTAGTCCGTCCCTTTGCTACCGTGCTACTCTTTCAAAATGAAGATATCACTACAGATGCTGCAGTTTTATTACCATTTGCTATTTTTGGTGGATGTTAACCCTGTTGTAGTTAGCATTGGCTTTTCATGTACTTACACAGGGCTACAATGGGCGATGTTGTTGTTTGCCGTCGAGGTTAGCTCCATCGCATGTCTTATACACCATCTATTCCTAAATATAAGTATTTTTAGAGATTCCAATATGGACTACATAACGAGCAAAATGAGTGAGTTTAGATTCTAATCTAAACTATATCTATAATTCTATATACATCCATATGTAGTTCATATTGAAATTCCCAAAAAAATACTTGTACTTAGGAACATAGGTAGTTGTATTTTACATCATTTGTGCAATCTCAGTTTAGCTTCTAACATTTACTGGTTGCTTGTAGGTACATATATGAGTGGTACTGATCCATGCTTCGATCCCTTTTGCGTATGGGGCAATGAGATATTCATGAACAAGCGTCAAGTGAGGGAACTAAGAAAGATTGTTAGGCGAAAGAAAAAGGTGATTGGAATTAAGCTCTTTATTTACACTTTGTCGAAGACAACAGTGAACTTTAGGATGGTAAGTAATGTGTTGCCTTTTCCCCCTGCCCACAACAAGTTACTCTATTAGACCTCAATATCTGATATTTTCTCTTTTTAGTGGTTTCTGAAGCTATTTATTGATGATTACCTTGCAAACTACATGGACGGAGTGGAGGAAACTAAGGTTAAAGTATATAATTCATGCTACCATGATAATGCTCTAGAAGTCTTCCCGAGGGTGGTGAAGGATGGGAGGGCGATCGTCACAAGGGGTTGGACAAAAGTGGTTCATGCCTATGGCATGCAGGAAGGCACATTATGGGCATTCCGCTTTTTCAACACCGTCAGCAGTCAAAATGATTTACAGTTGTCTCTTCACCTTTACCACCTTTAAATGATGTGGTTCATCATAGTTAATTGCTGCCTAATCCTGTAATTACTGAACATATTGTACTAGCAATTTTATTTATGGATTCATTGTTGAACCATTGTGCTGAGAATTTGAATTGCATGTTTCATATTTCAAAATTTCCAATTCGAATAATAAATTACACGCAAAAATAAAAAGAGAACAGACGGTCATGGAACTTTGCAAACGGTTCTGGCAGTAAAAGCGCTTGTGATGGATAGCCCAATGCCACACAGTTTTCTACATCAAATCATGTGTGATGTAGTTAATGAAAGCAAACAATTAACCAAGGCAGAGCGTGTGTGATAGTTACACCTTTCACACATGAGCGTATACATAAAACTGTGTGGGATGTACATGCGAATGGAAATGTTTTCCCTGGATTGACTGTGTGGGATGTACATAAGAACGAAAATGTATTCCTTGGATTGACTGTGTGTGATATACATACGAACGGAAATGATTTTCTGGGATTCACCATGTGGGATGTACATACCTACGGAAATGTTTTTCTCGGATTATCGTGTGGGATGTACATACCTACGAAAATGATTGGGTTTCGATGCCTCACCCGATCGCACATGGCCCCATCCTGTGTCCTAGGAGGGCCTATCCCCGATGATTTCTGGGTCGTGTGGGAAGGACCCCCCTATCGCCCACACTCACTTGGCGAAGGTTTCAAATGCTATCGCGGAAAGGGGTTAAAAACCATTTGTATAGCACCGACGCGCACCAGTGTGGCTACATGGTGGAGCGCACCTTTGTAGGAATAGTCAGCTCGCGTGATAATTTGATCTGTAGGAGTTGATGGTCGGGACCACAGGTGAACGACCTGGAGGCGGTGGCTCGCCAGTTGCCACAGATCAAGTAGCCACATTTAAAATATCATTTTTTTAGCGGGGTAAGAGTTCCGATTTTCAATGGCGCATTATAAGTACTAAGTAGTTTTTAGAATGATTGGTATGGAGCGAAAATGGAATTCATAACTACTACCTCCTTGGCGTATGGTTGTATGGGTTTATGTTGCGAGATGTTGAACCTGGTAGTTCTAGGGCAAATACTATGGTTTAGATGTTGGTTTTCAGTAATGAAAATAGGAAGGGGGAAACCCTTCTTTGATCAAAAAAACTAGTACCTCTGTTCTGGTTTACTAGTCCCCATCGTATTTTGGGTCAAAGTTTTTCCATGAAATTTACTTGTAAAATGTGAATGGAAAACGAGATTTTGTTATACCCAAACAAAAAAGGACTGGACAGAGTGATTGATCTAACACGGACGCGACCTCTCATAGCGCAGGCATGGAACCGGCGCACCGGCCAAGAGGGCCCCACTCGCTGCAGGCCGGGCTGAACACGCCTCCTCGCTGCATGCAACCGGCTTCAGACTGCCCCACTTGCCTCCATTGAATCCGCGCGTGTGCCGGCAACACATCCTTCCACGAGCCGGCCGACATTTTAGAACACAAAAAATGATCAAAATATAATTAATTACGCATGGTCTTGACTTGTTGTGCTCGCACTGGTAGCAGGAACTAGAGTTTTTTCTTTATTTATAACTCTCCTCACATTTTTTTTGGCTTTGAAGTGAATCATGGTTATGGACATTATCTATGAATGTGCAGATATCTGTGAACATGAGTTTGATGTGGAAGTTGAACTTGGAATGTTGGGCTTGCGCGTGAATTATACCATGTCCAATGCTTCGTCTCTTATTGTTTGGAAAGTAATTGCCGTTATTACATGACTCGAAAAAAATTAGTTTGTGCCACATCAGTAGATGCACAGACATCACAACAAGCATGCTGACTAGATAAACATTTGAACCTAGCTATTATGAAGGAAAATTTGTATTGACAATAGTTTTAGATAGCAGGAGACGCCTAGCCTGCTCTGCCTCTGCTAGCTTATTTCTGGCTTCTTCCATCTCTTCTTTGGCTTGGGTGAAGAGAGCATTTGATTGCTCTTTTCGCTTCTTCAGGAACTCGGCTACATTCTCAAGGGCTGCTGCATACTTTATTTAAGCCTTTACTAGAGCCACGAGGACACGAACAGTTGACGACTCCACCTGGCTTATGTGTAATCCAGCATCATCTGGGAATTTGCACCTTGTGTCTAATCTAGCATCATTAGGGAACTGGCACCTTGTGTGTAATCCAGCCTCATTTTGGAAACATGATCTCGAGGTTGACCATACTTCCCTCCTCGTAGGAACTGCATCCTGACATGAAGTTACTTCTTTTTTTAGATCAATACTCAGAGCAACCCAGATCCATTTAGTAGAAGCCAAATAAACAGGACTCGGAGAAGTGAATTCAAAAGGAAAAAACTAAAAACAGACTACAAGGTAAAAATGAAAGCATTAGGACGATTAAGAGTCTTCTTATTACACATCGAAGAACACGAGACTAAGAGAAACAGAAACTACAACATATACACATCGAGGAACACGAGGTTAAACGAAAGTAATTGAAATGGTGTTACTTACCAAAGCTCATTTTACAGGTTCGGTGCAGCTCCTCTTTAACTTGCCATGCTCCTTGAAGATGTCCCAAATATCCCGTGTTTGGTCGTCATTGCTACTCTGCATTTTTGTGAAGGAAATATGCCCTAGAGGCAATAATAAAGTTGTTATTTATATTTCCTTATATCATGATAAATGCTTATTATTCATGCTAGAATTGTATTAACCGGAAACTTAGTACATGTGTGAATACATAGACAAATAGAGTGTCACTAGTTTGCCTCTACTTGACTAGCTCGTTGAATCAATGATGGTTATGTTTCCTAACCATAGACATGAGTTGTCATTTGATTAACGGGATCACATCATTAGAGAATGATGTGAGTGACTTGACCCATCCGTTAGCTTAGCACGATGATAGTTTAGTTTGTTGCTATTGCTTTCTTCATGACTTATACATGTTCCTATGACTGTGAGATTATGCAACTCCTGAGTACCAGAGGAACACTTTGTGTTCTACCAAACGTCACAACATAACTGGGTGATTATAAAGGTGCTCTACAGGTGTCTCTGATGGTACTTGTTGAGTTGGCATAGATCGAGATTAGGATTTGTCACTCCGATTGTCGGAGAGGTATCTCTGGGCCCTCTCGATAATGCACATCACTATAAGCCTTGCAAGCATTGTGACTAATGAGTTAGGTGTGGGATGATGCATTACAAAACGAGTAAAGAGACTTACCGGTAACGAGATTGAACTAGGTATGAGGATACTGACGATCAAATCTCGGGCAAGTAACACACCGATGACAAAGGGAACAACGTATGTGGTTATGCGGTTTGAACGATAAAGATCTTCGTAGAATATGTAGGAACCAATATGATAATCCAGGTTCCGCTATTGGTTATTGATCGGAGACGAGTCTCGGTCATGTCTACATCGTTCTCGAACCCGTTGGGTCCGCGTGCTTAAAGTTCGGTGATGATCGGTAATATGAGTTTATGTGTTTTGATGTAACGAAGGTAGTTCGGAGTCCCGGATATGATCATGTACATGACGAGGAGTCTCAAAATGGTTGAGACATAAAGATTGATATATTGGAAGCCTATATTTGGACATCGGAATAGTTCCGGGTGACATCGAGATTTTGCCGGAGTGCCGGGGGGGTTACCGGAACCCCCCGGGGGTTAATGGGCCTTGTTGGGCCCTAGTGGAGAGAGAGAGGGGCCGGTCAGGTCAGGGCCGCACGCACCTCCCCTTGAGTCCGAATAGGACAAGGAAGGGGGGGGCGCCCCCCTTGCCTTTCCCATCTCCCACTCCTTCCTTCCTCCTCCTAGTGGCACTAGGAAAGGGGAGCCCTACACCCACTAGGAGGAGGACTCCTCCTCCTGGCGCACCCTGCTAGGGCCAGCCGGCCTCCCCCTTGCTCCTTTATATACGGGGCCAAGGGGGCACCCCAACACACATAAGTTGACCAGTTGATCTTTTAGCCGTGTGCGGTGCCCCCCTCCACCATAATCCACCTCGGTTATATCGTAGCGGTGCTTAGGCGAAGTCCAGCGTCGGTAGCATCATCATCATCATCACGTTGTCGTGCTGACGGAACTCTCCTTGGAAGCTCTGCTGGATCGGAGTTTGTGGGACATCACCGAGCTAAACGTGTGCTGAAATCGGAGGTGTCGTACGTTCGGTAGTTGGATCGGTCGTATCGTGAAGACGTACGACTACATCAACCGCGTTCTCATAACGCTTCCGCTTACGGTCTACGAGGGTACGTGGACAACACACTCCCCTCTCGTTGCTATGCATCACCATGATTTTGTGTGTGCATAGGAATTTTTTTGAAATTACTATGTTCCCCAACAGTGGCATCCGAGCCAGGTTTATGCGTAGATGTTATATGCACGAGTAGAACACAAAGGAGTTGTGGGCATGGGTATATACATATTGCTTACCGTCACTAGTTGATTCTTGATTCAGCGGCATTGTTGGATGAAGCGGCCTAGACCGACATTACGCGTACGCTTACGTGAGACTGGTTCTACCGACGTGCTTCGCACACAGGTGGCTAGTGGGTGTCTGTTTCTCCAGCTTTAGTTGAATCGGACTCAATGAACAAGGTTCTTTCTGAAGATCAAAAAGAAATCACTATACCGCATTGTGGTTTTTGATACATAGGTAAGAACGGTTCTTGCTCAGCCCGTAACAGCCACGTAAAACTTGCAACAACAAAGTAGAGAACGTCTAACTTTTTTTTGCAGGGCATATTGTGATGTGATATGGTCAAGACATGATGCTAAATTTTATTGTATGAGATGATCATGTTTTGTAACACAGTTATCAGCAACTGGCAGGAGCCATATGGTTGTCACTTTATTGTATGAAATGCAATCACCATGTAATTGCTTTACTTTTTCACTAAGCGGTAGCGATAGTCGTAGAAGCAATAGTTGGCGTGACGACAATGATGCTTCGATGGAGATCAAGGTGTCAAGCCGGTGACGATGGTGATCATGATGGTGGTTTGGAGATCAAGATCACACGCACAAGATGATGGCCATATCATATCACTTATATTGATTGCATGTGATGTTTATCTTTTATGCATCTTATTTTGCTTAGACCGACAATAGCATTATAAGATGATCTCTCACTAAATTTCAAGGTATAAGTGTTCTCCCTGAGTATGCACCGTTGCAAAAGTTCGTCGTGCCGAGACACCACATGATGATCGGGTGCGATAAGCTCTATGTTCACATACAACGGGTGCAAGCCAGTTTTGCACACGCAGAATACTCGGGTTAAACTTGACGAGCCTAGCATATGCAGATATGGCCTCGGAACACTGAAACCGAAAGGTCGAGTGTGAATCATATAGTATATAAGATCAACATAGTGATGTTCACCATTGAAAACTACTCCATCTCACATGATGATCGGACATGGTTTAGTTGATATGGATCACGTGATCACTTAGATGATTTGAGGGATGTCTGTCTAAGTGGGAGTTCTTAAGTAATATGATTAATTGAGCTTTAATTTATCATGGACTTAGTACCTGATAGTATTTTGCATGTCTATGTTGTTGTAGATAGATGGCCCGTGCTGTTGTTCCATTGAATTTTAATGCGTTCCTTGAGAAAGCAAACTTGAAAGATGATGGTAGCGATTACACGGACTTGGTCTGTAACTTGAGGATTATCCTCATTGCTGCACAAAAGAATTACGTCCTAGAAGCACCTGTAGGTGCCAAACCCCCTGCAGGAGCAACGCCAGATGTTATGAATATCTAGCAGAGCAAAGCTAATGACTACTCGATAGTTCAGTGTGCCATGCTTTACGGCTTAGAACCGGGACTTCAACGACGTTTTGGACGGCATGGAGCATATGAGATGTTCCAGGAGTTGAAGTTAATATTTCAAGCAAATGTCTGGATTGAGAGATTGGAAGTCTCCAATAAGTTCACCGGCTGCAAGATGGAAGAGAATAGTTCTGTCAGTGAGCATATACTCAAAATGTTTGCGTATAACAATCACTTGATTCAACTGGGAGTTAATCTTCCAGATGATAGTGTCATTGACAGAAATCTTCAATCACTGCCACCAAGCTACAAGAGCTTCGTGATGAACTATAATATGCAAGGGATGGATAAGGCAATTCCCGAGCTCTTCGCGATGCTAAAGGCTGCGGAGGTAGAAATCAAGAAGGAGCATCAAGTGTTGATGGTCAACAAGACCACCAGTTTCAAGAAAAAGGGTAAAGGGAAGAAGGGAAACTTCAAGAAGAACAGCAAGCCAGTTGCTGCTCAAGTGAAGAAACCCAAGTCTGGACCTAAGCCTGAAACTGAGTGCTTCTACTTCAAAGGGACTGGTCACTGGAAGCGGAACTGCCCCAAGTATTTGGCGGATAAGAAGGATGGCAAGGTGAACAAAGGTATATGTGATATACATGTTATTGATGTGTACCTTACTAATGCTCGCAGTAGCACCTGGGTATTTGATACTGGTTCCATTGCTAATATTTGCAACTCGAAACAGGGGCTACGGATAAAGCGAAGATTGGCTAAGGATGAGGTGACGATGCGCGTGGGAAATGGTTCCAAAGTCGATGTGATCGCGGTCGGTACGCTACCTCTACATCTAACTTCGGGATTAATTTTAGACCTGAATAATTGTTATTTGGTGCCAGCATTGAGCATGAACATTATATTTGGATCTTGTTTAATGCGAGACGGTTATTCATTTAAATCTAAGAATAATGGCTGTTCTATTTATATGAGTAATTTCTTTTATGGCCATGCACCCTTGAAGAATGGTCCATTTTTGATGAATCTCAATAGTAGTGATACACATATTAATAACAATGAAGCCAAAAGATGCAGAGTTGATAATGATAGTGCAACTTATTTGTGGCACTTCCGTTTAGGTCATATTGGTGTAAAGCGCATGAAGAAACTCCATTCTGATGGACTTTTTGAATCACTTGATTATGAATTACTTGATACTTGTGAACCATGCCTCATGGGCAAGATGACTAAAACACCGTTCTCCGAAACTATGGAGCGAGCAACAGATTTGTTGGAAATCATACATACTGATGTATGTGGTCCGATGAATGTTGAGGCTCGCGGCGTGTATCGTTATTTTCTCACCTTCACAGATGATTTGAGTAGATATGGGTATATCTACTTGATGAAACATAAGTCTGAAACATTTGAAAAGTTCAAAGAATTTCAGAGTGAAGTGGAAAATCATCGTAACAAGAAAATAAAGTTTCTACGATCTGATCGTGGAGGAGAATATTTGAGTTACGAGTTTGGTCTTCATTTGAAACACTGCGGAATAGTTTCGCAACTCACGCCACCCGGAACACCACAACGTAATGGTGTGTCCGAATGTCGTAATCGTACTTTACTAGATATGTTGCGATCTATGATGTCTCTTACTGATTTACCACTATCATTTCGGGGTTATGCTTTAGAGACGGATGCATTCACGTTAAATGGGGCACCATCTAAATCCGTTGAGACGACGCCTTATGAACTGTGGTTTGGCAAGAAACCAAAGTTGTTGTTTCTTAAAGTTTGGGGCTGTGATGCTTATGTGAAAAAGCTTCAACCTAATAAGCTCGAACCCAAATCGGAGAAACGTGTCTTCATAGGATACCCAAAGGAGACTGTTGGGTACACCTTCTATCATAGATCCGAAGGCAAGACATTCGTTGCTAAGAATGGATCCTTTCTAGAGAAGGAGTTTCTCTCGAAAGAAGTGAGTGGGAGGAAAGTAGAACTTGATGAGGTAACTGTACCTGCTCCCTTATTGGAAAGTAGTTCATCATAGAAATTTGTTCCTGTGTCTCCTACACCAATTAGTGAGGAAGCTAATGATGAAGATCATGCAACTTCAGATCAAGTTACTACCGAACCTCATAGGTCAACCAGAGTAAGAACTGCACCAGAGTGGTACGGTAATCCTGTTCTGGAAGTCATGTTACTTGACCATGACGAACTACGAACTATGAGGAAGCGATGATGAGCCCAGATTCCGCAAAATGGCTTGAGGCCATGAAATCTGAGATGGGATCCATGTATGAGAACAAAGTGTGGACTTCGGTTGACTTGCCCGATGATCGGCAAGCCATCAAGAATAAATGGATCTTCAAGAAGAAGACTGACGTTGACGGTAATGTTACTGTCTACAAAGCTTGACTTGTTGCGAAAGGTTTTCGACAAGTTCAAGGAGTTGACTACGATGAGACTTTCTCACCCATAGCGATGCTTAAGTCCGTCCGAATCATGTTAGCAATTTCCGCATTTTATGATTATGAAATTTGGCAAATGGATGTAAAGACTGCTGTGGGAGTCCTGGATTAGGGGGTCTCCGGACAGCTGGACTATCTCCATTGGCAGGACTGTTAGACTATGAAGATACAAGATTGAAGACTTCGTCTCGTGTCTGGATGGGCCTCTACTTGGCGTGGAAGGCAAGCTAGGAAATACATATATGGATATCTCCTCCTTTGTAACCGACCTTGTGTAACCCTAACCCTCTCCGGTGTCTATATAAACCGGAGGGTTTTAGTCTGTAGGACAACAATCACAACATACAATCATACTGTAGGCTAGCTTCTAGGGTTTAGCTTCTCTGATCTCGTGGTAGATCTACTCTTGTAACACCCATATCATCAATATCAATCAAGCAGGACGTAGGGTTTTACCTCCATCAAGAGGGCCCAAACCTGGGTAAAACATCGTGTCCCTTGCCTCCTGTTACCATCCGGTCTAGACGCACAGTTCGGGACCCCCTACCCGAGATCCGCCAGTTTTGACACCGACATTGGTGCTTTCATTGAGAGTTCCTCTGTGTCGTCGCCGTTAGGCTTGATGGATCCTACTATCATTGGTAGCGATGCGGTCCAGGGTGAGACTTTTCTCCCCGGACAGATCTTCGTATTTGGCGGCTTTGCACTGCGGGCTAATTCGCTTGGCCATCTGGAGCAGAATGAAAGCTACGCCCCTGGCCATCAGGTCAGATTTGGAAGTTTGAACTACATGGCCGACATCCGCGGAGACTTGATCTTCGACGGATTCGAGCCATAGCCGGGCGCGCCGCACTGTCTCGATGGGCATGACCTAGCTCTGCCACCAGACGGTACTCCAGAGGCCGCACCCACACCAGCTCCAACCCTTAGCTCGGAGCCAGCTGCACCAATCGAGGACGGGTGGCTAGACACCGCCTCAGGGGCTGCAGTCTCAATGGCGATCGAGCCAAACACCAGCATAATCCTCTGCGCAGCCCGTGACTCCAAGGTGCCGGACTCTCCTCCGGACCCCGAACCATCCGCGCCCCTGCCAATCGAATCCGACTAGGCACCGATCATGGAATTCACCGCTGCGGATATCTTTCAGCACTCGCCCTTTGGCGACATTCTGAATTCACTAAGGTCTCTCTCTTTGTCAGGAGAGCCCTGGCCGGATCATGGCCAATAGGACTGGGATGCGGACGACGAAGAAATTCGACGCCCACCAACCACCCACTTTGTAGCCACTGTCGATGATTTAACCGACATGCTCGACTTCGACTCCGAAGACATCGACGGTATGGACGACGATGTAGGAGACGAACATGAACAAGCACCTATAGGGCACTGGAAAGCCACCTCGTCGTATGACATATACATGGTGGATACACCCAATGAAGGCAACGGCGACGAGATAGTGGAGGATGACCCCTCCAAGAAGCAACCCAAGCGCCGACGTCAGCGGCGCTGCTCTAAGTCCCACCAAAGCAAAAGTGGTGATACCGGCACAGGAGATAATAACACTCCGGATAGCGCCGAAGACAACGAAAACCCCCTCCAACAAGAGTTAGATCAGGAGGATGAAGGAGCTAGCTCTCCTTAGAGAGCGGCTGGCGGAGAGGAGGAGGATGACAATTACATGCCCCCCTCCGAAGACGAGGCAAGCCTCGGCGACGATGAATTCGCCGTACCAGAGGATCCCGTCGAACAAGAGTGCTTCAAGCACGGGCTTATGGCCACGGCAAATAGCCTGAAGAAAAAGCAGCAGCAGCTTCAAGCTGATCAAGATCTGCTAGCTGACAAATGGACTGAAGTCCTCGTAGCCGAGGAATATAAACTCGAGCATCCCTCCAAGAGTTACCCAAGGCGCATGTTACTACCCCGACTGGAGGAAGAAGCGTATGATATGGCTGATCGGCCACCTCGTGGCCTTGATAGAGAGGCATTCATGCCGAAAACTCAGCCTCCACCCCAACGCCATCCAAATAAAAAGGCATGGGGAGATACGCTAGACCTGCGAGACATATTGGAGGACAAAGCAAAGCACTCAAGATCGATCTATGGATCACGAGGGCACACCACTCTACGAGACGGTAAACGTCAGGCCGGATACAGTAAAAGCAAATCTGGCCAGGCCGAACACAGCTGGCAGGACCCATACGAGATGCGTCGCGATATAGCCCAATACAGAGGCGCCGCACACCCCTTATGCTTCACAGACGAAGTAATGGAACATCAATTCCCAGAAGGTTTCAAACCTGTAAACATTGAATCATACGACTGCACAACAGATCCCGCGGTATGGATTGAGGACTTCCTCCTCCACATCAACATGGCCCGCGGTGATGACTTACATGCCATCAAGTACCTCCCACTAAAACTCAAAGGACCAGCACGGCATTGGCTTAATAGCTTGCCAGTGGACTCCATTAGCTGTTGGGAAGATCTGGAAGCCGTATTCCTTGACAACTTTCAGGGCACTTATGTGCGACCACCAGACGCCGATGACTTGAGCCACATAATTCAGCAGCCAGAAGAATCGGCCAGGCAATTCGGGACTCGGTTCCTTACAAAGAAAAACCAAATCTTCGACTATACGGATGCGGAGGCCTTAGCGGCTTTCAAGCACAACATCTGAGGCGAGTGGCTAGGCCGGCACCTGGTCAGGAAAAGCCGAAATCTATGGCAGCCCTCACGACGCTCATGGCCCGCTTTTGTGCGGGAGAAGACAGCTGGTTGGCTCGCAGTAACAACATATGAAAGAACCATGGTACCTCAGATACCAAGGACGGCAACAGCAGGTCACGTCGCAACAAGCATAAGCGCCGCATTAACGGCGAAAGTACTGAGGATACGGCAGTCAATGCCGGATTCAAAGGCACTAAACCCGGTCAGCGGAAAAAGCCATTCAAACAAAGTATGCCGGGTCCGTCCAGCTTGGACCGTATACTCGATCGCTCGTGTCAAATACACGACACCCCAGACAAGCCAGCCAATCACACCAACAGGGATTGTTGGGTGTTCAAGCAGGCCGGCAAGTTAATTGTCGAAAACAAGGACAAGGGGCCGCATAGCGATGACGAGGAAGAACCCCGGCAGCCGCACACTGGAGGACAGAAGAGGTTTCCCTCGCAAGTGAGGACGGTGAACATGATATACACAACCCACATCCCCAAGAGGGAGCGGAGCGTGCGCTCAGGGACGTATATGCGCTGGAGCCAGTCGCCGCGAAGTCAACCCTTGGTCCTCCTATCCGATCACCTTTGATCGCAGGGACCACCCCACTAGTATCCGTCACGGCGGATTCGCCGCACTGGTCCTAGACCCAATCATCGATGGATTTCACCTCACTCGAGTCCTCATGGATGGCGGCAGTAGCCTGAACCTGCTTTATCAGGACACAGTGCGCAAAATGGGTATAGACCCCTCAAGGATCAAACCCACAAAGACGACCTTTAAAGGCGTCATTCCAGGCGTAGAGGCCCACTGCACAGGCTCAATTACACTGGAAGTGGTCTTCGGATCCCCGGATAACTTCCGAAGCGAAGAGTTAATCTTCGATATAGTCCCGTTCCGCAGTGGTTATCACGCACTGCTCGGACGAACCGCATTCGCTAGATTCAATGCGGTACCACATTATGCATACCTCAAGCTCAAGATGCCAGGACCTCGCGGAGTTATTACAGTCAATGGAAACACAGAGCGCTCTCTCCGAACAGAGGAGCACACCGCGGCCCTCGCAGCAGAAGCGCAAAGCAGCCTTTCAAGGCAATCTACCAGTTTGACGTTTCAAAGCCCGGACACCTTCAAGCGCGCTCGGGGTAATTGGCAAACAGACCGCCTGGCACGATCTGAGCTCGCGTAGCAATACGGCGGCCACCCCAACCCCAGCCCAACGACGTTGTTCGTGTCGCGTGTACATCATTGCGCATTAAAAATACCATGGGCACAGATGGGGAGGGGGAGGCACAACTACATCACGTCCCAAAACGCGGCCTAAACCACACCAAGGGCTTCCCGTTTGGTTATTTTTCTTTTTCTTTCAGGACTTCAATCTCTGGAAACACTGTCCGACAGCTCTATTGCCGAACACATGATACAGCAACCAAGGAGGCTGACGACTACGGAATTCCCAGGTGGATTACAGATTTCACATAATTCATCAGCTCGCCCTTGGATGGGACATAGTCCTACTCTTTTGCTCATTACACTATCTGTATCACTCTGCTTTAATGCAATTTTTTAATATACAATGCGTGACATTACGACTATTATCGCATTTTTTTATACGTATACATATCTATGTGTTCATTAATGACGCCTAGCAACCGTACACTCTGGTACGGCCAATGCACCAGGGGCTTACGTACCCACAATATGGTGTGAAAAGTCCGAACACTTTCACAAGTGCGGCACCCCGAACTTATAGCATTATATGCATCAGCTCCGAATCATGTCTTTGGTCAAATGTTGGGTTTGCCCGGCTCCTATGTTTTGGTACCTTACGTTCCGCTCTATCATCTAAGGTAGCGCTAGGAGAACTACTGCGATTGTGCCCCGGTTCTGCCGGGCCGAGCACCTTAGTAGAGAAAGCTAAAACTGACTGTCATGATAAGGCGAGAGACTGGTCGCTGTTCGGCGAGGTTTTTCGAGTCCCTAAAGACTTATGCCGCTTAGGGCGAGGGGTCGGCTCCGTCCGGCTTACAGGCGTGGATTGCGCCCCAAATTCGGCCTTCCAAATACCAGGGGCTTCGCCAAAATTTAAAATTATAGAATTCTATGGCTAAGTGAGAGTGATAAAGCATTATTAGTCCGGTTGCCTTGTCCGTTGTGCTGAGCACCTCCCTCGAAGGACCCAAACATGGGAACAAGAGTGCTCAGGTTTATCCCGAACACCCCGAAACTCGTGGCATGGGGGCAGAAGCCGAGGACTAGCCATCTCTCAGATTGGATAAACAGCCAAACAGAAGGTAATATTTTAAATTCACACAAGCGTTGCATAGCGCATATGAAACAAGTTTTCATTACATAGGATAAAAAACAAGCAAGTCTCATTCAAATATTACATTTTGTGAACACTCGTCCGCGATAAGGCGAGCGCCCGGCAGAACACCCTCGTAGTACATCTCGGGGTGGAGGTGCTCCTTGCCCTCCGGCGGCCCCTCCTTGATAAGCTTCACGGCGTCTAGCTTGACCCACTGCGTTTTCACATGGGCGAAGGCCCGGTGTGCACCTTCAATGCAGACGGATCGCTTGACGACCTCCAGCAGTGGGCAGGCATCCACAAGCCGCCTCACTAGGCCGAAGAAGCTGTTCGGAAAGGCGTCGCCAGGCCACAACCGGACTATGAAGCCCTTCATGGCCTGATCGGCCGCCTTATGTAGCTCGGCCATCTGCTTTAGCTGGTCGCTCATTGGCACCGGATGTTCGGCCTCAGCATACTGAGACCAGAACAGCTTCTCCATCAAGCTTCCGTCCTCGGCCTGGTAGAACAGTGCGGCATCGGACACACTGCGGGGAAAATCTGCGAATGCTCCTGAAGAGCTCCGGATTCGGGTAAGTAATCGATAATTCACCTTTACATGCTTGTTTTGCATATAGAAAGCCTTACCCGCCGCTATCTTCTTCATCGCGTCGATCTCTTGAAGGGCCTTCTGGGCCTCGACCTTGGCACTCTTCGCGCTCTCACGGGCCGCGGCAAGCTCAGACTCTCTCGTCCTCAAGTCAAGCTCCAACGCCTCATGCTTGGTCACGAGAGCCTGGAACTCTTGCTGCACCTCGCCCACCCGAGCCTCGTGCCTCTCTCGCTCGGTGCGCTCCTGGGCCGCCTTTTCTTCGGCCTGGGACAGCGCTTGCTTCAGGGTCGCCACCTCGGTCGTGGCCCCTGGCAAACATACAATGATCCTGTCAATTAGCAATCGCGTCCTTTTTCTCATCTACAGACGGGGTATCACTTACCATTGTTCTCCTCGAGTTGCCTCTTAGCAAGGCTGAGCTCTTTCTGGGACCCCTTGAGGGCCTCCTTCAGTACGGCGACCTCCGCAGTCAGTGCGGCGGACGCCAGCAGCGAAGCCTGCATATGCATATTGACATACTTATATTAGACTCCTGCGATATTATTTGATCCTCTGTTCGGCTTTTCTTTGTGAACACCGAACAAAGCATCAGGGGCTACTGTCTATGCGGTAACACTTCTACTACATTTTAAAACACTTACCTCGAAGCCTGTTAGAAGGCTAGTACAGGCTTCAGTCAATCTGCTCTTGGCGGACTGAACCTTCTGGATCACCGCACTCATGATAGTGTGGTGCTCCTCCTTGATGGAAGCACTGCGAAGCGCTTCCAACATAGTGTCCGGCGCCTCTGGATGGAGAGAGGTCACCGGCACAGGCTTCTCACCCTCCTTAGAAGGGGACCGCCTGCCCGAGCTCGGATCCGTTGGAGGGTCCGGCGCGGTGTTCGACTGAGGGCCGAACTCGGAGCTCTCGGGGACCCTGTCCCCTCGGCTCCCGGAGTCCGGAAGGTCGCCATGCGGCACCTCCGGGACTGTCCCCCCTCGATCCGGTGCCTCTTGAGACAGCACCTCGGTGTCATCGGCTGGATGAGGGGAGGTGGCCGTCGGGACTGGATCGCTATCCATGTCCGACGCACCCAGGGAGCCGTCCGAGGATACCTTGATATTGGCTCGGGGCGGCCTGCACAATTGAGTTCGGCGTTAGGGAAAGCAACGCAACAAAGGAATCCTATGGGTTACTTTGGTATCCGGACACTTACGATCTCCCCGGGGGCTTGCCCCTGGGCAACCACTTGTCTTCACTTTCGTCGGCGGCGGTAGCACTGTCTGGAGGGAGCGTCCTTCCCTTCTTGGACCCTTTGGCCTCCCCAGTTGGGGCGGCCTTCCTTTTCTTGTCTCCCCCAGTCGGTGGGGGAGCCTCTTCTTCCTCTTCCTCGTCTTCGGGGGAAGAGTGCGCCGCAGAGTCATCGGACGGTGAGTCCGACGACGCCTGGCGTCGGGAACTCTTTCGAGCTCCCTTGGCCTTCTTGGTCTTCTCTGGCACCTTATAGGGGGCCAGAGTCAGCATCTTCGTCAGAAGAGCGTCTGCGGAGCCTTCGGGCAAGGGAGCCGGACAGTCGATTTGTTCGGCCATCTTCTGCCAGTCCTGTCAAAATTACGGGAGTTTAGATCCCGCATAGAGCCAATCTATATATATAAAACAAATATCCTTTAAGAGGTAAAACAACTTACCGCACTGGCGTGGCGCTTCGCGCTGAATCCGTGATCCTCAGTAATGGGGGAGGGACCGCGGCGCCTTTGAACAGCACCCTCCAAGCATCTTCATGAGTCGTGTCGAAGAGCCTGTTCAGAGTTCGGTGCTGCGCCGGATTGAACTCCCACAAGGTAAACTCCCATTGTTGGCACAGGAGTATCCGGCGAACGAGCATGACCTCGACTATGTTGACAAGCTTGAGCTTCTTATCCACCATGTTTTGAATACATGATTGGAGTCCGGTCAGCTCTTTTGAATTACCCCAGGACAGGCCCTTCTCTTTCCAGGAGGTGAGACGCATGGGGATGCTGGATCGGAACTCGGGGCCGCTACCCATGCGGGGTCGCGCGGCTCGGTGATATAGAACCACCCCGATTGCCACCCCTTTGTGGTGTCCACGAAGGTGCCCTCGAGCCATGTGATGTTGGGCATCTTGCCCACCATGGCGCCTCCGCACTCCGCCTGGCGGCTGCTCACTACCTTTGGCTTGACATTGAAGGTCTTCAGCCATAAGCCGAAGTGGGGCCTGATGCGGAGGAAGGCCTCGCACACGACGATAAACGCCGAGATGTTCAGGATGAAGTTTGGGGCTAGATCATGGAAATCCAGGCCGTAATAAAACATGAGCCCCCGGACGAAGGGATGGAGAGGGAATCCTAGTCCACGGAGGAAATGGGTGAGGAATACCACCCTCTCATGGGGCTCGGGGGTGGGGATGAGCTGTCCCTCATCTGGGAGCCAGTGCACGATGTCGTCGTGCAGGTATCCGGCTCTCCTCAGTTTCTTGATGTCTCCCTCCATGACGGAGGAGACCATCCACTTGCCTCCCGCTCCGTACATGGTTGGAGAAGGTTGAGATGGAAGTGAGGACTTGGGCGCTAGAGCTCGAGTATGCGGGAGTGGATGAGCAGAGGAGGAAGAAGGCGTGGATAGAAAGGTGAATCCTTATCCCTTTATATGGGCGGACAAAATTAAACGTCCCCACTTGCCTAGTAAAACTCGCTTATCCCCCAAGCGCCGCAATTGATGGCGCGGTTTGGTTACCCACGCCCGTATTGATGAGAATCCCGTAATAAGGGGACACGATCTCTGCTTTGACAAGACGTGTCGAAAAACTGCCTCGCGTTATGTGCGGGGCTGGTTAAAAGAAACGGTTCGAATAATCACCGGGCCATGACATAACGTCATGCTATCAAAACAAGCCAGCAAATTAGATCTGCGAAAAAACATTATTCTCTCTACGGTGAAATGTGGGACTTATTTTGCAGGGTCGTACACTATCCTCATATTCAACTTCTTCTATAATGTATTCAAAGAAGGAACCCGCCTTGCAATGCCGAAGACAACTGCGCGTCGGACTCATCATCATTGAAGCCTGGTTCAGGGGCTACTATGGGAGTCCTGGATTAGGGGGTCTCCGGACAGCCGGACTATCTCCATTGGCCGGACTGTCAGATTATGAAGATACAAGATTGAAGACTTCGTCTCGTGTCCGGATGGGACTCTACTTGGCGTGGAAGGCAAGCTAGGCAAGACGTATATGGATATCTCCTCCTTTGTAACCGACCTTGTGTAACCCTAACCCTCTCCGGTGTCTATATAAACCGGAGGGTTTTAGTCCGTAGGACAACAATCACAACATACAATCATATCGTAGGCTAGCTTCTAGGATTTAGCTTCTCTAATCTCGTGGTAGATCTACTCTTGTAACATCCATATCATCAATATCAATCAAGCAGGACGTAGGGTTTTACCTCCATCAAGAGGGCCCGAACCTGGGTAAAACTTCGTGTCCCTTGCCTCCTGTTACCATCCGGCCTAGACACACAGTTCGGGACCCCTACCCGAGATCCGCTGGTTTTGACACCGACAACTGCATTCCTGAATGGATTTCTGGAAGAAGAGTTGTATATGATGCAACCCGAAGGTTTTATTGATCCAAAGGGAGCTAACAAAGTGTGCAAGCTCTAGCGATCCATCTATGGACTGGTGCAAGCATCTCGGAGTTGGAATAAACATTTTGATAGTGTGATCAAAGCATATGGTTTTATACAGACTTTTGGAGAAGCCTGTATTTACAAGAAAGTGAGTGGGAGCTTTGTAGCATTTCTAATATTATATGTGGATGACATATTGTTGTTTGGAAATGATATAGAATTTCTGGATAGCATAAAAGGATACTTGAATAAGAGTTTTTCAATGAAAGACCTCGGTGAAGCTGCTTATATATTGGACATCAAGATCTGTAGAGATAGATCAAGACGCTTAATTGGACTTTCACAAAGCACATACCTTGATAAAGATTTCGAGAAATTCAAAATGGATCAAGCAAAGAAAGGGTTCTTGCCTGTGTTACAAGGTGTGAAGTTGAGTCAGACTCAATGCCCGACCACTGCAGAAGATAGAGAGAAAATGAAAGATGTTCCCTATGCTTCAGCCATAGGCTCTATCATGTATGTAATGTTGTGTACCAGACCTGATGTGTGCCTTGCTATTAGTTTAGCAGGGAGCTACCAAAGTAATCCAGGAGTTGATCACTGGATAGCGGTCAAGAACATCTTGAAATACCTGAAAAGCACTAAGGATATGCTTCTCGTTTATGGAGGTGACAAAGAGCTCATCGTAAATGGTTACGTTGATGCAAGCTTTGACACTAATCCGGATGACTCTAAGTCACAAACCGGATACGTGTTTTTATTGAACGGTGGCGATGTCAGTTGGTGCAGTTCTAAGAAAAGCGTCGTGGCGGGATCTACGTGTGAAGCGGAGTACATAGCTGCTTCGGAAGCAGCAAATGAAGGAGTCTGGATGAAGGAGTTCATATCCGATCTAGGTGTCATACCTAGTGCATCGGGTCCAATGAAAATCTTCTGTGACAATAATGGTGCAATTGCCTTGGCAAAGGAATCCAGATTTCAAAAAAGAACCAAGCACATCAAGGGATGCTTCAATTCCGTCCGTGATCAAGTCAAGGAGGGAGACATAGAGATTTGCAAGATACATACGGATCTGAATGTTGCAGACCCGTTGACTAAGCCTCTCTCACAAGCAAAACATGATCAGCACCAAGACTCCATGGGTGTTAGAACCATTACTGTGTAATCTAGATTATTGACTCTAGTGCAAGTGGGAGACTGAAGGAAATATGCCCTGGAGGTAATAATAAAGTTGTTGTTTATATTTCCTTATATCATGATAAATGTTCATTATTCATGCTAGAATTGTATTAACTGGAAACTTAGTACATATGTGAATACATAGACAAATAGAGTGTCACTAGTTTGGCTCTACTTTACTAGCTCGTTGAATCAATGATGGTTATGTTTCCTAACCATAGACATGAGTTGTCATTTGATTAACGGGATCACATCATTAGAGAATGATGTGATTGACTTGACCCATCCGTTAGCTTAGCACAATGATCGTTTAGTTTGTTGCTATTGATTTCTTCATGACTTATACATGTTCCTATGACTATGAGATTATGCAACTCCCGAGTATCGGAGGAACACTTTGTGTGCTACCAAACGTAACAACGTAACTGGGTGATTATAAAGGTGCTCTACAGGTGTCTCTAATGGTACTTGTTGAGTTGGCATAGATCGGGATTAGGATTTGTCACTCCGATTGTCGGAGAGATATCTCTGGGCCCTCTCGGTAATGCACATCACTATAAGCCTTGCAAGCATTGTGACTAATGAGTTAGTTGCAGGATGATGCATTATGGAACGAGTAAAGAGACTTACCGGTAACGAGATTGAACTAGGTATGAGGATACCGACGATCGAATCTCGGGCAGGTAACATACCGATGACAAAGGGAACAATGTATGTTGTTACACGGTTTGACCAATAAAGATCTTCGTAGATTATGTAGGAACCAATATGAGCATCCAGGTTCCGCTATTGGTTATTGACCGGAGACGAGTCTCGGTCATGTCTATATAGTTCTCGAACCCATAGGGTCCGCACGCTTAAAGTTCGGTGACGATTGGTATTATGTGTTTATGTGTTTTGATGTACCGGAGGTAGTTCGGAGTCCCGGATATGATCACAGACATGACGAGGAGTCTCGAAATGGTCGAGACATAAAGATTGATATATTGGAAGCCTATATTTGGACATCGGAATAGTTCTAGGTGAAATCAGGATTTTACCGGAGTGTCGCGGGGTTACCAGAACCCCCCGGGGGTTAATGGGCCTTGTTGGGTTGTAGTGGAGAGAGAGAGGGGCCGGCCAGGGCAGGTCCGCACGCCCCTCCCCTTGAGTCTAAATAGGACAAGGAAGGGGGGGCGGCGCCCCCCATGCCTTTCCCCTCTCCCACTCCTTCCTTCCTCCTCCTAGTGGGACTAGGAAACGGGAGTCCTACTCCCACTAGGAGGAGGACTCCTCCTCCTGGCGCGCCCTGCTAGGGCCGGTCGGCCTCCCCCCTTACTCCTTTATATACAGGGGCAAGGGTGCACCCCAACACACATAAGTTGATTAGTTGATCTTTTAGCCATGTGTGGTGCCCCCTGCACCATAATCCACCTCGGTTATATCATAGCGGTGCTTAGGCGAAGCCCTACGTCGGTAGCATCATCATCACCGTCATCACGCCGTCGTGTTGACGGAACTCTCCCTTGATGCTCTGTTGGATCGGAGTTCGTGGGACGTCACCGAGCTGAACGTGTGCTGAACTCGGAGGTGTCGTACGTTCGGTACTTGGATTGGTCGGATCGTGAAGACATACGAATACATCAACCGCGTTCTCATAACGCTTCCGATTACGCTCTACGAGGGTACATGGACAACACTCTCCCCTCTCGTTACTATGCATCACCACGATCTTGCGTGTGCGTAGGAATTTTTTTGAAATTACTACGTTCCCCAACAGTTTTTAAAATCTCAAGATGGCAAGAAAAATATACTACTCCCTCTGTCCCATAATATAAGAACGTTTTTGACTAGTGTCAAAAACGTTCTTATATTATGGGATGGAGTGAGTAATAATACTCACGCATCTTGTGGGCAACATTAAAGCACTCGTCTGCCATGTTAGAGCATCTCCAACAGAAGCGCAACACTTGACGCTTAAAAAAGCATTTACAGCGTCGGAATACCCAGTTTTTGCGGGCACGGAGTGCTGAGATTGAGAAGTAGAGATAGAGAGTAGAGACATAGATAGTTCTCAGCATAGATATAGCATAGATAGATAAAAAATAGATATTTCAACTACTCGTCGTCGTCTGACTCCTCCTCGGTGATGTCCTCCTCCGACGTCTCAATGTAGGCATGAAGATACCGATCGTCGTCGGATTCCCAGGGCGACACTGCTCCCAGCCTCATGTTGAATTGAGCGTCTGCTTTTCGCGCACACTTGTCCTCACGATAGGCGGCTCGCTCTGCCCTTATCTTCTCCCTCTCCGCCCTCCTTTGCATGTAGAACTCGCGCTCGTTGATGATGTCATGCGGGAAGCGTTGGCGCCACAGTGCCATGGCTTCCTCATCCATCTTGGCGATGCCGAGATGGTGCTCCCGCCTCTGGTTGTCGCGATGATCCTCGTCGGTGATAAGCCGCGGCAGAGGTGCAAGCTCCTGCGCCCGCTCCCGCGTTGGCATGTTGGGTAAGTTCAGTGTTCTATGAGGCCACCGAAGGTGCCAAGCCATCGCGTCGGACGCACGGGCAGCCTCGTTGGCGGTGTCGAAATTGCCGAGGCTGAGGCACATCCCGCGGAACCGGATCTCAGCGGAGAAGCCGCAGGAGGGGCACGCATGGATGCCGTGGTATCCTCAAGTTTCCCGGCGACACGGCGGCATGGTGGCGCGGCGGCGGCGAGGCGGGAATGTGCGGGGAGAGAGCGGTGGCGAGGCGCAGAGCGGGGAGAGAGCGGTGGCGAGGCATAGAGCAGGGAGAGAGTGGTGGCAAGGCATAGAGCGGTGGGAGGGCATTGGATTTTATAAAGCGCACCGGCTGCCGCGTGCCCGGCCGCTTTTTCCCGCGCGCGCGATCCTTTCCCGATGTCCCTGCTATCTCTACTCTCTTCTCTACTGTTATATTTATTTTATATTTAATATTTATCTCTACTTCTCTACTTTTCTTTAAAAAATAGAGTTGGTGATGATGGTGTGCCTGCCATCCTGCAATATAGGTCGTCCGATTTATATCCGACGGATAGGAAGGAAACTATGGCAATTTTGTAGATCCACACCCCTCTCCAGATTTGCAAATAAGGCCTTCCCTCGTTCATCCTTTTCTCCCACAAGATAAACTACTCATACAAATGCATCTTGATGTTCCGTGCAACACATGGGCATCTTGATAGTTCTAAAAAACTTTCTATCATTTGCCACACTACTGGTTGTAGATGAAGAACCTACCTTAGCACAACGCGATACAGGAATGACGCACAATTACGAGCTGATATTCTCTTGGACAATGGAGGCTATAACCAATTACTTTTACGGGAACAATAGCAACCAGGAAATTTGAAGGGTAGGTATGAACAAAATTGGAACTGCACATGTACTGCTAAGTGATTCAATACACACATTACCAATCGAGGAGGAGAACGATGGTCGCGGCGGCCTCTGTGCATCATGGTCAGCAACGGGAGTCAGTTCATTATCCACGGCGGTGGTGCTTCTGCGCTTGGCATCGGCTTCCGGGAAGCAGATCCGAGACCGTGGAAGACGGTGCCAGGGAAGAGGCTTTGTATACGACGACAACGGTGGACCGGTTCCAATGCGGCGTTCGAGGTCGTCGATGAGGCAGATGCGCTGCGGTGGACGAGTGCGCCGATGTAGAAGGGGAGGAGCACGAAGGCTGCGGTGCCGTGGAGAACTGTATTTTGCTATGGGGATAGAAAATGGGGAGTACTCAAGTGTACTACTCTGGGTGCCGGGGTGGGGTTGGTTGGGTAGGGTGAACCTGAAGTTACGAAAATAGCCCCCTACCAAGCGTCATTCATAGGCCTATTCCGAAGGTTATGATGGTAACTTTGCACTGCTCGAATCAGGGTCGCGGGAGATTTTCCCGCCGACCTCAAAATTTTGTGACACTGAACTCCTCGTGTGGCGTGTTGGGTGATTGGTCTAAGCAACTAGCGAGTAGTACTAGTAACTACTAGTACTCCCTCCGATTTTATTAACTCTGCATATTAGGTTTGATCGAAATCAAACTTCCTAAAGTTAGACAAGTTTATAGAAAAATATAAACTTTTACCATAACAAATATGTATGACATGAAAGTACATTCAATAATGAATCTAATGGTATTTATTTGTTATTGTATATGTTAATATTTTTTGTTATAAACTTTCTGAGAGTTTAAAAAACTTGGCTTTGACCAATGCGAATATGCAGACTTAAATAAAAACAGAGGGAGTACACATTTGTTTTCTTAGTTCGTAGGGAATTAATCATTTGTTGTAATTGTGAAATAAATATATTAGGCTACTGACTTCGAATGGAATGGTCTATACAATTCAATAGTTACGATCATTTTTGAATTCCAAGATGTATATGAGGTCTATAGTACTTCACAATATGCACAAACTCACATAATCCCAGTCAAATGAGAATCTAAATGCATTTCATAGTTATTACTTTGTAGGATGCAACAAAACCAACCATAACTCTACATCATCCATTATAAAAGCAACATTTTGAACACATCCCAATGTGTGAGTGAAACGTGTAGAGAGAGTTGTGAAGATGGAGCAGATAGGGCGGGAAAGATTGTGTGTATGTGGACAAGAGAGTAGGAGACAAACCTAACGAGAGAGAGGGAGAGAGAGATAGAGAGAGAAAGAGAGAGGAAGAAGTTAGGTGTGTGAGAAAGACGGAGACATGTAATATACGTGAGATGTGTGTGCATCCGGATTCTGTACACATGGAAGGAGAAGAGACAACAGATTTGATGAGAGAGCTGGAAAAACAAGGACGAGAGGGGAAGGATCTCGTGGATTGAGGGATTGATAATTTTGTACGGGAGAGAGAGGGATTGGTAATTTTGTGCGGGAGAGAGGGGGGAGGAGTCAGTCAGCCATCGTCACATCATCCTGCTTCCAAATGGCCCCGCATTCTCTAGTGCAGTGTGGTCGCCGTCTTCGATCTCCTCGATGCCATCTTTGAAGATTGATGTATTGTGCATGCTGGGGTGCAGAGAAGCACAAGTGAGAGTGGTCGCCATATAACCTTGGATGAGGATGAATTGTGTGCTCGGGGAGGGGGAGTGTGTGTGCGGGGTGTGTGTGTGTGTGTGTCAGATATTGAGAGAAACCAAACCTATGGAGCGAAATGTGTGTGTATGTGACGGAAAGCTAGATGCTAAATAGGGTTTTCACAAAGAGATTGTGCGTGTGAGATAGAGAGCGATGTGCGGGCCTTGAGGTGGGCGGGGCCGGGTGACAGTGTCAAAATGTGTGCGTTGATGCATGTGTTACATGCTATCGAGGGACGGACGAATCAAGAGAGATGGTTGTTGTGTTACGGATGTCGGCGTCCTGGGAATGGGGGTACCCAGACTTGCCTACCTGCGGCCCACGGGGTGGCTCCACCAGTGGCCTCGTACGGCCCATCATCAACTTGATGCGAAATGGATGTATCACTCGACCATTTTGTCGTCATCTTCTTGTAGGAAGCTCATATGATGTGGCACCTCATAGCTCGCCTCTATGACCGAAAGAAATTTCCCATGCTCAGCCATCTTCCTTGGGGGTGCTTCCATAGATGGAAGGGTCACCCTCGCTTGCAGTCGATCGTGTTGACGGTGGAGCTGTAGCGTCTTCTCGGTGGTACTCATCGCGTGATCATGTCTAGTGCTCATGAATATTGGTCGTAGTATGATATAGAGCTTGTCGTCGATGGCACTCTTCGTCATCATGCACATGTGACTTGGGAGCATCTTGGCGATCGTCTCGAAAATGATGATGTTGTCGCATGGTACTTGCATCGGATGGGCGCTCCAAATATTTGTGACTTGAGCGGCTATGCCTTGAAGAGGATGAAGGGGGAGAAGGCTTCTAGTTGGCCAACACGTGTCGGATTTCATCCATGTGTGTGGCCAACTTGTCGTCGAGGTAGTCCCTTTTCCTTGCTTCGGAGTGTCGTATGTCGATGGCGAGTAGCTCGATGCGGTCGAAGACCGAAGATGATGTGCTTTGCCTATCCATCACAAGACTCAAGCAAAGGTGAGTAGGAAATGAGATAAACAATACCAAGCTACCTTTTCCAAAAGTTCAGGATGTATCCCATTTCACTCAATGCACTACAAAAAAGACACATCTGTGACATTTTGGGCCGAACGAAAAAAAATATGTCATACTTATGACACTTCTATGACAATAATTGTGACAAAACCCGGTATCATCATAGATGTGGTGGGGTCCTACTTCTATGATAAAAAATCATAACAAAAAATGGGCTTTTCATCCTGGGTGGGCCGGAGACACAGCTGCATGACATTCTTTGGGCCGTCCATGACGGAAAAAACTGTCGTAGAAGCGAGGGCGAGGAAAATATCGGGGAGTTCCCGGTTACGGTGGCTGGTCGGGGGCTGAGCGATGCGTGTTTCTCTCGTACGTACGCACGTGTGTGCGAGGCGCTGCACTCTAACTGAACCCGAGCGATTGCACTGTAGGCTACGCGTTACTGAACCTGAGCGATCGATCGATGGCTGTTAACTGAACCCGATCGAGTGATTCCTTCTCTATTACTGCTAACTGAAGCCGATTGATGCTGCCTCTGGATGAATAGTGAGTGTTGTTGGGAGGTGTGGATGAACAGTTCCCGGTGGGGGTTGGATGAACAGGAACCTATGGTAGTAGAGGCCGTTGCCGCTGGATGAACAGTACCCTGATCGATCGAGCCGGTGGATGAACAGGACCCCATGGAGGGCTGGATGAACAGGACCCCGTGGAGGGCTGGTTGAACAGTAGCCGGTGGAGGGCTGGTTGAACAGTAGCCGGATGAACAGTAGCCCGTGGAGGGGTGGTTGAATAGGACCCCGTGGAGAGGGCTGGTTGAATAGTAGCCGGTGGAGGTTGGATGAACAGTCGGAGGTGGAGGCTGGAGGAGGTCAACGGTGGATGAACAGTACCCCGTGGAGGCTGGAGGAGGTCGACAGTGGAGATGAACGGTATCCCGTGGAGTCCCATTTTGTGGTACGCCACACCCCTCCCGATGAACAGGACCCCCATTTCAACCGTAGTGCTCCAACACAAGTTCGTTTCCTCCGTTTTGCGGTACGCCACACCCCTCCCGGTCGACAGGACCCCATTTTGACTGTAGGAGGTCCAAAAGAAGTCTGTTTCCTCCGTTTTGCGGTATGCCAGACCCCTCACGATGAACAAGATCCTGTTTCGACTGTGGCCGGTCGAACACAAGGCCGTTTCCTCCGTTCTGCGGTATGCCAAGCCGGTTGGCTCCCAATGAACACGACGATGCATTCCGTTCCAACCCAGCCGGTTGGCTCCCCATGAACACGACGACGACGCAGTTTCTCCGTTCCGACCCAGCCATGTACACGAGCCCTGGCTATACGTATGCGCGAGTAGGCGTTCGAGACCCTGCCCGTATGTACGCACATGGCCGTATTTACTTTCTTGCACCCTGGCCACTGTACGTATGTGTACATGCTACGTGCGCGCCTCTACTACGACACATGCGCGCCTCTACATCGACCAGTATGTACGTACACGTTCGCGACCAGAATGACAACGCTACGTACGCTTCGACCAGGCGGGTCCCGACTGTCAGGCACTTCCTTGTGTGCGAAGATGTATCTGGTGGGTCCCAGCAGTCAAGGGAGAATGTTTTTTCACGAAATACGGTGGCCCATCCGGTGGAGGAATAATTATTTTGCACGTAATAAGGACGCACTTCCTTGCTGCGGCCGTGGACCCAGCTGTCAGCCTCTCCACGTACAGTACTCTTCCGATGGAAGTCGTTCCTTGACCACGTTGACCACGCCGCGCCGAGAGCACCACGGCGGTGGATGACGGCGAGGCCTAGGAAGGGGACGACACGGAGCCGAGGAAGACGCGGCAGTGGAAGCCCACGCGGAGAGGAGTACGAGGGTTCACTGGTTCGGATGCGGTGTGAAGCTACCATCGCCGCAGAATAACAGGGGGTGTGGGTGAGTAGAGGCAGATGGCCTGGCCATCGGTGGGAGTAGTAGGAGGCGGTGAGGCCTCCGCGGCATCACAGCCAGCCACGGGAGGCAGGAGCACACGGCACGACCGATACTGGTTTGGGCGCTAGAGCAAGAAGACCAGAGGTTGAGGAAGCACTATGGCCGTTGGATGGACATCGTACAGTCACTGGAGCTAGAATCGTTCATATTGACTAAGTTGACAAAGCCCTCTGTCCCCGTCAACTTAGTAGGCCCACAAGTCAGCCTCCCACGCAGGGGGGGTATTCATTTTTTTGTGCGTAATAAGGAGGCACTTCCTTGCGTGTGAAGATATAGCTGGTGGGTCCGAGCTGTCAGCGGGGGGAACGTTTTTCACGAAATACAGAGGCCCTTCCGGTGGGTCCTAGATGTTAGGTGGAGGAATCATTATTTTGCGCGTAATAAGGAGGCATTTCCTTGTGTGCGGCCGTAGACCCAGCTGTCAGCCTCTCCACGTATAGTCCACTTCTGATGGATGTCGTTCATTGACCACGTTGACCACGCCGCACCGAGAGCACCAGGGCGGTGGACGACGGCAGGCCTATGAAGGGAACGACACAAAGCCGGGGAAGTCACGGCAGTGGCTGCCCACGCGGTAGGGAGTACAAGGGTTGACTGGTTCGGCTGCTGTTGCCAGAAAATAACAGGAGGTGTGGGTGAGTAGAGGGATAGACAGGCCAGGGATGCGAGTATGGTGGGGCCGTGAGGCCTGCCCGGCAGCACAGCCGGCAACAGGAGGCGGGAGCAGCCGGTTCCGCCGGCGCTGGTTTGGGCGGCTGGAGCAGAAAGATCAGAGACTGAAGAAGCACAATTGTCGTTAGATTGACATCTAACGGTCTGACGCTGGTAGAGTCGATTGTTGACTAAGTTTCTTTTTTTGAGAAAGCTTGTGTATGCATGAACTTAGTAGGCCCACAAGTCAGCCTCCAAATCTGTGGCACACAACATAGAGCCCATTTGCTAAAAAAATTATAGCCCATTTGCTAATTCTTAAGTAATTTATTACAGCCCATTTTTTACCCAGGACCACGGTCAAAAAGTTCAACCTTATTTTGCATATTTCAGTGGAGTCCGAACTGTTGTAATTCCGAAATGATAAACATGATTTGCCAAAAAAATCATTTTGTTTTTGTAAGCAAATAAGACGTGGGACAATTGAGTTGGTTTAAGGGAAAACCAGTGGTAACAAAATTAGCGCTGGGAGGGCAAAGAACAACAAAAACAAGGGTGTGAGAAAAGGGAATTTTATGTATTTTCAATATAATGATATGTGTATATGAACTAGTAAAACTATAGGTAGAGATTAGAAATCGGATGTAGGACATGGCGTTTCAAGAGGAAAATAGAACTGGGATGTGTGTTTGAGTTAGTAAAAAAACTGCCTGCGGATGTTGTAAGATAAAATATAACTAATGCTGGTGGGCCAGAGGCCTGTAGATACCTGCTGGATCTTTGTGCCACGTTGTTGTTATGGGCTGAGCCTGTTAAAAACAAAACCAAGCCTGGGCAGTCTACAGCCCAGTTGAAACTTGCTCGACCTGAAAAAACAATATACCTGGTCAACAAATGAGAGAATTCTACAAGTACAGACTGATAACTAGGATGCAGCAGGTATATTGTTTTTTCATCGTGATAATAAGTGCATGCACTTGTTTTGAAAAAATTGGAGAACTGGGAATTCGAACGGTAGGTGCTTATGCTACCCATCAAATAAAAATGAGGTGCCTGAAAATTCGTTTTGAAACAAATGATTCAGCTTTATATCCATGTCGACCCTCGGCATGATGGTTGGAAGAAAATGTGAAGTTCATTCCGAAAGATCGTTAACAACAATACCAACTTGCAGACGACAAGGTAGTACAAGTACCAATGCCAAACTAACTTATAATATTTTTACTCCTGGCCTTAGTGTTCGTCTGGTAGAAAATCTTGCAGAGGACTAGCTCCCGCTCCTTCTCTTGCTCTAGGTCCCTAAGGCGTTACGGTTGCATCACCCAGTTGGTCCTCTACTGGTCGAAGTTCTTGTTGGTGCGTAGCACCAGAACCTTTTTGATGCCCGTCTACCGGCCGTTGACCACCACCGGCAAGGAATTGCCGGTCTTGTGCCACATCGCGTGCATGCCACACTCCGACTGTATCTTGTGACGCGTCCACGTGCCCCTTTTGAATGCCCTGGATTTGCGCTAGAAGAAATGCTTGCTTAGGCCACTCAGTGTGATATCTGTAGTATTGTCGAATATAGGTTTTAGTGTACGTGGTTGGCATTTTCATAACTTCTTTGGCATGTTGCAGTCATTTGTTTCACTTTTTATTAACTGTCAAATTGTAATTGCTTCACTGGGTCTGCGTCTGAAAAGAAGAATAGAGATATAAACAAAGGAATATGTTTGTGCAAGTAGACAGCCGATCGGTGTCTCACTTGGAAGTTTCTCAGGATGGATGTAGCATATGTCGTGCTCGCTGTTGATGGTTGGTATGAACAAATTGATGAAAGGGTGAGATCTCGCGTTGTCAGCAGTCACTTTGGCCTCAAGGTGCTCAATCAGCTCCTGATCCGTGGGATCGAACTTGACGCCAGCCGGCAGCACCGACCAATCCTTCTTGGACTTGCATCGGTTAATTCCAGTTATATGGTACTCAATGTATGATCAATCGACTGTTTTAAGTGAATGATGAAAGATTTCAACAGATAAGTGGTACTCCAAATTTGAAGTCCACAATACCCGAAGACGCTGTCGGGATTCTTGTTTCACCTCACGCGCAGCGTGTTGTCACGTCAATTCAATGTGTGGACATGATGAATAATTTGACCGACGTATACTAGTACTACTACTGTACTACTTACTAGTCGTATTTAGTGTCACATTTTAACCATGGGTTTAACTAACAAAATGTCAGTGCATGTCACCGAAAATTATTCCATTGGAAACTATGTTCAAATACGAATAAAACAATATAATTTTTTGTGACATGCATTAACATTTAGTTAGTGAAATTTATGGTCAAAATTTGACACAAATTACGAAGGGGACCACTAAACCAGGAGGGAGGTAGTAGTACAAGTAGCGCAATATACAGTATAGAGGACTAGTACAAATTTTGAAATGGGGTAAGAAGTTACACGGCTGTGCGACAGACTTTGTAGGCTACATGAGTAATACAAAATATAATTCCCATTGGACAACACTTTCACCAACAAGTACACACTTGAAGCCTAATTGATATATATATATATATGGCTTCTGCACAGCATCTCCATCATCATTATCAGTACATCCTACGCAGGTGAGTTAGGATGCACTTGATCCCAGAAAGGTATCTACCCTTCTAACCAGAGGAGTGCTTCAAACTAACAACAGTACGTAATATCCAACAAAAGAGGGTCATGCTACAGCAGCAGGACACATGACTCAGTCTAGATATGAGTACGAATCAAGTTGTGCATATTTGTTGTTGGCATGAACCACCTCGCCGCATGTCGGGTTTGCAAAAGCCATCCATCGCATGGAAGCTTGATGCCTTTCACACACTGAAGATTATCTGGCAACAAACTGTGTCGATGAATCTCTGGATATGGTGATTCATGAAACCCATGGTATGATGTGTAAACATAGTTCCCCCTGGCGAATGGAAGTTGCATAGCACGGTAATCATCGCCGTTGATATGGTCGATGATTGGTTGGATGATCGGATAATTGAGCCCAAGGAACATGGAGTGGTTGCCGAGGCTGTAAACCCGCCTCCAGTTGAATACGCCTGGCCCAACGGAGCTGGGATCTTTTTCGAACACGAAGCAGCCATAGCCATCAATGTCACGAACGCCCCAGGCATTGTACTGCATGTGGTTTGATGAAATGGTTTGGTCAATTTGGTACATGCAAATGAGCATCAAATGACTGTCGTCAGCTGAACGAGCGATGAACCACCACCCATCGGCTGGTATGATTCCAGATTCTGGAATCATGAAGGCCGACGCATTTGCGCCTGCTGCAACAATTTAAATTGGAGAATAAAAGGACAAAAATAAAAAATCATGTTCAGAGTATGTGTGGAATTATGATTATTATAACAGTGACACATATCATAGATAGAGAATTGCAATGACGTGGTCATAATCATACCCCAAGTTAAAAAATATAAGCCAATGTCTTTCATATTCTAGCAATATATCATGGTTCAAACATCATGTAACAATGAGAGGAAATCAGATATGACAGGGCCTACTCATATTCTACCACAGCACTTACTACAGTTATCATATCAACTCTAAGCAATAACATGTGTTGTTATAAAAATCCTGGAAATGATAGTAACATATAGCAATCATGAGGTTATACTCATAATATCTATTCTAACAATCATTAGATGCCAATTGTTCTCATATCAACTCTAACAATAACATGTGTGGTCATAAAAATCTAGGAAATGAGAGGAACATATAGCAATGATGTGGTTATAGACATACTATATATTCTAAATTTGTAACAATGAACAGGCAGTCGTATTCTTAAGGTAAAGATGAGTGAGATAGAACAATTACATGATGATAGATTCCGCCAATATAGGCAGCCAATCTGTGCGTCGACCGCATAAACGATGCCATCGTGCACTATAGCATCACATAGAAATGTTGGGTGAAGAGGATCGATGATGATCCATAACCATGTATGGCGACCAGATTCCAGATAGACTAATCCCATGTTGAACACGGCAATGAGCTTGTAATCCATGTAGTCTTGTGATGGTGTGGGCACTTCATAGATTACAACCTTCAGCAAACAAAGGTCGAGCCAAAAGCTCGACGCGTCTCATACGTAGTTGGCAGGAGTGTCCGGCGGGCCGCGAGGCTCGATGGCGGCGGTATCCAACGATGGAAGGGTGATATCTTGCTGGGTGTAGATATCCACGAGATGCCATGGACTACCAGATTGGTGGATGAGGACGATCCAGTTGGCCTTCATGCCCGCCCAGTAGTGGCCGCGCACGAAGGACAGGTGGATGGGTAGTGGTAGCATGTCGAGGGGCACCACGGCAACCTCCGTAGGATCGTCAAGTCGGTGTCTGGGCCACCTGCGAGGCTCGGGCATCAGCAAGCTGGGTGTCTTGAAAAGAGTCGTCCGGTTGTAGACGAGTATGTCGGATGTGGGGTTCCGGTAAACCCTTAAGGTTCAAACACTGGGGTGCGCGTGAAGTCTTTCCTTCCCACCAATCTACGCCCTAGCTCGCTAAGATCTCGTGGACGAACTCGACAAACTCGCAACACAGAAAGACACAAGGTTTATACTGGTTTGGGCCACCGTTGTGGTGTAATACCCTACTCTAGTGTGGTGGTGGTGGATTGCCTCTAGGGCTGATGATGAACAGTACAAGGGAAGAATAGCCTCCTGAGGTTGAGGTGTTCTTGAGCTCGGTGAGCTTGTGCGTGTGAGGATGGTCTGAATGATCCGTCCCCTCTCTAAGGTGGTCGCTAGTCCTATTTATATAGGCCCTGGTCCTCTTCCCAAATACTGAGCGGGAAGGGAGCCAACAACGGCGTGCCAATTTGAAGGGGGACAACTAGTACAAGCTATCCTGACAAAAGTGGTCTTCGCCTACAAAAGGCTCTGGTGGTGACGCCGTCTTGGGCTCCACGATGACCTCTGTCTTGCCGTCTTCCTGGTCTTTGTCTCGTTGCACCAATATAGCAACCTTTGCCTGATGCCTTGGTACTCTTCGCCTGCGCTGGCCTCCTTAGCACCAAAGAGGAAACAAGGACGCTGCGCGCACTAGCGCCCGCCTGGCGCCTGCCTGGTGTCGTGCGTCATGTCTCACGTCACGAGGGCCTCATGAGGTTTGCCCCGCCTTGATATCTCCGCTCCTCGTGAGGTTTCCTGGCTAGGCCACCCCAGAGGAGGTCTTGCGACGCCCGCCTCGCGAGGCTTGGACCCTCGCGAGGGTCTTGGATGCTTTGTTGGTGAAGATGGGCCGTACGGCCTGCTGGCTTAGCCACGCCGTGGGCCGCAGGCAGGCAAGTCTGGGGACCCCCGTTCCCAGAACGCCGACAGTAGCCCCCGGGCCCAAGGTGCGCTCGGGCTTGGCTTCGCGGCGAAGCCAAGGGCCAAGTACAGAGCACCGCGGGCCCCAAAAGCATGCGGCCTCGATTGACGTGTGGCGGTTGATTGGACGTGGGCGTCTCCGCTTCCCCACGCTGCCCTTGAATCCGCCTGGCTATGCGGCCCTGCCTCTTACATAGTCATTCTTCCTTCTCCACGCACGGCTCTCCCAATCTCTCTGCTGCCTCGACGCCCTGCTTCGCCTTCTCAATCCGTCCTGTGCTCCGCCCGCTTCACTGCCATGGCGCCGAAACAAGCCAAGAAGGGGAAGAAACCTCTGTCCTCGCCAACTGCGCCTCCATCCTTCGAGCCGGCGCTCGGCCGGCCTCGGGTGCTCAACGACGATGCCATGGACAAGGTGTGCCCCATGCTTGCCTCCAGTTTCAATGAGTGGGGGGAGACGCCGGCTTGGCCCGCGTCTCACACCAGCATGGCTCGGGCAGCTACCGAGGTTCCGATTTTCATTGACGCCCTCTAGGCTGGCCTGATTCCACCCTTCTCCACCTTCTTCAACGCGGTGCTCGAGCACTATCAGATCCACATGCTCCATCTTGATCCTTAGGCTATGACCCTTCTCGCTGTCTTCGCCTTTGTGTGCGAGGCCATGGTGGGCATCGCCCCCTCCGTGGCACTCCTCCGCCACTTCTTCTCGTTGCATCTCACCGGTCCCCGGCAGAGCTCAGGGTGCGTGAGCTTCCAGGCTGTGGCTGCGACGGCAGGCACGAGGATCGACTTCGAGCTCCCTTCATCCATGAGTGAATTCCGTATGCGATGGGTGTATGTTGACGCCGGCGTGCTCAATCCTCTACTCCAAGCTCCGGTGGGGCCTGCTATTCCAAACTCCGGCTGGGGTCATCAGAAGCTCACGAGCCCCTGCCTTGCCCCTGTCTGGGCCAAGCTGAGGTGGTTGAAGGACCTTGGCGTGATTGCGCCCATGGTGGTGAGGGAGTTCGTCAGGCATCGAGTTGCTCCGCTCCAGCGCCATTCCCGCCCGATGTGGGACTTGCTCAGCAGACAGGACAACATGAGGTTCTAGGAGGAGGGGCTTCCTCTTGCTGCGCGACAGACAATGCTCACGGTCCTGTTAGGTGTCCCTCTGCCAGACGAGATACCCAGGAACAGCTGCATGTTGTACCGCTACGAGAACAAAGTCACATTTGCCGCGAACATGCCTTCCTTTGATGAGTGGGGGCTGCGCCCAGTCGGCTTGGTGGGGCCCCGTGAGAACCATGTCATCGTGGTCCCCTTCCTCGCCACCGGTGCCGGGCTCGCCCCAGGTGATGGTGCGGGGGAGCGAGCTGTGGCGGGGGCCGGTGGCTCGGGTGCTGAGGAGCACAAGTCGGGTGGTGATCCAGGGGCGTCATCCTCGGGGGCCTGCGACCCCTCTCCTAAGGCATCGGCTTTCGAGGAGATGCGGCATGCGGCTCCCGAGGCTGAGGCTCCAGGAGCCTCGGGAGGTCGCAGTGAGAAGGGGCTGGGCTGTTTGCCTCAGCCAGGCTCCCCTAAGGCCATCCCTCTTGGGTATTTGCAAGGAACTTTGCAGATACTGATAATCACACTCATACTTTGATGCAAAAGGTTTAGAAATGAAGCAATGCGATGCCGTGTCAAAAAGAACTTTTGCAGGAATATCATTAACAGGAAGGTTACCCATTATCACATCTGACGAGTCCTCTGCCTGAGCTGCATTCACCATATTGACCTTGGCGAACTTGGGGTTATGCTTGACCACAGCTGTACTTGCCGATCTGACAGGAGGAGGAGGAGGAAGACGCCTCTGGTTGAGACACTTGTTGGCATAGTGACCCTTCTGTTGGCACTTGTTGCACGTGACCTCTGAAAGCGGACGGTGATACGGAGCACTCGATCTTGGAGCTTGAGACGAAGTCTTGTTCTGAAAGCCAGGGTTGGGTGGGTGGGAAGAACCACTGCCACCTTTGCTCTTCTGCTGATACGGCTGATGGAACGGAGGAGGAGGGAGCCAAAACTTCTACTGCTTGGCCACATGAGTAGAGGAAGAAGGAGTAGCATCTCTGACTCGCTTCTTGGAAGCATCACACCTCAACTGAGCAGCCTCTTTCTTCAGTGCCATGTTGTAGAACTCATCGTATCTCAAGGGCTCGAAGAGAACAAGAGCGATCTGAATATCTTCTCTGAGACCACCCCTGAACTGATATATCATGCTCTTCTCATCAGGCACGTCCTGCTTGGCAAAGCGGGTAAGCTTCTGGAACAACTTGTTGTAGTCATAGACAGACAAAGAGCCTTGCTTCAGATTGCGGAATTCCTCACGCTTGCTTTCAACCACGCTCTGCGGAATATGATGAGCTCGGAAATCTCGACGGAAATCATCCCAAGTGATAACACGTCCACCTCTGGAGTCCTTGTACTGCTGGAACCATTCTGCAGCTTGATCTTTGAGTTGGAAGGAAGTGAACTTGACAAAGTCCTCAGGCCTAACGTTACTGCACTCGAAATGCTTGCACAGATCCACAAGCCAATCGTCAGCATCGGTTGCCTCAACACAATTGCTGAAAGTCGTTGGCCCGTTAGCAAGCAACTGGTTGAGTGTAGCAAAGTGACTCTGATTGCTGCCTTGATTCCCTTGACTGCCTTGATTACGCTCTTGGAGAATTTGCATGATCAGCTGTGTGTTTGCATTGGTTGCGGCCATCACAGCTTGCCATGCCTCTGGAGGAGGTGGAGGCGGTGGTGGATCAGGATTCGGAGTCGTGCGCGTTGGAGGAGCCATCCTGAAGAGGTTGACCACCATTAGCACATTGACAGATAAATATTGAAGCTGAATCCAATGGAATGAAAATTGCAACATATAGTCTTCACATCCGAACAAAATGAACGAATGCATTCCTCTTCAAATGGTCACATATCCATAAATTGAGAAGCCACGTAGAATTAAGGTAGAGAAATAAATCAACAAGGTACGGATCAAGAACGAATAATCGGTAAGAAATCCCAATCTCAAACCAATATTCGTGGAAGAAGAACTAGAGCTACTAGAATTCCCACCTATGAAACTCCCGAACTTTTTCCGGTTATGCAATCAGGTGTTGGGGATACAGGGGAAGCATAATATCTCACCCAAACTAGCAAATCCTACATCCAGTTGTATCCATCCTTCAACACATAACCAAGAAAATTTCGGAAACCATCTACCTCAACCTTCGAAAAGCATCCGTTATGCAAGTTATGGCGATACTCCCGAACTCCCTCCCCAGTACTGGGTGGCGTCGAGGTTATCTCACCAACGAACTGCATAAAAGAGATTTTCGATGTCGGCGAACATATCTCAAGTATTCCAGAATTGCAACGATAAAATTATGATGACAACACCTCAGAGCTCAACTCCCCGGGATACTTCCACTAAACCCCTGACAGGAGGCACCAAGTCAATGTTCTCATCATAAGCCATCGGAACGATTCCAAGATACTCGCGTGATCCTAAAAAAAATTAGTGAAATTTGAGAAGAGAAGAGTCAAAACTCTACGTCAGGATGCCTTACCAGAGCGATGAGGAGACTGGGAAGTAAAAGTAATTCCTAAGCTCTCCGATATATAATTCCTAAATGACTCAAAACATTTTTCTAGACACAACTCGGCCGCTAAAAACGATCAAGCAATGGGGCTCCTAAGGTCGGGGAAGGCTCTGATACCAACTTGTAACACCCTCGATGCGACTATAGCTCCCACGTGTCGTGGCACGACTTAGAGACATAATCGCATTGAAGGCATATGTCGCAAGTTAGGCAATCTTCACAACATCCCATGTAATATGAATAATAAGGGGAGAACATAGTTGGCTTACACTCGCCACGTCAAACAAGTACATAAATAACATTACATCATCCAAAACACTCATGGCCCGACTACGGCGCCAAAATAGAAGAAAACCCAACATGCGACAACGGTCCCGATCAAACCCCAACTAGGCACCACTACTGATCGTCAGGAAAAGACACGTAGTATCGCTGAGAGTCTTCGTCAAACTCCCACTTGAGCTCGTACTCGTCACCTGGAGCGGAATCACCTGGACCTGCATCTGGTGTAATAGTAATTTGTGAGCCACAGGGACTCAGCAATCTCGCACCCTCGCGGTCAAGACTATTTAAGCTTGTAGGAATGGCAAGGCAAATTTATGTGGATCTGCAGCAAACGACTAGCATATAAGGTGGCTAACTTATTCGCAAAAGAGAGCGAGAAGAGGAGGCAAAGCGGGAGCGAGAAACTAGAGGAACAACCTGCGCAAACATTACTCCAACACCGTGTCCACTTCCCGGACTCCGCCGAGAAGAGGCCATCACGGTAACACACTCAGTTGATTCATTTTAATTAAGTAAGGTTCAAGTTATCTACAACCGGACATTAACAAATTCCCATCTGCCCATAACCGCGGGCACGGCTTTCGAAAGTTCAATCCCTGCAGGGGAGTCCCAACTTAGCCCATGACAAGCTCTCACGGTCAATGAAGGAATAGACCTCCTCCCAAGACGTTCCGATCAGACTCGGTATCTCGGTAACTCAAGACACTTCGACAGGTTAAAACAAGACCAGCAACACCGCCCGAATGTGCCGACAAATCCCGATAGGAGCTGCACATATCTCTTTCTCAGGGCACACTCAGATGAGCGCTCCATACAACTAAAACCAAACCTCGAGTTTCCCCGAGGGGGCGCTGCACAGGACTCTAGTTTGGACCAACACTCAGAGGAGCACTGGCCCGGGGGGGTTTAAATAAGATGACCCGTGGGCTCCGGAAACCCGAGGGAAAAAGAGGCTAGGTGGCAAATGGTAAGACCAAGGTTGGTCATTGCTGGAAAAGCTTTAAACAAGGCGAACTATCAAGGGGTTCCCATTATAACCCAACCGCGTAAGGAACGCAAAATCCGGGAACATAACACCGATATGACGGAAACTAGGGCGGCAAGAGTGGAACAAAACACTAGGCGAGAGGCCGAGCCTTCTACCCTTTACCAAGTGTATAGATGCATTAAGATAACATAGATTCATTAAGATAACATGACAATATGATGACATCCCAACAAGTAAATAAATGTTCCAACAAGGAACGCCTCCAATCTTCACCAGCAACTAGCAACGCTATAAGATGGGCTGAGCAAAGCGGTAACATAGCCAATCAACGGTTTGCTAGGACATGGTGGGTTAGAGTTTCAACATGGCAATTGGGAGGCTGACAAGCAAAAGGTAGGCATCATAGCATTGGCATAGCAAGAGCGAGCAAACTAGCATAGCAAAGATAGTAGTGATTTCGAGGGTATGATCATCTTGCCTGCACAGTTGTCAGAGTTGACTGGATCCACAAGACAAACTCAACGGGCTCCTCGTTAGCGAACTCGTCTCCCGGCTCTACCCAAACAAGACAAACAAGCAACAAGGATACAATCAACCACGTGCAAGACCAAGCAATATGATGAAATGATGATATGCTATGCGGGATGCGATGCGGGATGCAAAATGCAAGATATGACAGGAAATGCATGAACCTGGCCTCAACTTGGAATTCCAAGTGTGCCACTGGAAAGATGAGATGAAATCGCTTGAAAACGATATAAAGAACGCCGGAATCGGAGTTACGGTTTGGAAATGGCAAGCGTTTTAAGAATGACACCGGTCTGCGATTTACAGCAAGTAGGCATCTAAATGCAATGAGATGAACATGCTACAGCACCCAAACATGACAACAAAATGCATGGCAGGATGCACACAAGATGCTTAACAAAAGACTAGCACTGAGCCACGGCCAATTCATCCATTATGAGGTTCAAACAAGCATGGCAAAAACGCAAATGCAAAACAGATTCCAGACTTAGTGAAATTAACACTTGTCTGAAATTTCAGATCATGAAGCCCTCTTCGGAGCAGCAAAACAACATGATACATGACCTGATTAAGACAAGTAAGAACATGGCATGGAGCTACTCAACAAGCTTAACAAAAGACCAAAGTGACCTGGGGCCAAAAGGGTTCACAAAATATACTAACGGGCACACGAACATAGCTAAAACACAATCAGTTTTCAGACTTAGTGAAAACTGAGACATGCTGAAATATAACTCACGAAGGCATGTAAACGAGCTCGATGCACTCACTACGGTGCAAGTCATGGCAAGGAAAGCATACATCCATTAAGAAGGCACAAAATTCTAGCTAGACATGGCAAGAACAATGGCATAGCATGCACGGATCAACTACAATAGCATCGGCAAAATCGCAAACGAGTTGACGATCTGCCCAGATTCACCACGAAGCAAAAGTAGAGCTCGATTGACTCAAGCTAGGTGCTCCATAATTGCAAGTAAAGACATGGATGGATAGAGCATAACAAGATTAACAAAACTCCTTTACTGATCATCCTCAAAAGAGGCACGGATCACTAGGAAACAAGCTGAACATATGGCATCATGAACTAAATAATCCCAGACTTGGTGAAAACTACTAAGTCCCTGAAAACAGATTTACCGGGTGCCTCACTTTGCAAGCTTGCACAAGTCACCACACACATCCTAAAAATGCATGGGTTGCACCTCTGGAAAGATAACAAAATCCTTAACAAAACATATGAAGGACTCACAGGCATATCATGCACACAATAATCATGGCAAAAATGACAAAAGTCTAAGATGAACTAGCAGATCTGACAATTAACTCACGAAGCCTCCTTCTAACAGCATTTCGGGCATCAAGATGAGCTCAAATGAAAATGATGCAATGGAATGAAATGATGTACTCGTCGAGACGAACATTTTGATATGCTATATGCCCAAATCGGAGCTACGGATGCGGAGATACGACCGGTCAAAGTTTGCATAAAATTAGGGTTTCGGGAGGAGAAAGTCAACCGAGATGCTCAGATCTAGATCCAGATCGGGGCTGCACTGTTCATCGGGCGCGTTCTTCGAGGTTGGCCGGCGCCGGAGTCGAGGGAGGAGGCCGGAGCAGCGGGGAGAGGCCGGTGAGGGGGCGGCCGGATCCGGTGGTGGCCGAGGCGGCGAGCTCCGGCTCGGGCGGCGGCGTGGCCCGCGGCGGCGGCGTGGGAGGGCGGCGTCGGAGCCGGAGGCGGCTGGAGACGAAGGCGCGGGGGCGCGTGGCGGCTACGGCTCGCGGGGGCGGCTTGGGCCTCCCGGGCCTCGGCGGCGGCTGGCGCGGGAGCGCCACGTGGCGGCGCGGATTGCGGGGCGGCGGCGGCGATTTTTGTCCGGCCGGCACGGATGTCCGGCGCGCGCGGAGATTTTTTTTGCTAGGGTTTCGGAGAGGGAGGAGATCCGAAATGGAGGGGGTGTATTTATAGGCATAAGTGGAGCTAGGAGAGTCCAAATGAGGTGCGGTTTTCGGCCACGCGATCGTGATCGAAGCCCTAGGACATGGAGCAGAGTTTGGTGGGTTTTGGGCCAAATTGGAGGGGTGTTGGGCTGCAACACACACGAGGCCTTTTTGGTCCCTCGGTTAACCGTTGGAGTATCAAACAAAGTCCAAATGATACGAAACTTGACAGGTGGTCTACCGGTAGTAAACCAAGGCCGCTTGGCAAGTCCCGGTCCAATCCGGAAATATTTAATCCCCACACACCGAAAGAAAGCTAGAAATGACTGCCGGAGGAGAACGAAGCACCGGAATGCAAAACGGACAACGGGGAAAATGCTCGAATGCATGAGATGAACACGTATGCAAATGCAATGCACATGATGACATGATATGAGATGCATGACAAAGGCAACAACACACGGAGACAAAGACCCGAACCCGAGAAATAAATATAACTTAACGCTGGAAATGGCAAGAGTTGGAGTACAAATAGGGAAAGTTATATCCGGGGTGTTACACATATCCGGGGTGTTACACTCGATCAACTTTGGCTCCTCCCAAGGATGGGCTGACGTCAGGCAAGGTGCCAGCCCCCAACCGGGAGGTGGTGCGCCACTTGATGCTCCACCCGCAGCCCCCGAGGTGGAGGACGAGGCGGGTCGAGCGTTCGAGCTCGAGCGCGGGCGCAGTGTAGTCCGCCATGAGCTCTTCCAGGAGGCGATGGGCGCGATGAGCCTCCTTGGTGAAGAGCTTGCTGGTGTCGACTCGCGTCTTCAGGCTGAAGGTCTCCGGTTGGTGGAGGAGCGGCGCAAGCTGCGAGTGGCCATCAACCTTGGTCGCTATCAGCGCGACCTTGAGAATGCAAAGGCCGAGGCGTCCCTCAAGATTGCCAATGAGGCCCGCTCGTGAGCTTTGGAAGGCGCTCACGAGGCCGATCGCCGCTGCGAGGCTGCGGAGGAGCGCGTGTGGGGGCTTCAGGCCTAGAGCGCGTCCCTTGAGCAGCAGGTGGAGGCGCGCGAGGCCGCTCTTGCATCGCTGAGGGGGACGCCCGCGGAGGAGGAGGAGGAGGTCCGACCGCGCGAAGAGACGCTGGCTCTGGAAGCCATGGAGCATAGCCTCGAGCGACTGGAGATGAGGGAGCGTCAAGTCGCTCAAGCAGAAGATGCCGTCGGGGCCCGCGAAGCTGGAGTCGAGGAGGAGATCAATCGCCGGGTGGCCCAGGTTCGCGTGGATCTAGAGGGCAGGTACGACTTGAAGCTGAAGCTCGCCGGCCTGGAGGGTGCGGGCTGGGCCGCCGCCCTCAGGCCTAGGTTGGACGAGGCCGAGAGGCGCGCGGAGGCCACAGTCGCCGCCCTGGTTACGGCGCAGGAGGACTTGGCCTCCGCCCACGCCGAGCTGCTTCCCGTCCGGAGACGAGTTGACGACACTGAGGCCGTCGCTCGGCAAAACAGTGAGGAAGTGCTCCAACACCGAACGCTGGAGCGTGAGCATGCTCCTATGCTTCAAGATCTTCAGAAAAAGGCCAACTCTGCCCTGGGTTACATCTGTGACGAAAACGCCCTGGCCCCTCACTCGAATGACTACGCCAGCCACCTGATCTTCTTCACCGAGGTGGTGACGCGCCTGGAGGCTGAATCTGCCAGAGCCCGACAGCTTGTGGAGGAGAGGGGTCGTGGCCTGCTTCAGCGTGCCTTCTCACGCGTCTTCAGCCATCTTCTGAACGCCGACCCCAAATTCGACTTCGACGCCGCCATTGCCCCCGTACCCACGGCCATCCGGGGCGACCTGGCGCGTTGGGTAGAGGACCATGTCAACGCGTTGTTCAGGTCCTTCACCTTGAAGGATGACGCGGTGGTGGTCGTCGCAGATGAAGGCGACGTGGTTAATGACGGTGATGGGGGCGTCGCCGACGGCGACGGCGATTCCGACGAAGATGACGACGACGCGAGTGACGTGTCCGCGGGTGATGTGGCGAGTGATGTCTCTGGCTGATCCCATGTTTGCATGTTGTTTCATCCTGCACGCAAAACTCGGGTGTGGCCCTTGGAAGACTTTGTAAGAGCATTTTGAGAGGGGGACCCCTCGTCTAAGCAAATTGCATTTTTTCCTATGCGATGTGGGTTTGTGTCCTCATGAGCTCATGAAGCTCGGGGTGAGCTCCCCGACATGGTTTACCTTAGTCAGCGCCAGCTTAGGGCTGGGTCGTGAGGTGACGAGTTCCTAAGAATCTCGCGGAGCATACCGTCCCGTTTGAGCGGGCCCCGCAAGAGGTGAGCACCAGGCATACTGCTAGCGTGTGCTTTGCGTGGTCCGGCTCGCGAGGAGCTTTGTGAGGGAAAGGCGATGGACATGAGTCCCAAAGCAAACGAGGTCCAGAAGGCAAGAAACAGCTCAAACGAGAAAAGGCACCCCCCACGCGCATCGATAAAAATTCAGCTTCAACTTAAGTCCAGATCCAGAAGGCAAAACCACAGAAAGAGAGATCCAAAGCAAAAGGCCGCATCCGGCATCTAGTCTAGTCTTCGGGTCTTCAAGTATTCTCACCAGTGCGGAGCTAAGTGCTGCCACTAGGCGTGGGAGGGAGCCCCAGGGCCTGAGGTAGGCGCTCCTGAGACTCCGGGGCGTGTACAGCCCCAACTCATTATTACGTGAGAGTGTCACAGGCGGCGAGCTTCACAGGCACCGGGCCTTCTTCACAGGTACCGGCCTTGCTTCATATCGCTAGACAAGGGGCCCGCCTTGCGCCACCCTCGGCCTCCTTTGATCCAACCAGTCACTAGGACGACACAAAAGAGGGAAAGGGGACGCCAGCGGTTCCCTCGGCGACCACGGGTCCTCTGCCGGGGGAAGGGTTGTTGAAGCCACCCCGGCAGAGCGCCTACCTCCGGGTGTCCCCTGGTTTCGCGTGCCTTGGGGTGGGGCCTTGCTCCTGGCTCCCTCCGAGCGGCCCCCAGCGGGTCTCCCTTGTTGGAACGGGTGCCGCTGTGCCAGGGTCATCGATCGACGTCGCAACCCGATTCATCTGCAGCCCATGGTTAGCATAAGCCTGTTCCTGAGAGATTAGCGGTACCCTGTAGTTTCCCTTGTTGGTGCGATCGTTGTGGTTCTCCATTGGTTCTTGGAAGGCATCGACTCCTAGCGCCCCATCTCCCCAATATTTTCCAATGAACGAGCCAGGGTCGTCCTCTGGTGCGTACCCTTGGTCCATCATGCGGGGCATGTAGGCTTCCGGGGCTGACACCCTGAACACCTCGCCGTGGTGCCACACGCTCCATGTTGCTCGGCCCATGGTGGCGCCCTGGGGATGACAGTACGGCATCCGGCTGGGACCATGGGGGGCGACGCTTGCGCCCGCCCCCGCCGCGGGCGGCATGGGGGAGTCGGAGCCCCCTACGCTGCTCGTCGTGCTGGTGTTGACGAAGCCCCCGGGCGTAGTTGATGGCGCGCGGATGTGGTGAGGTTCGCCGCATGGCCCTGCAGTGGCCTGGGGAGGAAGTCGATAATAGAAGGGTGGTGCTCCCGACGCCGCTGCATCCAGCAGCTCGGCAACACGCTCCAGCAGTGTGTCCCGACCGCTTTCCATCAGCCTGCACCGCAGCAGCTCCCTTGCCACGGTGAGTGCTGCCCGCATGTTTGCTTGCTCCCGCCGTGAGTGTGGCGCCGTTGCTGCGGCATGGCTCGCCGCTCTTGCGGCGGCCCGTACCTGTCGTGGGGTGAGGGTGGACGATGCCTAGCCGTGCTGCCCGCGCCCGGCGGAGTTTGGCAGAGCCCGTGCCGCCTGGAGTCCGGGGTCGAGGCCTTCATGGGCAGGCGGCGCTGCCCGGGCTGGCCAGGCTTCCCAGCGGTCGGAGCCGGCCCTTGAGTCGCCGGACATCGTGGCTGAGGAGCGTCGAAGAGCTGTCCGGTGGAGGAGGAGCTCCAGCGCGCCCCTACCTGGCACACCAAATGTCGGATGTGGGGTTCCGGCAAACCCTTAAGGTTCGAACACTGGGGTGCGCGCGAAGTCTTTCCTTCCCACCAATCTACACCCTAGCTCGCTAAGATCTCGCGGACGAACTCGACGAACTCGCAACACAGAAAGACACAAGGTTTATACTGGTTCGGGCCACCGTTGTGGTGTAATACCCTACTCCAGTGTGGTGGTGGTGGATTGCCTCTAGGGCTGATGATGTACAGTACAAGGGAAGATCAGCCTCCTGAGGTTGAGGTGTTATTGAGCTCGGTGAGCTTGTGTGTGTGAGGATGGTCTGAATGATCTGTCCCCTCTCTAAGGTAGTGGCTAGTCCTATTTATATAGGCCCTGGTCCTCTTCCCAAATACTGAGCGGGAAGGGAGCCAACAACAGCGGGCCAATTTGAAGGGGGGGGAGCTAGTACAAGCTATCCTGACAAAAGTGGTCTTCGCCTGCAAAAGGCTCTGGCGGTGACGCCGTCTTGGGCTCCACGATGACCTCTGTCTTGCCGTCCTCCTGGTCTGGGTCTCATTGCACCAATATAGCAACCTTTGCGTGATGCCTCGGTACTCTTCGCCTGCACTGGCCTCCTTAGCACCAAAGAGGAAACAAGGACGCTGTGTGCTGGCGCCCGCCTGGCGCCTGCCTGGTGTCGTGCGTCATGGCTCATGCCACGAGGGCCTCGTGAGGTTTGCCCCGCCATGATATCTCCGCTCCTCGTGAGGTTGCCTAGCTAGGCCACCCCAGAGGAGGTCTTGCATCGCCCGCCTCGCGAGGCTTGGACCCTCGCAAGGGTCTTGGATGCTTTGTTGGTGAAGATGGGTCGTACGGCATGCTGGCTTAGCCACGCCATGGGCCGTAGGCAGGCAAGTCTGGGGACCCCCATTCTCAGAACGCCGACAGAGTAGACGGTACAAAGACACCAAGCATGCGGCCAGACGGACGGTGCTGAGCAGGTCCATAGGATTACAGATCTGCTCCAAGAGAACATCGGGGAGGGAATTCCAATCGCGGCTCTGTGTGTCAGTCAGTTCTGCCATAGGGTTTTTAGGGCGCTGAGTGACTGGGGTTTTTGGTGCCTGCGAGCCAGCGGGAAAGTGGATTCGGGCGGGCGAGCAAAGAAGATGGCATGTGTGGTCGAGCAGTGAGCGTGGGGATATGGTACGCGTGAGCTACCAAGGAAGATGGCGCGGGAGGGCGAGCAGGGAGTGGGGGGGGATGGTGTGTGGCCGACGATGGGGAAGAGAGGAGGAAGAAGAAGAGAGGAGGAAGAAGAGTGAAAGACGGGGAAGAAAGTGCATTAAATCTCAATTCTACTAGTACTACTACCAGGATATACCGTCCTTCAGAGTGTAAATAGTTACGCTGATGACATGTGGGTCTACCTCAAGAGGGCCCATATGTCAGTTAATGGAGGAGAGAGGTGCGTAGTCGTATTTGTGGAAGCGTGCGCCACTGGCAAACATGATGGCAGTACTGGGTAAGTGATGAGGACATCAATACCATTGTTACACCCACAGCCCCTGTTGCTATACATACTGGACCAATTCCTAGAGCTCACGCACGCCAATTGAATTATTAGGTACTTTCGTTTCTTGGTAACGATTCTAATGTTCATGAGAATATGATGCTGCCTAAATTGGATACATTTGTTTTGCTTACAAATGAAGGGCCTATCTTGGACAAGAAAGATGAACCTTGGAGCAAGTTCAAGCATGGAGATGATGGCATGCGCAAGGGGATCAAGAACAGAGTTACAAGTGATGATTTTAGGACTTTGAAGCCACCATAAGGAGTGCATGAAGCCTTGGACGAAATATACAAGATGCCACTTCATGAATTTCGTCCAGAGGCTATTCTAGGTGCTGTGTTACCTTATTATTGGGCCAGGCCCATGTATTTCCGAAATACTTAAGTATAGGTTGTTTTTAGAGTCCGTATGTGTGGGGAAACAAGAGTTAGGGTTGGTTTCGGACCCCTCCTCCAAGGGCCACGAAATTCCCCCTCTTCCTCCATATATACAGCCCTTAGGGCATCGTTTAGACTTTGGGTTTTGTTTAGATTAAAAGTTCACCATAGTTGCAACTTCGCGTACTTCGTTTGTGTCCAACGACTAGACCAAGACGTCACAGAACCCCACCTTCATTAATAAAGCTTTCCTCTTTTATTCGCAATATCCAGATTGCAATCTCAGTTTCTTGCTTGTTCTTCATTTGCTCGCAGGAAATAGACCCTCGTGGTCAGGTTGATTGTGCTCCAGCGTGATCAATAACCCTCGGAAGTTGGTTTAGCGATTGCTAAGGCGCGACGTCTTCTCCCGTTCGTAGTCGGATCGTCAAAGTCGACTCCCACAGAAAACGATATCTATCTCATTGAAACATCGGGACACCTTTGCCTCTATCAAGTGGTATCAGATTTCCAGGTCGCTCGGTGAGATTTTACAGTTTTTCGTAGTTTAGATCGAGTCTGCTCTTCATACCTACAGTCCACGAAAAAGCCAAAAAAATTAGGGTTAGTTCATCATATCCGAACCAATCTGAGCCTTTGCATAATCTTTTTAGGGTTTTACATTGTTGAATTTGCGGTTGCATCGTCGTGTCTAGTTGCTGGTCTTAGTGTCTAGTCCTTTAGAGTTTCGAGTTCTGTTCACAAGTTGTCACGCCACCGTCGCACCATTGTCATCACCACTACCATATACCACCATCGTCATCACCGCTGCCATATACCACCATCGTCATCACCCCATATACCACCATCGTCATCACCGATGTCATATACCACCATCGTCATCACCGCTGCCATATACCACCATCGTCATCGCCTCTGCCATATACCACATATCCACAGCCATCACGATAATCCGAGTCCACCTCCATCACAGATTTGCCACCAGTCCGTGTTCCACCACCCTACATATATTCACCACCAGCCCGAGTTCCACCAGATTCATCACCGCCACCAGTCCGAGTCCAGTATTTGTTGCCTTGCTTTCGAATTCCAAATCACACGATACTTTGAGTCATGACAGAGTAGGACTCCCGAGATTCCATACTACCCGCAGTAGAAAAAAAGTTCCAGTTTCAAAAAAACTAAGTCTGGAAAATTCTGGCTAGGCGGTTTTTAGACCATTTGTAGACTTTTTCGAAAAAAATTGTTGCGGAGCAAAAAAAAGAGGAAAAAAGTGAAAAAGAAAAGAAAAAATTCAGAGCATGCTCCTCCCTTGTTTACGTGCAGCGCCGTGATTTTGTTAGTGTTCTAGGCTCGCGTCTCTAGCACGGTCTAGCGTAGGACCAGCACACTACCGACGTTGAGCGTTTATTCAACCTTGCATCTCTGAATTGATTATTGCTGACCCTTTTTGCTACCATATTATAAGCCTTCCCAGCTCCACATACATCTACATCGTGTGTTTGACTCTCCCTGGTAATCGCTCTATCCAAGATTTGAGAGTTTTGACTATGATGGTTGCCGATCACCGCTGCTGGGTAAGAACTGGTAAGAATTTAAGATTTGCTTGACGGTTTTGTGACACCCACCACCACCTCTTGTTAGTAGTCTGTAGGATCATATTCTTGTGTGTTTCTATTGCTGCTAACCATGGCAGGATCACAAGCCGATGAGACTGACTGGGAGAACATGACGAATAAGGAGTTGCATGATAAATTTCAGCAAATGATGAGTGGACAGGTTCAAGATGTGCTAAACAGATTTGAAGAGGCCATGGAGAAGATAGATGGCATGGAAAAGACGTTCGAAACAAAGCTCGATAACAAGTTTAATGAAATGCTCGCACGTCTTCCACCACCACCACCGGCTGCACCTAACGCACCTCTGCAACAACAACGACAACAACAACAACAACAACAACAACAAAAACAAAAACAACAACAACAACAACAACAACAACAACAACAACAACAACAATGACTACCTCCACGTCGCGAAATAGCCCTCCGCCGAGCGAGCCGTGTCCCTCTTGCGCCTGGCCAAACTGTTGGTGCTGCTGTTGATTCTTCTGTGGCTCCTGCTGCTGATGCGGGGGAGGATGATTATGTGGGAGATTACAGGGATGAGGTTGATCAAAATCAGAACTACGTGCAACCACCAGCACCACAACCACCTGGTCGTCCACATGCAAATAATGGCAATGGTAGGGCTCCCCCTCAGGTACAAGATCATGACCATCTCCCTAAACTGAAATTGAATATTCCACCATTTGAGGGTAGATATGTTACTAATATATATCTTACTTGGGAGTTAGAAACTGAACAACGATTTACATATTTACAATATCCTGAGGAGAGACGTGTTCCTGCTGCTGTTTGTGCTTTCACTAGCTTTGCATGTGTTTGGTGGTCTGAACATTGTAGATTATATCCTATTCCAACTACTTGGGCTGCTTTGAAAACTGCTATGCGTACTCGTTGGCTTCCACCATATTATAAACGTGAATTTCTTTAAAAATTGCAGCGTTTAAGACAAAGAAAAAATTTTGTAGAAGAATATTATCAGGAATTACAAACTGGCATGATTAGATGTGGTATTGTTGAGGAGAATGAAGCTATGCTTGCACGTTTTATGGGTGGATTAAATAGAGAGATTCATACCATTCTAGAGTATAAGGAGTATACTAATATCACTCGTTTATTCCATCTTGCTTGTAAAGTTGAACGTGAAGTGCAGGATCGACAGGCATTCGCGTGAACTAACTTTTCTGCAGGTCGATCTTCATCATGGACACCACTTGCATCCTCTACTTCCACTACACCAGCACCTCCATCAGGTGCCATCTCCAGCCGTGATACAAGAAAGCAGGCACAACCACCACTATTTGCCAAGAGCACACCTGTTGGGCCTGCGCAGAGCTCTTCTTCTTCCATGGCATCAACAGGGCACACAAGTGATATTATTTGTCGTCATTGTAAGGGAAGAGGACATTTCGTGAGAGAATGCAAATCTCAGCGTGTGATGATTGTTACTGAGGATGGTGGGTATGAGTCCGCTAGTGACTATGATGATGAGACTTCGGCTCTTATTACACATGAAGAACACGATGGAGATGATTCTGATCATGAGACGCAATACATGGCTGCTGAAGATGCTGATAGGTATGAAAGTTTAGTTTCTCAACGTCTTTTGAGTGTGCAGGTTACACAAGCTGAGCAAAATCAGAGGCATAATTTGTTCCATACAAAGGGAGTTGTGAAGGAACGTTCTGTTCGTGTCATCATAGATGGAGGGAGCTGCAATAACTTGGCTAGCATGGAGATGGTGGAGAAGCTATCTCTCACCACAAGACCACATCCACATCCTTACTACATCCAATGGTTCAACAACAGCGGCAAGGTCAAGGTAACACGTACTGTTCGTGTGCATTTTAGTATATCTACATATGCTGATTATGTTGATTGTGATGTGGTACCTATGCAAGCATGTTCCTTATTACTTGGTAGACCATGGCAATTTGATAAAAAAATCTGCACACCATGGTAAAAACAATCAATGTACTCTTGTTCATAAGGATAAAAATATTACTTTGCTTCCTATGACTCCTGATTCCATTTTGAAAGATGATATTAATAGAGCTAATAAAGCAAAACAGGAGAAAAAATAAGAGTGAAAATCAGATTGTGGCAAAAGAATTTGAGCAACAAATGAAGCCTAATAATAAACCATCTAGTGTTGCTTCTGAAATTAAATTGAAAAGTGCATGTTTACTTGCCACCAAATCTGATATTGATGATCTAGATTTTAGCAAACCTGTTTGCTATGCTTTTGTGTGCAAAGAGGCATTATTTTCATTCGAGGACGTGCCTTCCTCTTTGCCTCCTGCTGTCACTAACATTTTGCAGGAGTTCACTGACGTCTTTCCACAAGACATGCCACCGAGATGACCACCTATTCAAGGGATTGAGCATCAAATTGACTTAACTCCCGGTGCATCATTACCCGACCGTGCATCATACCGTACCAATCCATAGGAGACGAAGGAGATTATGCATCAAGTACAAGAACTGCTCGACAAAGCTTATGTATGCGAATCTCTTAGTCCTTGTGTTGTTCCTATCATTTTAGTGCCGAAAAAGGATGGTACGTCGCGTATGTGCATTGATTGTAGAGGCATTAATAATATTACTATTCATTATCGTCATCCTATTCCTAGGCTAGATGATATGCTTGATGAATTGAGTGGCTCTACAATATTCTCCAAAGTTGATTTGCGTAGTGGATACCATCAAATTCGTATGAAATTGGGAGATGAATGGAAAACATCATTTAAAACTAAGTTTGGATTATATGAGTGGTTAGCCATGCCTTTTGGGTTAACTAATGCACCTAGTACTTTCATGAGATTAATGAACGAAGTTTTACGTGCTTTCATTGGACGATTTGTGGTAGTTTACTTTAATGACATATTGATTTATAGAAAATCTTTGGAGGAACATTTGGAACATTTACATGATGTTTTTATTGCTCTACGTGATGCACATTTGTTTGATAACCTTGGAAAGTGCACCTTTTGCACCGACCGAGTATCTTTTCTTGGCTATGTTGTTACTCCACAGGGAACTGAAGTTGATAAAGCCAACATTGAAGCTATTGAGAGTTGGCCGCAGCCCAAAACGGTCACACAAGTGAGGAGTTTCCTTGGCCTCGCTGGTTTCTATAGGCGTTTTGTGAGAGATTTCAGCACCATTGTTGCACCTCTCAACGAGCTTACAAAGAGGATGTGCCTTTTGTTTGGGGTACCGCACAGGAAGAAGCCTTCACGGTATTGAAAGATAAGTTTACACATGCTCCTTTACTCCAACTTCCTGATTTTAACAAGACTTTTGAGCTTGAATGTGATGCTACTGGAATTGGATTAGGAGGTGTGTTATTACAAGATGGCAAACCTGTTGCATACCTTTCTGAAAAATTGAGTGGGCCTAGTCTGAACTATTCTACTTATGATAAAGAATTATATGCTCTTGTTCGGACCTTAGAAACATGGCAACATTATTTATGGCCCAAGGAATTTGTTATACATTCTGATCATAAATCTTTGAAACACATTAAAAGTCAAGCAAAACTGAACCGTAGGCGCATGGAGGAGGACTCATGGGACACTTTGGCGTCAAGAAGACGGAGGATATACTTGCTACATATTTCTTTTGGCCAAAGATGAGACGGGATGTTGAGCATTTTGTTGCTCGCTGCACTACATGTCAAAAAGCTAAGTCATGACTCAATCCTCATGGTTTATATATGCCTTTGCCTGTACCTAGTGTTCCTTGGGAGGATATATCTATGGACTTTGTTTTAGGTTTACCTCGAACAAAGAAGGGGAGGGATAGCATATTTGTTCTCATGGATAGGTCCTCGAAAATGGCACACTTTATACCATGTCATAAAAGCGATGATGCTGTTATTGTTGCTGATTTGTTCTTTCATGAAATTATTCACTCGCATGGTGTGCCAAATACTATTGTTTCAGATCGTGATACTAAATTTCTTAGCCACTTTTGGAGATGTTTATGGGCTAAGTTGGGGACTAAACTGCTTTTAGTACTACTTGTCACCCCCAAACTAATGGACAAACTGAAGTAGTCAATAGAACATTGTCTACTATGCTTAGGGCTGTTTTGAGGAATAATAAGAAAATGTAGGAAGAATTCTTTCCTCATATTGAATTTTCTTATAATCGTTCATTGCATTCTACTACTAAGATGTGCCCTTTTGAAATTGTGTATGGTTTCCTACCTCGTGCACCTATTGATTTGTTGCCTCTTCCATCTTCGGAGAAGGTTAATTTTGATGCTAAAGAACATGCTGAATTGATTTTAAAAATGCATGAGTTAACTAAGGAAAACATTGAGCGTATGAATGCTAAATATAAACTTGCTGGAGATACGGGTAGAAAACATGTTGTGTTTGCACCTGGAGATCTTGTTTGGTTACATTTGCGTAAGGATAGATTTCCTAATTTGTGCAAATCAAAGCTAATGCGACGTGCTGATGGTCCTTTTAAGGTGTTAGAGAAAATAAATGATAATGCATATAAACTTGAGCTGCCTGCAGATTTTGGGGTTAGTCCCACTTTTAACATTGCAGATTTGAAGCCTTATTTGGCTGAGGAAGATGAGCTTTCGTCGAGGACGACTTCATTTCAAGAACGGGAGGATGATGAGGACATCAATACCATTGTTACACCTAGAGCCCCTGCTGCTATACATACTGGACCAATTACTAGAGCTCGCGCACGCCAATTGAATTATCAGGTACTTTCGTTTCTTGGTAACGATTCTAATGTTCATGACAATATGATGCTTCCTCAATTGGATACATTTATTTTTCTTACAAATGAAGGGCCTAGCTTGGACAAGAAAGATGAACCTTGGAGCAAGTTCAAGCATGGAGATGATGGCATGCACAAGGGGATCAAGAACGGAGTTAAAGTGATGATTTCAGGACTTTGAAGCCACCATAAGGAGTGCATGAAGCCTTGGATGAAATATACAAGATGTCACTTCATAAATTTCGTCCAGAGGCCATTCTAGGTGCTGCGTCACCTTATTGTTGGGCCAGGCCCATGTATTTTCAAAATACTTAAGTATAGGCTATTTTTAGAGTCCGTATGTGTGTGGAAACAAGAGTTAGGGTTGGTTTCGGACCCCTCCTCCAAGGGCCATGAAATTTCCTCTCTTCCTCCATATATACAGCCCTTAGGGCATCGTTTAGACTTTGGGTTTTGTTTAGATTAAAAGTTCGCCATAGCTGCAACTTCGCGTACTTTGTTTGTGTCCAACGACCAGACCAAGATGTCACAGAACCCCACCTTCGTTAATAAAGCTTTCCTCTTTCATTCGCAATATCCAGATTGCAATCTCAGTTTCTTGCTTGTCCTTCGTTTGCTCGCAGGAAATAGACCCTCGTGGTCAAGTTGATCGTGCTCCGGCGTGGTCAATAACCCTCGGAAGTTGGTTTAGCGATTGCTAAGGCGCGACGTCTTCTCACGTTTGTAGTCGGATCATCAAAGTCGACTCCCACAGAAAACGATATCTATCTCATCAAAACATCGGGACACCTTCGCCTCTATCAGTAAAGCTGATTTAGTAACACCAACATGCTGGTTCAGCTTATTAATCAAGTGTCCCATCTGCTGCAGCGTGTATTGTCACTTCATTGTGAAGACTAGTTGAATAGTTCTCTGTGACCAAGATGCAGCATAATGGATCGCGATGACTTCCTATCGACAGTATATAACATCCCAAATTTTCAATTTGGAATGTTATACATTAGATCATCAATGCATATCATATTTCTTTTGCATTTTGGTTGATCCTAGAAATTCTACGCAACTCAATGACCCATGGAGAGAGTTGGGGATTTCGATATTTTCATATTTGAGTTCTCTCAAATTTTGAGAATAGGATCATTTGATTTTATTTATTTTATCATCAAATATTTCTATTTCAAAAATATGAGAGAGGGAATAAAATGACTTTCCCAAAATAAAGAAATATTGAGGATTTAATAATAAAATCAAATAGGATTTTTATTTTGGAGTTTTTCGGTGTTTTATTTGAATTAGGAAAAAATGCGTTTTTTCAAAATTGCATTTAGGTCCCAAATAAATGTTCACTTTGTTGGGCTTGATTTTAGAAGCCCGGGAAAAAAAATCGGGAAATTTGGAGTCCGTTTAGTATTTTTTTATTTTTTCTTCTACGCGTAATGTTTTAAAAAAAACGCGCCGCGCGCCGACTGGGCCAAGGCCCAGCCGACGGCCCACTCCCCGCCGCCTGCCGTCCCCTTCCAGGAGATGAGCGCGCCGCCGCCGCCGAGTCCGGCTCGGACACGCCGCCCCCGCCGCCGTGCCCCCTCCCCCAAGGCAGCACCCCCCTTCTCTTAAATACCGAGCTGCCCCACCGCCCCTCACCTCACCCCGCCCCGCCGCCCGCCAGCCGCAGCCGCCTGCGCTGCTGCCGCCGCCGCCGCTGCCGCTGCCGCTGCCGAGCCGCCCCGCATAGCCGCCGCCACCGCCGGAGTCCCGCCCCGCCCGCCGGAGTACCTCGCCGGAGGTATAGCCGCCTCCGTTCGCCGTTCGGTTTTTTTTAAAGAACCGCCTCGGTTTTTTTTCGAAAACCCTAGATCGGTTTATTTCTCTGGTTTACTTAATTAGTGAACGTTCACCGATTCGTTCATTTTAACGAACATGTTCATCGTTTAGTTTCAGATAACGAACGTTCATTCATTAATCTGTTCTTCATTTTTCTTTTCTCGGATTAAATCCGCGATTTTTCTGATCGCGATTTCTGATCCGATTTTCGTTTTAGTTTAACTTTTCGCTCGTTTATCGGAATCAGGCGATTCAAGCGCCTAGGGATTCGTCTCAAAACCATCTATCCGTTTAACCAACCTAAACAAGATTTTGCTACTGTAAAAATTGCCCTAGATCCAGATTGCTAGAACGAAGTTGTTTTCTTTCGCCGTTTGATTTTCGTTGCTTCGTTCGTTTTGATTCTTTTGCCAACCGGAGTTCTTAAGTTGAACCTTCTGGTTAGATCTCTTATTTGAGTTTTAGCTGTGCATTAGATGAGTACTTATTGTATGCTCGTTTGTTTGTTTGCGATAGAATATCCGGAGTGCGCCGCCTGTTACTTCGAATCGCTAGGTTTCCCGGATCATCAGCAAGGCAAGTAACACTTTGATCATACCTTCTCTACTACCCAGTTTTATTGCATTAGATCAATCCACACACATTGCATGATTAGGATCTAATTAAATTGTGGGATGGGAAGTAGATGAGGTAGTACCTATTACCAGTTTATTTTCAAACCTTTGGGAGTTACTTCTACGTTTGCTTATCATGCCATGCTATGCTAGTAGACGTGGATTGGGTGAGTGAAATCCATTGACAGATGTGAGATTGTTAATTAATGGTTTATCTAAGGTGGCAACTTAAACACACATCTGGGTGGATTGAGGCACCTGGGTATTCCAGGACTTGCCTGTTTTCTTTTGGACCGCCACCCAGGCTCAAAGGGATCATAAGACTATTCATACTAGAAACTTCCATGTGCAGCCACAAGCTATTATGGGCTCTAGCATAGTTGACTAAGTTGTGTGAACTCTTACAGTGGTAGACTAGCAGATGTAGGGGATGTAGGTGGTACGGTCTACCCGATCCTAAGGTGCTAGCGCTTCTGAAAGACTATGTCTCGGTCATCCGTCTTCTCAAACACCCTATAGTGCGAGAAACCAAACAGAGGCGATCGAGTCTTGTGGGGAAAAGTGCGCAAACCTCTGTGAAGTGTAACAAACTAATCATGATTAGCCGTGTCCCCGGTTATGGACATCTTGAGTATCTAGTACTTGGATTATCATGTGAATCCCAACATGTTACTCTAAATTAATTTTGTTGGGTTATGTTTAATGATGATGCTTAAATGGGATTGAGAATGCTGTCAACCATTCTCAATGTTTAACAACTACCATGATAGTTAAATAAATTTTATTCCTTTGAAGTAGGGAAAAATTGGCTTTACGCAAAAACTATAACCATAGAGCTTTCCACCAGCCAAATATGCATATAGTATAGCTGTTGCATTCCATTACTCTCTATGTGTTACCTTGCCAGCATATTCCATGTGCTGACCCGTTTTCGGGCTGCAACGTTAATGTTGCAGACTTTTCAGACGACGATTAAGGAGTTTTTAGGTCGTGGTTCTATACTCAGTGATGCCGTTGGAGTTGATGCACTCACTTATCTTCCAAGCCTTCCGTTGTTATCGTTATTAGATGGCCTTAAGCCATATTTATTGTAATAAGTTCTCTTTTGAGACACTCGATGTAATAAGTGTGTGATTGCTACTCTGCTATAAATCCTCCGAGTACTGTGTGGTGTCAGCATTACTGATCCAGGGATGACACCGGAGCACTGAGATCAGACTGTTTGAGGTCTGGTCGCTACACAGTATCCCTATGCATGTACGCTCGGGCCCCTCCCAATGCTCCGCCTTGTACAGGTGCTAAGGCTGCCATGTAGGCGAAAAGTCTGATGTGGCAAGGTAATTAAGAGGAGATATAAGTGGTGACCCCAGTACTAAGCATGAGAACCTAGACAAAAGACTTAAATGGAATAATCCCACCAATGCATGAAGAACTTTTGTTACAAAACCATTAAATAAAGGATGCTTAGCACCAACAAGTTAAGCACCTGTACATGTAAGCATTGGGAGCTTTAGTTGCTAAAGTTTTAAATGTGCTTAGCACCCCATGTAAGCATCGATGCATCCTGTCTAACAAGATGAAACATTGGCAAAGGCACCTGGCACCAATAATGTAGGAGTACTAGTACTACCTCCTTTACGGTTTATAGGGCTCAATTCAAAAATCTCATCAACCAAGGTAGATGATGAGTGGTGGAATAATTTTTGTAGTTTTCAAAACACTCAATTAGTATACTTGTTTTCCTCAAAAAATTATGCTTACCAATGCATTAATTTTGTGTCAAACTTTGACCATCTACTCCCTCCATCCAGGTGAGTCATCTTTGGTTGTGCACAGTGACCAAGGAGGGAAAAACAAGAGAACTTAATGTTTATTTGCTACTCCCTTCGTTCCTAAATATTGTCTTTTTAGACATTCAAACGGAATACAACATACGGATGTATGTAGACATATTTTAAATTGTAGATTCACTCATTTTGCTCCGTACGTAGTCACTTGTTGAAATCTCTAGAGAGACAAATACTCCATGGGAACAGAGGGAGGCTTTTACTCCGTATTTGGGAACAGAGGGAGTATCACAATATGGAGGGAACATAGTAGGCTTGAAATATGAACATGTCAATGGGAGGGAGTAGAAGCCTCATGCATGCAACATGCAACACTCACACGTACACATGGACGCACGCAACACTCACGCACCCATGACGCACACAGCACGCGACACTACACACACGCTCACGCTCAAGTGCTCAACCTACTCCCTACGTCCGTGAAAGACTGTACACTTACAGATTTACACATTGACCCGGGCATAATTAACGCCCAAAAGTAGCAGATTTATGTGTGCATGCGACCATTGAGAGAAGAAGATTAAATGAAGGTTGTTGCATGTTGTAATTAAGGATAGACATGTAGCCTATAGCTAGAGCACAAGTTGGTGCATTAGTCAATCAATATTGATTTTAGATTAAAGGCTAAATGCATTGGAAGTGTAGATGTACACTCTTTGTTTTTTAGCCGATGTACACTCTTTGTTGGAAGACCGAGGGAGTACACGTGCATGCACTCACATACATAGCTAGGGTGGTTCACGCGCAAGGGTTGGACTCCTGTCGCGCATGTGTAAAGTTTTGTTCAACTGATTTCTTTGCTCTACCAACTGACAGGTGGGACCCAGAAACCAGGTGACAATTTAACCAGTCAACAAAGTGCCATGTCGACTATGTGTCCGGTCAGTAGGGTGCAATACGGTGCTCTACGATGAGCAAGTGATCGTATAATCACCACAAAACTATATATATAGTGACCGTAAAGAGCGTATTGTTATATGCGTTGACCGCTAGTGTATTTTTCTCGTTTCCAATTAAGCCATATTTAACCGGAAAGGACTAGTACTTGTACTGCTTTGATGTGTCCCGTCAACTCACCGAACGAGGAGAAGCTTGCTTACTATGCCTCTCCCTCGCCCATGCGCGCGGTGGCTCGTAGGACGAGGAGAGGGTTTTGACTACAGTGCCCTCTCCCTCTCGGACCCTCTCGCTCACCCTCGCCCTTGCGGTGGACGTGCAGCAGTTCAATCTGTGTCAGACTGCCAGAAGCATATTGTACTGTAGTATCATCATTGTTGTACCTTCCGAAGAGGCGAAGAGCCAAGTGCAAGGTTCACACGAGTATGAACTGTTGAACCTCCCGAAGAGGAAAAGAGCCAAGCGCAAGGTTTTATAGGAGTTGTCGTCCTAGTAGGAGTATTACAACTATAGCGAACGATGCTATTGTATGATGCCGCCACGTCACCTATATCCAAAGTTGTGCCACCTTTTTTTCTCAATGAGCATGTTGGATCCCGTGTAACAAACCACAGAAGTTGCACGTACACATAACACATTTACTAGTAATAAATTCTAAAGGACAAATGCCAATATGCGACACAAGTTCATCTCCAATTCATGTGATAAATTGTTTACGACTAGTCTACATATATTCATAGCGCTACCATTCACAATTTACCATAACCCACTTACACGTTATAGATGGGCTACATGTCCTCCTTCAGGTTCCAGTCCCAGGTGTTCTTCATGGATGGCACGATCCATAGCGGTGGGCAACGGGAATCATTGTCATAACTTTCTAGTCTAGTTCCACACGATGGAGACTCATCCAAGCTGAACCAGCATAAATCAGGGATAGCGTGTCCCAGCATGTCGTTCATCCGGCGGTGCGCACTAAAGACACAACCATGCTTCATGAACAACAGGGCTTCGGTGTCGTGCACGGAAGGTGGCATCCGCTTCACAATGGCGTAGCTGTCCCCAATGAAAAGCGAGTACTCTCCAAGAGTGTTCCTCGGCACCCACATAGCATCACGGGGGTCAAACTCGGCGCCGTTCATCTGGTACACGCGGCATCTCAGATCTGGACACATGGTGACGTACACAGTCAAGGTCCATGCATAATAACATTGTGCTCAAATATGGCGGTCAGTAATACTGTGCAGCAAATAGTACTACTCCAGTATAAAGGAAGTAAAATAACCGGCTTATTATATATAGCCACTCTTGGCTACATGGATGAGATAGTAAGACATGGAAAAACAAAAATGGTGGCAGCTAGTGGGTTCAAGTCTTCAAGGGCCTAGCTAGCTATACGCGTCCTCCAAGGTAAAAAGTACTCCTACTAGTACTAGTAAGTAGTACAACAATGAAAGAGAAGGCAAGAGGGTTAAAAAATATAATACTAAATGGAATACCTGGGTAGATGGTGACGGTCCGATCGTGGTAGATTGTGTGACCATGTTGCACATCAGTGGTACCATAGGTAACGACTGCTAAGATAGTTGATCCAAATATGCCAAAGTCAGCTACAAGGTTCCAAGTTAGACCGAATCGCGGATGCAAATGCACATCCAGGATCGGTGGTCTTATTTTGATCAGGGGATGACTGGTCCCTGCAAAATTTTGGAGTACCGTTAGGGATGCAAATGATGGTTGTGCATTCCGTTTGTAATCTCTCGTACCGTAGGATGGCAACCAGATGAAACAAGTCCCCTGGCTTGTCACCGCGAAGATGCGGCCTAGATGGCGCACGGTGTCTTCGAACATGTAGGGGTACAAATTTGTCGTGGCCAACATGCGCCAGCCTCTGCCGTTACTGCCTCTTGCATTGATGGAAATCCTTATATCGAACACCGCGATGAGATAGTAATCGTCGTAGCCACGTCACTTTGTTAGAGGGTCCGCAATTGCTATCTTCTTCAATCTCATGTAGGCATCATCATACGTATTCAAGCCCAGCCAGTTCGGAAGGCCGCTCCCAATGGTTTAGAAGGGGTCTACGGGAACGGCCGCACTGCTGTGGATGTTGTGCAAAATGATGGTGGTATCCGGCTGGAGGTATGCAAGCCAATTTTCGTTGGCACCGACCCAGACCTATATATAAGACGGTGGGCAGCGGAGAAATTATGGGATGGAAATGGAATAACTAAGTACTACATGATCAAACTCCATGACTGACCTGCTCATCGGACAAAATCTGACTACCTCTCAACGTCGGCAACTCTAGCGAAGTCAACGTGCAACCATGGCCAGGTAGCAGTGGAGATTGTCCCATAGAAGATCCTTCTCCTCGAGGACGCATGGAAGACCAACAAGCATGGCCTTTTCCCAAGCCTGTTTAAGCACCGTCTTGAAAAAGTTGGTTCAGGAAGAACCGAGTCTTGCGGCAGTGAGGATGTCGGAGCGACGTGCGATTTCTCCCAGAGGATCGTCGTCCAAGGTCTCCCAGCCCCGATGAGGGGGGTGAACCGCCTGGCGAATCCATGGGAGCAGCGACGAACTGCCTTCTCTTCGGAGGGAGGGGGACTGGCGAGGAGGAGATAAGAGTGTAGTAACCGCAGGGCCTCGTCCCTTCCAATTGTAGCTCCTCGATCGTTCCTTAGCAAAGGGGTGAGGCTATTATTTACTACGTACTCATACTGTAGCAGTACTAGTACTACTTTCTCAACTAGTAGTGCGATGTACTGTGCTTCTATTATAGTGCACTAGTTTTGAACTCTTAATCTCAGGGCCAAGGAGCTATAGTTGGAAGTGGAGGGTAGTACTATTCTCTAGAACCATCGATGTACTATCAATGCAGGGAAAGTACACCTGCGTAGTGGGTACTCTCGGTGCTCTATTCAAGCGCGTAGCTAGCCTACTCAGCCGCTCCTCTCATGCACACACTAGCAACCTGTTTATCAGCGAGGTTACTACGGGGGCAGAACATTTGAGTTATTTGATACAACGAGACTAGGCTTTTTTCTTCCATTTGTGGAGGTGTAATGGATCTCGTCGAAATTTGTTAGTAGTTCCTTCTTTATGAATGAGATGAGGCAAAGCTTTTGCCTCCGTTTCAAAAAAATCACATCGAGTGGAATTTCTTTTATAGAGCCGATAATGGAGTGAAGTCCATGCGTGCAACGCCACAAGCTACAGAGTACTAGTAGAGTACTAGCACTTTATATATAGAGCCATATTGCACAGTTCCCAATGCCACGCCAGGCTTTTCTGGCTCCTCGGGCTTAATTGGGAGGCGCTAGTTTAAATATGCTACTAGCCGACGAGGAAGCTGCAAGCGAGGTGTGGCTAGGGGGAGCACGCGAGCCACGAGATGATGGGAAGGAAAACCTGTTCACGTGGCTGGGCTATCCAGTGCACCCAGATTGTGGTGCGACACGTCCTTCGACTTCAAAACTCAAACTACCCGTGTACAATATTGGCTCGCAGCAAAGTTACTATTTAAAAAAAGGCCGTCGTGCGTTTGGCCGGGATCGAACCCACAAAACAAGGTATACACTCCCGCGACCACTAGTAGTATTGTTGGAGTACAACGCGACCTAGAATCGCCTTTTGTTGCTAGTAGTACATTGTTCCTTACAAGAAACCACTAATAATGCCAAGAAACTACTACCACTTGCATACGTGGCAGACTTAAGATAAGACTACCATATCAACCATTGTACATGCCCTTACCAACCAGCCCTACCAAGAAACAACTACTCTAAAAGTGTCATTATAGGCATGTTCCAACCCATGTCGCCCCTTAAGTCAACGCCTTCTATTCGACCGGCAAGTTTGGCGCTATGAATTGTGGGACCTAATGTCAGTCTGCACGAAAATCCCCGAGTGACCTCCTACCTCCGGCCCATCCACCTAGTCATCCTCGGCCATGGGACGCAGCTACTGCCGCCGGCAGAAGGCGAGGTCAAAACCGTCGGTGGTGCGGATCCCATCTTGCGGCAGCCTGGATGCCAGCTCCGTCTGGCGCTCGCGGCCGCTAGCTAGCCAAGATAGCTCCGTCCAGCTGCTTGTCTGCAAGGTTTGCTAGCTAGATTGGCACGGTGGCGTGGCGGCTTGCTCGCGCGCGCCGCGCTGAGGACAGCCATCTGGCTCGAGCGAAGGCCGGTGCGGCGGCTTGCTCACTCGTGAGTCACGCTCGGGCCAGCCTGCCAACCCGTGCGGAGGCCAGCGCGGCGTCTGGCCTGTCCGGTGGAGTGGCGGACAACTCGCTCATCACCGACGCCATCGACGAACACGCATCAGTACTGTTTGAAGTAATGTTTAGGAAAAATAATGATTTGAGGGGGAATAACAGGATAGAAGGTCAGATGTGGGTCCCTCGTGCCAACGGTCAAACAAAATGTGTTGGTTTAAGCTGCCTCGTCAGCACAGACGTGTGGGCCAACCCTGTCATAAACGGGTTTAAACGAGCCTAGTCGGCACTAGGTAGTAGTTTTTGGCGCGGATTAAGAAAATTTGGGTATGTTTTTGCTATTTTTTGTACAATGGTTTCTTCCTAGGGCTAGTTGAAAGTGGTAGTTTTTTGTTAAATACTCTACATATTGTAAGTAGGAGTGAAAGTTAAGCTTCGGAAGCCAATAAGCAAGTCTAGTTACATAGTGCATATGTGTACATGATTGAAAGTAAATATCAACCATGAGTGACTAATATCTCGATAGAAAACTCAAAACTATGGAAATACTAGCATTTTTTGCATGGTTGGAAATACAAGCAATGTTCACGTGCGTTGCAACGGATCATAATTAGAATACTACTTATTCACAAACTTGATACAAACCACTCTAATTTTGATATACATATATCACTAGAGATATATTATGTCTCAATCAGAATATATTCCTTGGGCTGTTTTGGTGAGGTGAGGGGGGATGTGGTTGGTTTTAAGATACTAATTATGGGTTTTTCTGCAAATTGGTAGAGAAGTGGGATGTTGGTGAGAAAAGGCAACAACTTACCTCATAGTCGTTAGATGTAGATCTAATGGTCAGAAATGATGGATGGCAGACACACCATCATCACCAACTTAGTCTTCTGTAGGAGTACCAGCAAGATGTCCGTGCATTGCACGAAACATCAAGATGCATTTTTTATAAAACACTTGTTGTGATTGACCCATGCAGGAGTAATCCCATGTGTAAAAACTAATGATATCTCGAGAAATAGGAGATAATGTGAAGAGGAATGTAACGCCCCGTATGTAACTTGCCATATTTGTATTCCAACTCTTGCCATTTTCGGCACTAAGTTATGATATTTCCCTCGTGGTTGGGTTTTTGTCTTCGTTTTGCTTTTGTCCTTGTCATGCATCTCATATCATCTCATCATGTGCATCGCATTTGCGTACGTGTTCGTCTCATGCATCCGAGCATTTTCCCCATTGTCCGTTTTGCATTCCGGCACTCCTATGTCCTTCGGCGTACCCTTTTGCCTATTTTCGTGTGCGAGTGTTAAACGTTCTCGGATTGGACCGTGACTTGTCAAGCGGCCTTGGTATACTACCGGTAGACCGCCTGTCAAGTTTCGTACCATTTAGACTTCGTTTGATACTCCAACGATTAACCGAGGAACCGTAAAGGCCTCGTGTGTGTTGCAGCCCAACACCCCTCCAAAGTGGCCCAAAACCCAGCTAAACCCCCTCCATCCTCTCGGTCGTTCGATAACGATCGCGTGGCTGAAAACTGCACTCCATTTGGAGTCTCCTAGCTCCTTCTATGTATAAATAGGACTCCCCCTCCGAAATTTCGGGCAAAACCACCCCTAACCCTAGCCTCTTCCTCCTCCCGCTGTTGGACGCGTCCGGATCGGGCCGGACACGTCCGTCTGCCGCCTCCTGACCTATCGTGCACCGCCATGTGGCATCCCGCGCGCCCACTTCGCCGCCAGCCCACCAGGCCCGAGGCGGGCCCCCGAGGCCCAAGTCACCGCCGCCCGATCCCCGCGGGATCCGCCACCACCCGACTCCGCCGGCATCTCCCTGCGCCGCCCGCGCCCTCCGCCGCCTGTCGCTGTTGGCCGCCGCGCCGCCCCGCTGCCTCACGCCGACCGGCCACCTCCGACCTCGCCGCCACCGGCCGCCTCTCCTCCCGGGTCGCCTCGCCCGCCGCCTCCGCTCCCAAGGCTCCGGGCACCTCCTCGCCGGCTGGATCTGCAGATCTGGCGAGCCCTCCGACTTCGGCGACCTCCAACGCCAACAAACCTCGTCCCGCGCGCCCGGATCTGGATTGGGAAACCCTAGGGTTGACTTTTGTCTTTCTCTAAGTTCCCAGTTTTCCATATTTTTAGCATTGTTCATCGCATCATATCTCATCATTCGTAGCTCCGTTTTGCGCGTGTGTTATGTCAAATTGTTCGTCTGGATGTGCTCTTCATTTCATTCCATTACATCCTGCTTGTTTGAGTTCATCTTGATGCCCTAAATGCTGTTGCAAGAGTGCTATGTAATGTTAGTTTCTGTTTCTTAACAGATTATGGACATTTGTCATTTTTGCCATGATTAATGTGTCCCTCCTATGAACTTGAGCCCTACATGTGTCTTGGGCTATGCCATGCCATCTTTACAAGGGTGTATGCCATGTATTTTTTTGATCAATGTGGTGACTAGCACAAGCATGCAAAGTAGCTCTCGTGATGTTGCTGATTTCAGGGACTTAGAATTCTTCTAAGTCATTTCCCTGATGTTATTTGTATGCCATGTATTCTTGTTGCTATAGAGTGATCCATGCCTCTTTTGAGCATGTTCAGTAAGGATGATTTTGAGACATTGCCATGTTCTATCCATCCATGTATTTGTTTGCAATTATGGAGTACCCTAGCATGACACAATCTTGCTCTACTTTTGCTATAAAATGTTCCTGGCAGATTGTTTACGTGTTAATCAATTTTGCCGAGGTTGTTGTAGTTGTTCCATGCATGCTATGAGATTGTTCTTGCCATGGTTAGCTACTTTATCATGTCTTCTTGCTGGGTGTATGATTAGTTTGTCATGAAATGCCTTGTGGTGAGTGCATCGAGCTCGTAAACATGCCTATGTAACTCTGTTTTTGCCGTGTCCAGTTTTCTGCTAAGTCTGAATCTGATAACGAAACTTGCTATGTTTACATGGGTGCCATCATATCTTCTGATCCTTTTTGGCTTATGGTCAGTAAAGGACTTCTGTTATATGCTTTGAGTAGTTTCATGCCATGCCTTGCATTGCCATGATATGTTCATGTAGCATGTTGTTATCTTGCTCTAAACATTGCTTCCTGATGTTAAATCCTGACATGTTGCTATTTTCCCTAAGTCTGTGAACCTGATATCTATTGCACTTTTTCCATGCTTGTTTGAGCCCGCTATTGGGTGATTTAGCCATAGCTTAGTGTTCACCTTTTGTCAAGCATCTTGAGTGGATCACTGCCATGTGCTTTGTTGCTATGTTAGAGTGCAGTAGCTTATTTTTCTTGACGCATTTAGATGGCATCGTGCTGTTAACCACAGCTTTGTGCCATTATTGTTTTGCTTGCCATTTGCAAACCGTGCATCCGATTCTGGTGATCTTTATATCGATTTCGACCGAAATCAACTCATATTTCCAGCGGCGCCCTTGGTTTGCCAAGTTGAGGCCTGGTTCAATCTTTTCCTTCCGGAGCATGCATATGCATTGCATATCACATCCCGCATATCATGCCATGTTTTGCATCATGTTGCTTGCGCATTGTGGTTCCCTTTCCTTGTGTTCTTGCTTTGGGTAGAGCCGGGAGACAAGTACGTGATCGAGGAACCCGTTGAGTACGCTTATGAGGATCAAGCTTACGTCAACTCGGAGAACTTTGCAGGCAAGATGACCATACCCTCGAAATCACTTCTATCTTTGCTTGCTAGTTGCTCGCTCTATTGCTATGCCTATGCCGCGATACCTACCACATGCTTTATCATGCCTCCCATATTGCCATGTCAAACCTCTAACCCACCTTGTCCTAGCAAACCATTGTTTGGCTATGTTACCGCTTTTCTCAGCCCCTCTTATAGCGTTGTTAGTTGCAGGTGAAGATTGGAGTTTGTTCCTTGTTGGGACATGGTTATTGTTGGGATATCATTATTATAACTTGTTTACTTTAATGCATCTATATACTTGGTAAAGGGTGGAAGGCTCGGCCTTATGCCTGGTGTTTTGTTCCACTCTTGCCGCCCTAGTTTCCGTCATACCGGTGTTATGTTCCTTGATTTTGCGTTCCTTACGCGGTTGGGTTATAATGGGAACCCCTTGACAGTTCGCCTTGAATAGAACTCCTCCAGCAAGGCCCAACCTTGGTTTTTCCATTTTCCACCTAGCCTTTTCCCTTTGGTTTCGCGGACTCAAGGGTCATCTTTATTTTAAACCCCTGGGCCAGTGCTCCTCTGAGTGTTGGTCCAACTTGTCAGCCGCCGGTGGCCACCAGGGCAACTCTGGGCTGGCCTACCGGAAGTTTGGACAATCCGGTGTGCCCTGAGAACGAGATATGTGCAGCTCCTATCGGGATTTGTTGGCACATTCGGGTGGCTTTGCTGGTCTTGTTTTACCATTGTCGAAATGTCTTGTAACCGGAATTCCGAGTCTGACCGGGTCGTCTTGGGAGAAGGAATATCCTTTGTTGACCGTGAGAGCTTGTGATGGGCTATGTTGGGACACCCTTACAGGGATTTGAACTTTCGAAAGTCGTGCCCGCGGTTATGGGCAGATGGGAATTTGTTAATGTCCGGTTGTAGAGAACTTGAAACTTAACTTAATTAAAATGAATCAACAGCGTGTGTAGCCATGATGGTCTCTTTCCGGCGGAGTCCGGGAAGTGAACACGGTGTTGGAGTTATGCTTGACGTAGATTGTTCTAGGATCACTTCTTGATCATAGATTCTTGAACGTGCTTTGCCTTCTCTTCTCGCTCTCATTGGCGTAAGTTAGCCACCATATATGCTAGTGCTTGCTGCAGCTCCACCTCATACCTTTTCCCTACCCATTAGCTTAAATAGTCTTGATCGCGAGGGTGTGAGATTGCTGAGTCCCCATGACTCACAGATTACTTCCAAAACCAGATGCAGGTGTCGATGATACCATTCCAGGAGATGCGACTGAACTCAAGTGGGAGTTCGATGAGGACTCAGGATGATACTACGCTTCCTTTCCAGACGATCAGTAGTGGAGCCCAGTTGGGGGCGATCGGGGATCTTATGCATTTGGGGTTGTCTTTATTTTGCTTCCATAGTCGGACCTTGATTTGTATCTGGATGATTGTAATGCTATATTTATGTATTGTGTGAAGTGGTGATTGTAAGCCAACTATGTACCTCTTTCTTTTTTAGTACATGGGATGTGTAAAGATTACCCCTCTTGCGACATTGCCTACAATGCGATTATGCCTCTAAGTCGTGCTCAGACACGTGGGAGATATAGCCGCATCGTGGGTGTTACAAGTTGGTATCAGAGCCGTCCCCGACTTAGGAGCTCCCTACTTGATCGAATCGCTGGCGTTGTTGAGTCTAGAAAAATGTTTTGAGTCTTTTAGGATTATATATATCGGAGAGTAGGATTCTTTTTACTCCTCGGTCCCTTTATTGCTCTGGTGAGGCATCCTGACGTAGAGTTTTGACTCTTCTCTTCTCAAATTTCACTAATAAAATTTGGGATCACGCGGGTATCTTGGAATCATTCCGATGGTTTTGTGACGAGAACATTGTTCTTGGTGCCTCCTGACATTTAGGGGTTGTGGCAGTGTCCTGGGGAGTTGAGCTCCGAGGTGTTGTCGTCACAATTTTATCATTGCAGTTCGGGAATACCTGAGTTTCGCCGACATCGAAAATCTCTTTTATGTAGTTGTTGGTGAGATAACCTCGACGCCACCCAGTACTGGGGCGGGAGTTCGGGAGTATTGCCATAACTTGTATAACGTATGCTTTTCGAAGGTTGAGGTTAACGATTTCCGAAGGTTTCTTGGTTATTTGTTGAAGGATGGATACAGCTGGATGTAGGATTTGCTAGTTTTGGGTGAGATATTATGCTTCCCCTGTATCCCCAACACCTGGTTGCATAACCGGAAAATTTCGGGAGTTTCATAGGTGGGAATTCATGTAGCTCTAGTATTTCTTCCGCAGATATTTGGTTTGTGATTGGGTAATCCTTACCAAGTATTTGTTCTTGTCCGTACCTTGTTGTTTTATTCATCTACCTCTATCTAAGTGGCTTCTCAATTTATGGAAGTGTGACCATTTAATTTGGAATTCATTCATTCGTTCTTGTTCGAATGTTAAGGCTACATGTTGCAATTTCGATCCATTTGATTCAGCTTGAATATATGTCTTTCAAGATGCTAACGGATGTCACCCTCTTCAGGATGGCTCCTCCAATGCGTCAGAATCCGGAACCACTGCCACCACCTCCACCTCCGGAGGCATGGCAAGTTGTGATGGCCGCTACCAACGCCAACACGCAGCTGATTATGCAACTCTTGCAAGAGCGCAACCAAGGAAATCAAGGCAATGGCAACAATCAAACTCAGTTTGCTACACTCAACCAGTTCCTCGCAAACCAGCCAAAGACCTTCAGTAACTGTGTCGAGGCCACAGACGCTGATGATTGGCTCGTGGATATCTGCAAACATTTCGAGTGCAGCAACGTCAGGCCTGAGGACTTTGTCAAGTTTGCTTCGTTCCAACTCAAAGATCAAGCTTCAGAGTGGTATCAGCAATACAAAGATTCCAGAGGAGGTCGTGTGATTACCTGGGATGATTTCTGTCAAGACTTCAAAGCTCACCACATTCCTCAGAGTGTTGTTGAGAGAAAGCGTGAGGAGTTTCGCAATCTGAAGCAAGGCAGCTTGTATGTTTACTAATACAACATCATGTTCCAGAAGCTCGCTCGTTTTGCTAAGCAAGATGTCCCTGACGAGAAGAGCATGATTTATCAGTTCAGAGGTGGCCTCAGAGAAGATCTGCAACTAGCTCTTGTGCTTTTTGAGCCTAAAAAGTATGATGAATTCTACAACATGGCACTGAAGCAAGAGGATGCTCAGCTCAAGTGTGATTCCAAGAAGAGAGTCAGGGATGCAACTCCTTCTTCTTCCTCAACTCAAGTGGAAGCTAAGCAGCAAAAGTACTGGTTGCCTCCTCCTCCTCCGTCCGTCAGCCTTATCAACAGAAGAGCAAAGGTGGCAATGGATCTTCCCACCCACCCAATCTAGGCTTTCAGAACAAGGCTTCCTCTCATGCTCCAAGATCAAGTGCTTCGTATCATCGGCCACTCTCAGAGGTCATGTGCAACAAGTGTTAGCAGAAAGGTCACTATGCAAACAAATGCTTCAACCAGAGGCGTCTTCCTCCTCCTCCTGTGAGATCTGCCAGCAATGCAGTGGTCAAGCATAATCCCAAGTTTGCAAAGGTCAACATGATGAACGCAGCTCAGGCAGAGGACTCTTCAGAAGTGATCATGGGTAACCTTCCTGTTAACGATATTCCTGCAAAAGTTCTTTTTGATACTGGTGCATCGCATTGTTTCATCTCAAGACCTTTTGCATCTAAGCATGAGTGGGTTTTCCAAGATTTGCCTAGTCCGTTAGCAGTTGTCTCACCGGGTAAATGCTTGCACGCAAGCTACATGGTTCCGGAGGTTTCTATCAAGATGGGTGATTATAAGTTTTTGTCTTCTCCAATGGTCCTTGGTGACTCGGATATTGACCTTATTCTCGGAATGGAGTGGCTTTCTAAGCACAAGGCTCAGCTTGATTGTGCTGCCAGGCAGATTCAATTGACACACTCGTCTGAGGATGTGATTGTCTTTGCCGCTCGTGATGATACCATTCGATTGTTTTCTCTCAATGAGAAGGGCGAGTTGAATGCCATCTCTCAGATTCCAGTCGTTTGTGAATATCAAGACGTCTTTCCAGAAGAGCTTCCAGGAATGCCTCATCACCGGCCAGTTGAATTCGTCATCGATCTTGAGCCTGGCACAGAACCTGTTTGCAAACGTCCTTACAAGCTTGGACCAAAAGAGTTGAAGGAGCTGAAGAAACAACTCGATATACAAGAGCGTATGGGTCTGATCCGACCAAGTTCTTCTCCTTGGGGTTGTGGTGTTCTTTTTGTCAAGAAGAAGGATGGAACGGACCGACTTTGTGTCGACTACCGCCTATTGAACAAGAAGACCATAAAGAACAAGTACCCACTTCCCAACATCAATGAGCTTTTCGAACAACTCAAGGGTGCTCAAGTATTATCCAAGCTTGACCTCCGTATGGGCTATCATCAGATTCGCATTCGTGAACAAGATATCCCCAAGACAGCGTTCAGAACAAGCTATGGTTCATATGAATACACTGTCATGTCTTTCGGCCTTGTCAATGCTCCTCCAACATTCTCTCGCATGATGAACTTCATCTTCAACCCCTACACAAATGACTTCGTCTTGGTCTATCTCGATGACATTTTGGTCTTTTCCAAGAACAAGGAGGATCATGCCAAACACTTGAGATTGGTGCTGGACAAACTCAGAGAACATCAGTTCTATGCGAAGTTTTCAAAGTGCGAGTTTTGGCTCGATGAGGTTCTCTACCTTGGGCATATCATCTCCGCCAAGGGCATAGCTATTAATCCTGAGAAGGTGTCTGCAATTGTGAATAGGGAACCGCCTCAGAATGTGAAGCAGCTCCGCAGCTTCCTTGGGCTCGCAAGCTATTGTCGAAGGTTCGTTGAGAATTTCTCTAAGATCACGAGGCCTCTTTCCAACCTCCTCCAGAAGCATGTGAAGTATGTCTGGACGCCAGAATGTGACATCGCTTTCAACACCCTCAAAGAGAAGTTAGTCACACCTCCAGTTCTGACTCCTCCTGATGAATCCAAACCGTTTGAGGTTTTCTGTGATGCTTCCCTTCAAGGTCTCGGTGTTGTGTTAATGCAAGAGAAGAAATTTGTGGCCTATACCTCTCGCCAGTTGAATCCCAACGAAAAGAACTACCCCACTCATGACCTCGAGTTGGCGGCAGTTGTCCATGCTCTTTTAACATGGAGACATCTCTTGTTGGGAAGGAAAGTGGACATCTTCACTGATCATAAGAGTCTCAAGTACATCTTCACTCCTCCCAACCTCAACCTCAGGCAGACTCGTTGCGTCAAGATGATCCAAGAGTATAATCCGAGTATTGAATATACTCCAGGCAAGGCCAATGTCATTGCTGACGCATTGAGCAGGAAGGCTTACTGCAACATTTTGATTCTCAAGCCATTTCAACCGGATCTTTGTGAAGCTTTCCGCAAACTTAATCTCCAAGTTGTTCCTCAAGGATTCCTTGCCAACCTCCAAGTCTCTCCTACTTTGGAAGATCAGATTCCTGAGGCTCAACTTCTTGATGCTATGGTGAAGAAGGTGAAGATTGGGATTGCCAAGAGTCAACCCAAGTACAAGTGTTATCGCCTTGATGACAAGGATACTCTTTTCTTTGAGGATCGCATTGTTGTTCCTAAGGGTGACCTTCGTAAAGTCATTATGAACGAGGCTCATAATTCACTCATGTCTATTCACCCTGGAAGTACAAAGATGTACCATGACCTCAAGCAGTCGTATTGGTGGACTCGAATGAAGCGAGATATTGCCCAGTTCGTGAATGAATGTGATATCTGCAGAAGAGTGAAAGGAGAACACCAACGACCAGCTGGTCTCCTACAACCTCTTGCCATTCCAGAATGGAAGTTTGACCATATTGAGATTGACTTCGTGAATGGATTTCCCAAGTCCAAGAATGGAAATGATGCTATCTTCGTTGTCATCGACAAGCTCACTAAAGTGGCTCATTTTCTTCCTGCCAAAGAATCAATCACCGCAGCTTAGTTGGCAGAGCTATATACCTCCAGGATTGTCTCTTTTCACAGCATTCCGCAGTTGATATCTTTAGATCGTGGAAGCATCTTTACTTCTAAGTTCTGGGACTCTTTTCAGAAGGCTATGGGCACCAACATTCGCTTCAGCACAGCCTTTCATCCTCAAACTAGTGGCCAAGTCGAGCGAGTCAATCAAATTCTTGAAGATATGCTCAGGGCATGTGTCATTTCTTTCGGCATGAAGTGGGAAGATTGTCTTCCATATGCCGAGTTCTCCTACAACAACAGCTTCCAAGCGAGTTCGGGCAAGGCCCCATTCGAGATTCTCTATGGCAGGAAGTGCCGTACTCCTCTTAACTGGTCAGAGAATGGTGAACGCCAACTTCTTGGCAATGACTTGATCACAGAGGCTGAAGAAATGTGCAAAGTCATTCGTGAAAATCTCAAAGCCGCGCAATCGCTCCAGAAGAGTTACTATGATAGCAAGCATCGTGACTTGGCTTTCGAGATCGGAGACCATGTCTACCTCCGCGTCTCTCCAATAAAAGGTACTCGTTGCTTCGGTATCAAAGGGAAGCTTGCCCCTAGATACATGGGTCCTTTCAAGATCATTGGCAAAAGAGGCGATCTCACCTATCAACTTGAGCTTCCATCCAACTTTGCAAATGTGCACGACGTGTTTCACGTGTCTCAACTTCGCAAGTGTTTCAAGACTCCTGACCGCACCATCAACTTTGAAGAGATTGATCTCCAAGAAGACTTGTCTTATCATGATCATCCCATTGCTATTCTTGAAGAAACAGAGCACAAGACTCGCAACAAGTCTATCAAATTCCTGAAAGTGAAGTGGTCACATCATTCCGACCGTGAAGCCACCTGGGAACGTGAGGACCATCTCCGTTCTGATTATCCAAAGTTTTTCCAGTCCTACATCTCGGGACGAGATCCTTTCGTAGTGGTGGAGTGTTGTAACGCCCCGTATGTAACTTGCCATATTTGTATTCCAACTCTTGCCATTTTTGGCACTAAGTTCTGATATTTCCCTCGTGGTTGGGTTTTTATCTTTGTTTTGCTTTTGTCCTTGTCATGCATCTCATGTCATCATGTGCATCGCATTTGCGTACGTGTTCGTCTCATGCATCCGAGCATTTCCCCGTTGTCCGGTTTGCATTCCGACACTCATATGTCCTCCGGCGCCCCCTTTTGCCTCTTTTTGTGTGTGGGTGTTAAACGTTCTCGGATTGGACCAAGACTTGCCAAGCGGCCTTGGTATACTACCGGTAGACCGCCTGTCAAGTTTCGTACCATTTGGACTTCATTTGATACTCCAACGGTTAACCAAGGAATCGTAAAGGCCTCGTGTGTGTTGCAGCCCAACACCCCTCCAAAGTGGCCCAAACCCCAGCTAACCCCCTCCGTCCTCTCGGTCGTTCGATCATGATCGCGTGGCCGAAAACCGCACTCCATTTGGAGTCTCCTAGCTCCTTCTATGTATAAATAGGACTCCCCCTCCGAAATTTCGGGCAAAACCACCCCTAACCCTAGCCTCTTCCTCCTCCCGCCGCTGGACGCGTCCGGATCAGGCCAGACATGTCCCTCCACCGCCGCCCGACCAATCGCGCGCCGCCACATGGCGTCTCGCGTGCCCACTTCGCCACCGGCCCGCCAGGCCTGAGGCGGGCCCCCGAGGCCCAAGTCGCCGCCGGCCGATCCCCGCGGGATCCGCCGCCACCCGACTCCGCCGGCATCTCCCCGCGCCGCCCGCGCCCTCCGCCGCCTGTCGCCGCCGACCGCCGCGCCGCCCCGCTGCCTCACGCCGACCGGCCACCTCCGACCTCGCCGCCACCAGTCGCCTCTCCTCCCGGGTCGCCTCGCCCGCCACCTCCGCTCCCAAGGCTCCGGGCACCTCCTCGCCGGCTGGATCTGCAGCTCCGGCGAGCCCTCCGACTCCGGCGACCTCCAACGCCAACGAACCTCGTCCCGCGCGCCCGGATCTGGATCGGGAAACCCTAGGGTTGACTTTTGTCTTTCTCTAAGTCCCCAGTTTTCCATATTTTTTAGCATTGTTCATCGCATCGTATCTCATCATTTGTAGCTACGTTTTGCGTGTGTGTTATATCAAATTGTTCGTCTGGATGTGCTCTTCATTTCATTCCATTGCATCCTGATTGTTTGAGTTCATCTTGATGCCCTAAATGCTATTGTAAGAGTGCTATGTAATGTTAGTTTCTGTTTCTTAACAGATTATGGACATTTGTCATTTTTGCCATGATTAATGTGTCCCTCCTATGAACTTGAGCCCTGCATGTGTCTTGGGCTATGCCATGCCATCTTTACAAGGGTGTATGCCATGTATTTTTGTGATCAATGTGGTGACTAGCACAACCATGCAAAGTAGCTCTCGTGATGTTGCTGATTTCAGGGACTTAGAATTCTTCTAAGTCATTTCCCTGATGTTATTTTTATGCCATGTATTCTTGTTGCTATAGAGTGATCCATGCCTCTTTTGAGCATGTTCAGTAAGGATGATTTTGAGATATTGTTATGTTCTATCCATCCATGTCTTTGTTTGCAATTATGGAGTACCCTAGCATGACACAATCTTGCTCTACTTTTCCTATAAAATGTTCCTGGCAGATTATTTACGTGTTAATCAATTTTGCCGAGGTTGTTGTAGTTGTTCCATGCATGCTATGAGGTTGTTCTTGCCATGGTTAGCTACTTGATCATGTCTTCTTGCTGGGTGTATGATTAGTTTGTCATGCAATGCCTTGTGGTGAGTGCATCGAGCTCGTAAACATGCCTATGTACCTCTGTTTTTGCCGTGTCCAGTTTTCTGCTAAGTCTGAATCTGATAACGAAACTTGCTATGTTTACATGGGTGCCATCATATCTTCTGATCCTTTTTGGCTTATGGTCAGTAAAGGACTTTTGTTATATGCTTTGAGTAGTTTCATGCCATGCCTTGTGTTGCCATGATATGTTCATGTAGCATGTTGTTATCTTGCTCTAAACATTGCTTCCTGATGTTAAATCCTGACATGTTGCTATTTTCACTAAGTCTGTGAACCTGATATCTTTTGCACTTTTGCCATGCTTGTTTGAGCCTGCTATTGGGTGATTTAGCCGTAGCTCAGTGTTCATCTTTTGTCAAGCATCTTGAGTGGATCACTGCCATGTGCTTTGTTGCTATGTTAGAGTGCAGTAGCTTATTTTTCTTGATGCATTTAGATGGCATCGTGCTGCTAACCGCAGCTTTGTGCCATTATTGTTTTGCTTGCCATTTGCAAACCGTGCATCCGATTCCGGTGATCTTTATATCGATTTCGACCAAAATCAACTCATCTTTCTAGCGGCTCTCTTGGTTTGCCAAGTTGAGGCCTAGTTCAATCTTTTCCTTCCGGAGCATGCATATGCATTGCATATCACATCCCACATATCATGCCATGTTTTGCATCATGTTGCTTGCGCATTGCACCGTGGTTGATCGTGGTTCCCTTTGCTTGTGTTCTTGCTTTGGGTAGATCCGGGAGACGAGTACGTGATCGAGGAACCCGTTGAGTACGCTTACGAGGATCAAGCTTACGTCAACTCGGAGAACTTTGCAGGCAAGATGACCATATCCTCGAAATCACTTCTATCTTTGCTTGCTAGTTGCTCGCTCTATTGCTATGCCTATGCCGCGATACCTACCACATGCTTTATCATGCCTCCCATATTGCCATGTCAAACCTCTAACCCACCTTGTCCTAGCAAACCGTTGTTTGACTATGTTACCGCTTTGCTCAGCCCCTCTTATAGCGTTGTTAGTTGCAGGTGAAGATTGGAGTTTGTTCCTTTTTGGAACATGTTTATTGTTGGGATATCATTATTATAACTTGTTTACTTTAATGCATCTATATACTTGGTAAAGGGTGGAAGGCTCGGCCTTATGCCTGGTGTTTTGTTCCACTCTTGCCACCCTAGTTTCCATCATACCGGTGTGATGTTCCTTGATTCTGCGTTCCTTACGCGGTTGGGTTCTAATGGGAACACCTTGACAGTTCGCCTTGAATAAAACTCCTCCAGCAAGGCCCAACCTTGGTTTTACCATTTTCCACCTAGCCTTTTCCCTTGGGTTTCGTGGACTCAAGGGTCATCTTTATTTTATACCCCCGGGCCAGTGCTCCTCTGAGTGTTGGTCCAACTTGTCAGCCGCCGGTGGCCACCAGGGGCAACTTTGGGATGGCCTACCGGAAGTTTGGACAATCCGGTGTGCCCTGAGAACGAGATATGTGCAGCTCCTATCGGGATTTGTCGGCACATTCGGGTGGCTTTGCTGGTCTTGTTTTACCATTGTCGAAATGTCTTGTAACCGGGATTCCAAGTCTGATCGGGTCGTCCTGGGAGAAGGAATATCCTTCGTTGACCATGAGAGCTTGTGATGGGCTAAGTTGGGACACCCCTGCAGGGATTTGAACTTTCGAAAGTCGTGCCCGCGGTTATGGGCAGATGGGAATTTGTTAATGTCCGGTTGTAGAGAACTTGAAACTTAACTTAATTAAGATGAATCAACAGCGTGTGTAGCCATGATGGTCTCTTTTCGGTGGAGTCCGGGAAGAGAAGCGGCCTCGGGTTATGCTTGAACGTAAGTATTTCTAGGATCACTTCTTGATCATAGATTCTCGAACGTGCTTTGCCTTCTCTTCTCGCTCTCATTTGCATAAGTTAGCCACCATATATGCTAGTGCTTGCTACAGCTCCACCTCATACCTTTTCCCTACCCATTAGCTTAAATAGTCTTGATCGCGAGGGTGTGAGATTGCTGAGTCCCCATGACTCACAGATTACTTCCAAAACCAGATGCATGTGCCGATGATACCATTCCAGGAGATGCGACTGAACTCAAGTGGGAGTTCGATGAGGACTCAGGACGATACTACGCTTCCTTTCCAGACGATCAGTAGTGGAGCCCAGTTGGGGGCGATCGGGGATCTTATGCATTTGGGGTTGTCTTTATTTTTCTTCCATAGTCGGACCTTGATTGTATCTGGATGATTGTAATGCTATATTTATGTATTGTGTGAAGTGGCGATTGTAAGCCAACTATGTACCTCTTTCTTTTTAGTACATGGGATGTGTAAAGATTACCCCTCTTGCGACATTGCCTACAATGCGGTTATGCCTCTAAGTCGTGCTCCGACACGTGGGATATATAGCCGCATCGTGGGTGTTACAAGGAATGGGGTGTGGTGGCGATTGGTGGTCAGACTGAGCGGAGGCATGGGGATGGACGATGCCGGCAGTGGCCACCATGCCAGTTTGTTCCAAAGGATTCATTTTTTAATTGCTCAACAATGAGGTTGTTGGAGATAAGAATGAACGAGGGAAGGCCTTGTCTGCAAGTGTGGAGAGAGGTGTGGGTATCTTTTAGTTTAGTTTCCATCCGTTAGATATAGATCGGACGGTCTATATTGTAAGATGGCACGCGTACCATCATCACCAACTCGGTTTTTTATAAGAGAAGAAATATAAGTATGGAGAGACAAACGTATTATGGATACTTGATTCCGTAAACTAGGATCTACATTCTATTCAACGCCTCAGCATGTGGGTCCTTAGCACAATGACTTCTCGACTGTGTAAAACAAAGGTTTTCCCGTCGCCGATAAGGAGGGGGTGACGGCGGCGCGTTTTCGGCTTGCTCTAGTCCTAGTAGTCATACTAGGTGGTCTACACACGTGTAGATTTATTCTTTTTCACGTCTCGTGTTCGCCGTACTGCCACGACTGTTGATGAATAGACGGTAAGTTATTCACAGGGAAACCCTTGTTGGGCGTGTTTGCGAGAGAGATAGAGAGAGAGAGAGCGTGTGTGATATGTCTAGAGACTGAGGCAATGATAAGAGATTCTTTGTGTCTATGTGTGTGGAGGATAGAGAGAGACATGTACATGGGGCTTTGCGTTGTGTAACGTGGAGACACATAGACATAATCAGAGAGTGAGTGTGTGAGATACACATGCGGACATGGGGAGAGATGAGGATCCAGATAAATGGGTGCTTGTGTGTGTCTGTGTGTGTTTGTGTGCGTGTTTTTGTGTGAGAGGGAGTGTGTGTATGTGGAGTAGAGAGACCACTAATGATGTAAACCTAGTATAAGGGAAGGGGGTATGGTGTGACATGTGTGTCACAGAGAGACAAAGGCATGTGTAGTGGCGGGATAGCATGGGTGCAGCCGGGGAGCAGACTATTTGGAAAAGACATCGAGTGTGTGTGGGAGAGGGGTGTGTGTGTGTGAAAGAGAGAGAGAGAGAGAGAGAGAGAGCGACGGAGAGAGAGAGGAAGAGAGGGGGAGAGGGGTCGTTTGTGTCCATAAATGGCGTATAGATAGGGAGACAATGTTGATGTTGTTCGAAATTGGCCTATGTACGGAGACGCAAGGGAAGAGAGTCATCATGTGTGTGATAGGGACTTCATGAGAGATCTAGAATAGACAGTGTAGAGAACAACGTGCGAGATTGAGAACGATGATACATTAGGGAGCTATGGAAAGAGTCACGGCATATATGTATACAGGGAAGGAGCTGGGGCGGGTCTGCATGTGGGAGAGATAGAAAGAGGAGAGTGATGCACAAGGATACAAAGTGTGCTTGCTTGTAGTGGTGGTGGTGTGTGAGGTGAGTGTGCGAGAACCACATAACTAGGGAGATAGACGTTTGGGGGCGATGTTTTGTGTGTATGGGAAAGATACACTCTACATAGTGCATGTGCTTGGCAAAGAGAGATACTGGGAAACCTAGAGAGTGGGGGAAGAGATGTGTGCATGCTCGAGAGACAAAGTGATAGAGACCTATATTGGGGTCCGGACTTTAGAAGAGAAGGGGTGTTAATGTGCTCGTGCGTTCGTGTCTGGGGGAGAGAACGACTTGTGTGTGTGGGGGGGGGGGGGGGGGGGGGTGGTTGGCTTCAGATAAAGAGTGAGGTGTCTATATTTGAGGGACTTTAGCGTAATTGAGATATATATGGTCAATAGTGTGTGCACTCATGGTTGATCAATTTGTTTCACAGTTTGGACTATGAGATAACAATAATTTTGAACACACGTGATATACCTTAATGTACCAGAATTACAAACCTAAGATTGGAATTTTGGAATTCGACTCCATCATTAGCTTTTGTGATTCATTTAAACGGAGGTACATTTTTTAAGCTGGGATTTCGTGATTTCAAATTCATATATCAAACCTAGAGATATACACATACTGGCATGTTCAAACTTTATAATCATCCACTTTATTCATACACATACACATTTTTGCTTTTGTCATCATATTTAGGATAAACACATTTGGAATTTCATTTGAATTGGACCGTATGATGGTATTTGCTTGTACTGGCTCAATGATCCATATTTGAATTGAATGGACAATCTAAGTTTCGAGTTGGAGACATTGATTTTCAAAACTTGCACTTTTTTGCGTGCAAAACAAATAAATTCTCGGCCATGATATCATAGTCGGTCGTACAAGAGTAGAACACTTATAATTTCAGGCACCAAAAGCTTTGAAACTTCCCGCTCACATCGAAATATCTCGCGCCCGAAAGTTTAGCCCTGCGATATTCCTGTTTTACCCATGTCACATGAATAAAAAAATAGTTGCTTTGGTAACTCCATTGTTTTCCCCTCTTTGCCCCCAACATTCTTCCCTAGAGCCTCTCCCCTTCCCCTCCCCGACCCCCCCCCAACCACGGCAAGCCGCTGAATCTAGTCCCCCGCCACAACGGTAGACCTCACACCCCACCGGATCTACCTTCCGCACCTTAGAACCCCCAACTGCCAACTCACCACTTCACTGGAGCCGCTTCAGCGACTTGCTTGTCCACCGCTCCAGATCTCCTTGACCGCCATCATGGTCCACCGCACCGGATCTGCTTAACCGGCGCCCTCGTCCACGACAGTGTAGGCCCTTCACTGACTCCCTCGTCCGCCCCATCGCTGGCCCTTCATACAAGCTCTCGTCCGCCGCACCAGATCCGCCTCACCGAAAGCACTGTACACTGCGCCCGCCGAAGTCTTCATCCACTGCACCGGACCCGCTCCATGGATGCCATATTCAACTCCACCGGCCCAGCTTTACTGATGTCGCAGCCTCATCAGGTTATTTCGATTTGTACTCCTTAGGGTTTTCTCTTCTTGATCATGCAACAGTTCACTTACCACAGATGAGTTTTCTTGCATGTCGACGGGCGCTGCAACCGAAGCACCGGAGCCGCTTGAGCGACGGCGACAGCCGGCCCAAACTCAACCGCAACACGAGCACCATCGGCGATCCTTAGCTATCAAGTATGACAACGATACCCATACGCCGCCGAGAATCAGGTACTATTATCCAATGGCCAGCGCCTACGTTCACTTTCTTAGCATAAGCACCGCACCTTTGAATTTCTTCAGGACATCATTCAATTTTTCATGAGACGCGTTATCCTGCTTGCCCTTGTAGGGCCATACTTCTGGCAGTGAACATGTTACATGTGCTAAATTACATACCAGTGCACATATAGTTAATATGCTTTAGTTTTGTCTTAAGTATTACTATACTTCCTAGATATCACTGCCTACTATTTTACTTCTTGCATGCTATATTTATGATGATGGTGTTGTTCTGATGCCACATGTTGGTTCCATCAGACTGCTTCATGTTCTCTATGCTTAATTACACATCAGCAAACTAGCATGTGGTTCCGCTGCTTTTTGTTCACTTTACCCTACATTTTCTGATGCTAGCTATTACATTACTACTCCGAGTCTCTGTTCATTACTTTTTTGTGTGTTCTTGATCTTCCCAAATTGCATGACTAATTTGATGCTTCTATTAATTATGGAGCTACTAGCCCCATCAAGCAAAATATTTGTTCTTTTGGGGCTGGCACCTCGAACAAGCATAAAAATAGAGGGAAGCAGATATATTGTCGTGTATGCACACACACCCTTCTTTCATTAGTTTAGATGAACCATTGATGATAAATTCGAACGAGTGCATGCGATTAAAATTAATTTTACCTAAATAGAGGGTACAGAATAAACTGCAACAATTAGATTTGCAACCACAGGATGCTGACGATATCTTCAAAGAACATTGCAACAGCAGGGAGGCTTCACAGCAACATATGGTAAGCCAGTGTGTTTTAGTACATGTGAAATGTAATTCGTGTGGGCTCCTTTCTTGGCTTATGCCCTCAACCTGTAATCCTAAAGAATTACAAATAGTTCAGTTGTCTGCTTTGCTGTATTGCTTGATTCGAATGCTTGTTTGTTACTTGTTATGCTATACCTGAGTTGGCCAATATGTCAGCAGTGCCTGCTACTATCCTAAAGAAATGCATGCCTAGTCCATTTGAGTCCTTAACTTTTCCTCTGAGCTTCATCACAAGACTGTCTTCATAGTTTATATGAGGCCACACTGTTAAGTGCTTTCTCAGATTATTTCAACGGCTTAGATGCCTTGGCAACTTAAATATAGTGGCGGTACACTCCCTTTCAACTAGGGATGTCAACTGGGTCCCGTTTAATCCCGATTAAAGTCCACTAGTGGTATGATATTTCAAAAGAGTTTTTTGTTTTTTGAGGAAAATGAACTAGGGAACTAGCAAAAACTAACTAGATGGGACTGGCGGATGTCGTTTATTTGCCACTTACATCCCTAGTTTAATCTTACCATTTTAATTTCTTTTCGGCTGATGTTGCTTCGAACCATTTAAATATAGCTTGCCATGCTCGGCAATAATTTGTATGTCGTTTACCATGTAAGCTTACTGCCTGGATCATGCGATAACCATCTCTTACTTATGTCCAGCGGAAACCTTTCAGGATGCCATTCACACTAGGACACAATGTACAACCCCAGAATCTATTTGTGGAAGCAGTGCGCCATCAATGTTACTAGATGGAAGCACTTCAGAGGCAACACCACCAAAGAGCAGTCTGAGCACAGATATTATAGTTCTTGAGGCTCTACTAGACGCAGAAAGAGATGGTGTGGCTGCCATGAATGAGGTATTCTCGATCTTGAAGCTGGAAAACATGCAATTAGCTGCACGCATTATGCAAGCAACCCAAGAATTGGAGGAAGTAAGAATGTTGCATTTGAAGACGGAGGAGGTCCTGCTGCTTCTGCTATCTGAAGCCTAGGGTAATCCCAGTTCTTCTTTAGATACAAGTTGAAATTGTCATTAGATTATTGTACTTGCATGTCGTGTCATGTCTCTGAATGGATTATGTTGTAAGACCCCCTATGTTGTCCATGAGTTGTAATGATCCAAATTTTTTAGGCGAGGTAATCCTCAGTACTTGTATGATTGACATAAGGTGAACTATTTTTCGTGTGAGCATATTGTATTGGATGAAATAACTGTTTGACTCAAAGTGTATCCAACCTACTAAATTTGAAGATCATGGCATTTCTAAATCATAATCATATATAAATGTGGAATAAATCTTTGTTGTGGTTTTGAAGAAATAAATAACAAAACATAGAATCATCTGTGGATATTCGTAATCGAATAAAGTTGGATTTGGATTTAGTTGCCAGGGCCCAGGGCAAACGTGAATGCTAATTCTCCCAAGTTTTGAACGAGGCGGCTAAACACCCACTATCATTTGTGGGCTGCCCGAATCAAGTGTTTGCGAGATGAAAATTACTGTCTACCCCTGACACTTGACATCCTTATCGACCGGATTTACACTGCTGTCGATAGGGGTAGACTAGTAACTTCAATCAGACGTGACATGACGGCCTCTGAGCCCATTCAGAAACGGTGGGTGCCAAACGTGGGCGGCAAAACACATTTGATTCAAGCTCGTCCGAAATACATGTGTCTCTCCCTCCATTTCCCCATTCATCCATGGTGGGTGGCAAAACAAACTCTCCTCGTCCGAAATCGATGTAGGCTAATATTTTAAATAGGGGAAGATGTGTAACTTCTCTCAGGCGTGACACAACCGCCCTACCTGTCAGCCCCGTTCATATATCGTGGGCGCCAACCGTGGGCAGCAAAACACCCTCTCCTCGCCCGAAATCGTTACCGGCAAATATTTGGGAGATGCGAGATTACCGTCCTATCCCCAACCGACGTGATGTCCGAAATTTTAAACGGGGGATAAGTTCGTAAGTTTCCCATATTTCAGACAAGCGTGTCCCAAAGTTTGAGATCCCCCCTCCCTCCCCATTTCCCCATTCATACACCGTCGGCTCCATGACAACCTCCCCACTGCGGCCAGCCTCCTCCGTCCGCCACCCCATCCTCCACCTTATCGAAGCCGCTACCCCTACCCCGTCGTCCACTGCAAGAGATGGACATCTCTCATCCATGGCGCCAGACCAGGATCCTTTCATTGTGTCATCTCGCTTCATCGGCGCCGTCACCCACCTTGTCGTTGCCGCTCCTACGACCGCCTCATCCACGGCAACAGGATTTATCCCGCGACCCGGCCATCTGCCGTCTAAAGTCTTCTTCCCCGCCGCCGACAGCCATCGCACTCGCAGCACCCTCAATGAATTAGCAGGGGCCTACACGGCGTCGCAAGAGAGGTGGTACTCTTCCATATGTGCTTAAGTTATTGATCTCACCCAGAAAATAGATCGTAAATTGTTTACTATACTTTTCTTGTCCGTACCAAATCGTAGTGGCTAGTTGAAAGCAAACATTGGTTGCGAAGTAGCTTTGTCCGGTTTGCACCTTCAGATCCGCCATGGCACGGTCACTATACTCGTAAAGCTTATGGTTTCCCCCCTTTTTATTCACTACCATCATCGTAGGTGCTTCATTGCTTCGTGTCATGCTAGCACTGCTCCTCGATACCTCAACCCATCAAGCGAAACAACATGCCACTCATAATTCCAAAGCTTATGTGTTGAAATACGAATCTGATATGATGCTCATATTACTAAAATAGAGAACGTTTAATTGTTCACCTAATGTTCCTATATTCGTTTCGAAAAGCATGTGCGCCACCCACTGGTCCAGCTAGTTCCACTTTCCTGATTTTACTCTTGATGCTTAGGGTTTTCCCCTTTTATCTACTCTACTATGATCTGCGTAGGTGCTTTCTGTCGTACTGGCATTACTCCACCCTTCAAGCTAAACAACACAACACTCAAAATTCCAAAGCTTATTTGTTCAAATATGATTGTGATATGATACTGATATTAGTTAACAGACACATTTAATTGGTTAGCTAAAGGTCCCACTTGAGTTTCAAAATGTATGTCGCGACATATAGAGAGACAGCAGAATTGCATTTCTTTGTCACTTGTTGATTGTACTTGCTTTTCCATACCAAATCTTAGTTGTTATTTCAAAGCAAACATCGATTGCTAACTACCCTTTGCGCGGTTTGCAACTTCAAATCTGACATCCCACTAGCGCGGTCAACACTATACTCATCATGCTTACGGTTTCCCCATTTTATGATGACCACGGTCAGCCTACGTGGTTCGTGTCGTAATAGCACTACTCCATCCATCGAGCTAAACAAGCTTAGTTGTACAAATTCAAATCTGATATTATGCTGATATTAGTAAAACTGAGAGATGTTTAATTGGTCAGCTAAATGTTCCTACTTTAGTTTCGAAATGCATGTGAGCCACATATGGAGAGACCGAAAGGAATAGTATTTCTCTGTGCGCTCTGGTTCATCATGGGTGGCCAACCGACATTGTATAGAAACACTTGTAATATCTTCAATATGCTTGCTCTTCTGCTCTTCTTTAAGATGATCCTCTTCTCTTGCGGTCGACTGGTCAGGTCGAGTTATTCTCCCTTAGCATATTTTGAATCTGCCAGGTTAGGTCGACTTGTTCTTCTTTACTATATGTTGTTGTCATCTGCGAAATATCATCACTTCTGGAGCTCTCATATTTTCAGTAGTAGGCCACATTATATTAATGCACACACCAAATTACAACATGCATGGCACCTCTTAGAAGAATTGCAGAGATAGCACAAAGTGGGTTACATGGAGGAAGTATTGGATTAGAATCACTTCTGCATTACAAAGATAATCTCACTTGTTTTTATGTTTTCATGCATGTCAGGTATTGAACATTATCAAAATGAATATGAGAATGGGCGCACGAGAGGAATATTGTGGAACAATCCACTGGCTAACAAACTTGGCATGGTGGAGGATGGCCTATCTTATTCACCCATCAAGGTGCTTGCTCTAACTTGGCAAGGTTGTATTGGTCGCACATATTTTGCATCTGACCTCTTGCATTGCTTCTACTTTGTTACACCATCTGCTTAGTTTAAGCATCATATATGAGTATATGTCATGCCTATCCATTTTCTATACCTATTCCATGTGTCATCATACTATGTTTTTCCAGTCAAATGTTGTTCTTTTGTAATAGATGTCCAAAAGGAAGAGGGTGAGTGCAGATCCTCAAGGAGTACAAACTAGGTATTTGGAAAAGGTAGTGATACCTGTTAAATCAGACAGATCAACAGCCACAGAAAACACAGGCCCAACTGTACCACACTTTACCCCTACTCCAGTGGCCAAACCCCTATTAGAACTGCTAAGAGCCCAGCGTCAGGTACTGTCTATGATATCAATTCAAAATTTGAACTCCTAAATTTTTGCATGTTCCTTACCTTCTCTCTTGTATGAAGACTAATTTCAGATGAATTTCCTTGCTCAAAGGATCATAGGATCTCACGACAATATTGGGCTCTGCATTGCTCTTGTCAGTACCTCTTGCCCTTTGTTAGCGTACTTACACTCATTGTTGTTTTATTATGTAGCATCACTGTAAATGTTCGCTTCTTTATCCTCCCTTTGCTTGAACTTATCAGATCTATATTTACTCTTAGATAAATGTAGAATTAACACAATGGTTATGAAGTTTTGGATTGCTCATGTAAGTACATGTTGTCATGTACTCCCTCTGTATCGAATTAATTGTTGATCAACTGGATGTATTTAGAACTTAATAGTGCTAGATACATCCATTTGAGCGACAAGTAATAACGGACGGTGGTGGTATTACTGTACTTGCATCGCGAGATAGTTGATTGTCTAGCATTACTCTGCATCTTATCTGCCCTACCCTCCACTTTCTCCAAATTATCACATCTACATTTACTCTTACCAAAATGTTGAATAAAGCCAATGCCACTGCACGTGTTGATGTCTGCATTCCTCTTGTCAATACCTTTTTCCTTGTAATGCTGTAGTTAATTAATTGCTATTTGATTATGTATCATCAGTCTGCACCTGAGCTTCATTATCCTCTGTTTCTTCCAATATTATTTGATCTATATTTACTCTTTGCAAAATGTAGAATAATGGCAATGCTTATAAAGAATTTTCTTTGGGGAATTTATTGAATTATCCTTCCATCAACATGGAGAAGGGCTTTGTCCAGCCCGTGTTAACATGTAATGTAAGTTCATCCTTCTCAAGCCTTCAAACTTAGTTCTAGTATAGATTTGGATAGGCATCATTTCCTTCACTGATGTTTACTTTGTTGCTTACATCTGATTGGATGTTTGCAACAACTACCAGTTTTAAATTGTAGTTGTAAAAACATGTTCCTTATGCAGAACAGATCCATTTATTTGCTTATATAATTGTGAAAACTATTACGTGTCTCCTTATTTCTCTTTCAGAGTCGTATCTCTTATGCCAGGCAGAACTTTAGGGAAGATAGTGAGCCAAACCATCTTGAGGACAGCGAGATGACCCCAAGGTCCTGTCTTGATGAAGACAGTGAGTTGAAGCTACTCACTAGCAGGTGTGAGACAACCTCTGTGCATTCGCTGCCTCAATCAGTTCGACTTCTTCAGTCTCAACTTAAAGCGGAAAGGCTTGCTTCAGCTCAGCTTCGATTTGAAGTCAAAGATATAATGAAGATGTCAGGGGACTGGCCTGCACACTATGGTGCCATACAACTAGGGATGAAGCATCTATTGTTGACACAATTGAGGTCTCATCAGCTTGTTCGGCTACTTGCGGGGCCCGGCGTTGCCAGGCCTAGTGCCTTCTGAAGTGCTCTCAGTTTTGTATATTCTTTTGTCGGCGCGTTTATATGCACTGTTGGCGACCTTTGATGTCTAGTGTATGTAATCCGCGGTCATGTTGCGCTTTATTATCACTGGTAGCGAACTTTGATTCCCACTGGATGTAATATGCCATAATTTCTCTATTGTATAGTCTAGGTTTATTCTTTGGTTGGTATGCTGTAATTTAGGCCGGAAGGTTCAGTGGATCTCAGTGTTGTTGGTCTTCAGGCCGGCCCGTTACTCATATGGGCCAAAACGTGGGCCTATAATCATCTTGGGCCATTAGTAAGTCTAAACATATAGTAGTTTCCCGCCTTTAACAGGCTGAGTAAAGTTCTGGCCAGCTGGGCCAGAGAATACCATGGGCTTTTAACATGCTAAAACCTAGATTGGGCTAGCGTTGAGCCGAAAAATTCACAGGCCAATACAGGCCGAAACTGCCTAAGGCCCATTTTGGGCCGAAATAGGACGAGCAGTTAACAGGCCAAATTATATCTCAGGCCTGTTTGGCCCAATAAAATTATGGGCTTTAAGTAGGCCGGTATCCACGTGGGCCATAGGCCCAAAAGTGTCACGGGCCATTATCAGATGGGTTGTAAGCAGGCTAGATTCAATGCGGACTGTAATTAGGCCCAACTGTTACACGGGCCATTAACAGGCCGATAGGCCAGTTGGGCTGAAATTTATCCACGAAGACTACGGGCCGTTAAGAGGCCTAAAGGACAAGAAATAGCCCAGTTTCAGCGTGGGCCGTTAAATGGCCTAAAGTAAAACCAGGCCCACAACGTCCTAGATACTCCGCGGGCCGCTAACAGGCCGAAACTAAACGGGCATTTAACAGGCTGAAATACAAACCTGTCTTAGAATGGGCCCAAAGGTACAGTGGCCTGTTAACGGGCCTGGTCCGATATGGGGCGTAATTTGGCCCAAAACTCGGCAGGCTGTGAACGGGCCTAATCTGATATGGGCCTCAATTTGACCCAAAACATGGTAGGCTGTTAACGAGCCAGCCCACTAAGTGTCTGAAAAAACATGGTGGGCCTTTAGCTGGGCCGGCCTTTTCACCGGAATGGGCCTCTATTGGGTCGTGCCACGTGTCGACGTATCATAGGCGCCTCCTGTCCAATGAGTGGATGACATCTGTCCCAACGAGGAGCTGACACGTGATTCCGTCGGCCAATGAGAATTTTACACGTGGAAAATCCCCATTGGTCCGGGCTGTTAACGGGTTATCGGATCCAAAACCGGACCCGGTAGCTTAACGGCGAGCCGTTACAGTCGATGTCACGTGTCGGTCACCCTTGACGAATGCACTTCTATGACGCGCAATTTATCGTCATGGAAGTGGACACTTCCGCGATGATAATTTTGGTAATGTCATGAAACACTTCTACGACAGCACAGGTATGACTATCTTGATTTTGTCATAAAATCATCATGGATGTACATGCATGACAGAAAACGTGACCTAATGTGACAAACACGTATCATCATGGAAGTGTCTTTTTGGTAGTGATATGATTTGAGAGAATAGTGGAATCTATACTAGACTTGTTCACTCACACCCACAAAGTAAAGCTTATCAAGTGGCTTGGTTAGGACAAGCGGCACAACTTCAAGAAAATTGAAATCCAGGATGTTGTAAATGTTGAAATAAATTCAAATGACTCAAAATGCAAAGTAAGTGATTACAAATATAGAGGGCAATAAATAAACAAACATGGTGGGATAATGGGGCTTGTGCAACTCTAGGAATGAGCAAGATAAAATTGTGTAACAAAGACTAAGCTCGTGTTGCACAAACACAAGGAGAGACGGTAGCTTGATTGCACGTTTGGGCATGATTCATAGCTTGGCATCAACCAATATGCGTTCAAGAAAAATGTTTCATATTCCATTTATCCACATGCACAAGTTTCCCTTTTCATGCTCCACTCTTTGATTATAAGCTTGTTCTTTTTCTTTCTTAAAAGCTCTTCTCTCTTTTCTTTTTCTTTTCTTTTTCTTTGATCTTCTCTTCCTTTCCACTATTATTTTGAGCCTCAACCAAACACATGAGACAATTATCACAAGATATGAACGGAAGCAAACAATTACACTATATGATATATCAAATGATGCAACACTATGATATCGTATCACTAAGGTGCTCAAGTATTCACGAAGCCCGACAATACTTGGATAGCTAGTCTCAATAGGTATGAAGGTATTCAAAAATATGGTGGAGTTATCAAAGTGTAATGGCAAGGAAGGAAAAGTTTATGATGGAATGGATACCTTCATCAAACTTAACCTTTCATGAAGTCGGGGGTAACCAGCCTTGCTTCCGGTGAAGGTGGTCTCAAAGGATGGATGATTGTCGTCAATTATGGAAGCTCGTGATGGATGTAGTCGATGTAACGATACAAGTCATCGGTGGTTGATGAAGAAGTAACCATTCCTAAGTAGCTGAAACACCTTAGGAGACTCCAATCACAACTCAAACAACCACAAATGCAATGGGAAATAAAATGAGTTAGGTTGCGGAAAGCTATGGTCCTATTGTGGATGATATGGTGGAGGGCCGAGGAAAAGATGCCAAAATTAGGAGAAAAAATTGATGAAGTCAAGTGTTTGTGTTAGTATTTTTGTGGGATGGTGGATGTCAATAGCTACAAAACGAGCTAAAGAACGCGAAAATCAGACTCCGGATGAATTACTTATGCCCAAAATGATTTTCGGAGGTAGGCTGAAACTGCGGGGGCGGGGGGTGCGAGCACCCAAGGTGGTAGGGGTCGGGCGCCCAGGGTGGTCCGAGACTTGGGTGAAAAAGTTGCCTGAGGGTCCGGGTGCCTGGGGAAAAGGGGTTCGGGCGCCCGGGGTGGTCCGGGACTTGGGTGGAAATGTCCCGAGGGTTCGGGTACCCGGGGTAGGCCGAGAAAACTCAATTTTGGGCGAAATGTTCAGATCTCGAACTACGGGCAGAAGTACTCGATTTCAACCTTCAAATAAGATGGGTAAAAATAAAAATTGAGGCTAGGGAACGCCAAGGGATGTAGATCCACTTGCCAAACTAGATCCACGGATTAGAGTTCGGCACATTCCTTCAAATTTAGTTGGCTCGGCTATGCACTTTGGCAGACGAGAAAGCCAACATCACAGTCGTCTAATTCTTCAACGCTGGCCGAAACCCATGGCTTGCAACACTTCGAGTAGGAATGTGCCGAACTAGTGAACCGGCGACCATGGCTTGCAACACTCCTCCATGATGTCAGTCGCAACACCCCCGTCATTGGTCGCAGCAAGAATGGCTCGCCACCACATCTCTATCATGCCACCTGCGGTGTCTCAACCCTAAGTTGCAACGCCTCGCCCCCCCCCCCCCCCCCCTCCAAGGTATCTTGCCCTAGCAGCGGGGAGCCGCTCCGTTGGTCGCCTCGTGTGGCAGCAGGTAGTAGAGGTTGTGATGAAGAAAATGAGCGGTGAAGAAGACGAGTGGAGGAAGCGGTGTGTGTGATGGGGTAAGACAGGAGAGATTCGAGCGGTGCATGGACCCGACAGCACGTGTGACACACAGAGGCAGCGAGCACAGACGTGGGGAAACCGAGAGCGCACGATCTGATTGCATCTTTTTTTTTAGCATCAGTACAGACACAAGCGCTCATATACACGCGCATACACTCATTTCTATGAACGCACACCCTACCCCTATGAGCACCTCCGAGAGATTGAGCCGGCATATCATCTTGAGATTTACGAAGTTCGATCTGATTGCATCTGACGACGCGCACAAGACCGCCCGAAGTTTGGGCCCGTCAACCGTCAGGAATCATTATCCTTTTAACATTTGTCTTGTGGCCGTGCCGCAGTTGAGCCACACCAAAAAAATCAAAAAGGAAAAAGGGAAACTTGAACATACATCAGTTGCATCGTGGTGTTCTTGTAGCCATCGCAGCAACATACATTCCGATGGAACAAATGACATTTTAAATTCCATCCACCATTAGTCGTCCGGTGCTCAGCTTCTCCCAAGTCCATTCTTGCAAGCTACGCCCAATTTTCTTCCGAAGCCCCGCCTATTTATGGATTCGGGTTCTGTTGGCCTCCTCGTCAGCAACACCTTGGTTCAGATACGCAAATGGCGTCGACCCAGCGCCAGGGATCCCTCGGGCCCTGTTTGGTCGTGTTTGCCCTTCTCTCCGGCTGCACTCTGGCAGCAACTTCCCCGCGCTACCTCTCCGTCGGCATCGACGAGCTCATCAGTTCCAAGGCTCGAGTCAGCTGCTATGATCCCGACACACATACAGGTAGGAGTATAGAACATATTACCCTAACACTTTAATACATTCATTTTTTGGACGAGTAATTCCGAACGAAGGGAGTAGATCCCGCGCTACCGATGCTATCCCTTTGAGCCACAGTTATTTCCGGATACTGAATTATTGATGACACTGCTTGCAAACGATCCACAGTTGCGCCGTCTGGAAACAAGCTCGCCATCCATCCCGCTTGCAGCAGCGGGTCCGACTTCCAGCAGGCAGGGCTCCAGAACGACATCCTCCTCCACGACAGTGCCCGTCTGACCACCCTGCTCCAGCGGTCAGCCTTGGCTTCTTCAAACGACATGGTCATGGCTCCAGCTCCCGACATAGGCCGTATTCCGTGGCCGTCTGTCGCGGCACCAGCAGAGGCGCCATCCGTGACCATCCCGGACCGAACGGGGACTTCCCTCGACACGCTGGAGTTCGTCGTGGTTGTCGGTTTCGGGACGCCGGCGCGGTCGTCCGCCATAATGTTCGACACCGGCAGCGACATATCGTGGATCCAGTGCCAGCCCTGCTCCGGCCACTGCTACCCGCAGCACGACCCCATCTTCGACCCCACCAAGTCGACCACCTACAAGGCCGTGCCCTGCGGAACGCCGGAGTGCATGGCCGCCGGCGGCCAGTGCAACGCCACCACCTGCCTGTTTTCCGTCCTCTACGGCGATGGCTCGTCCACGTCCGGCGTCCTCTCCCAAGAGACGCTGTCCTTCTCCTCCTCTCGCACGTTCCCCAGCTTCGCTTTCGGATGCAGCGAGCAAAACGACGGCGGGTTCGGCGAGGTGGACGGGCTCCTCGGCCTTGGCCGTGGCCAGCTCTCCCTACCCTCACAGGCCGCTCCGTCGTTTGGCGGCACCTTCTCATACTGCCTCCCGTCGTTCAACACCACGCCTGGGTACCTCAGCATCGGCTCCACGCCGGTCTCCGGTAACAAGCAGGTCCAGTACACGGCGATGGTAAAGAAGCCAGAGTACCCGTCCTTCTATTTCGTCGAGCTCGTGTCCATCAACATCGGCGGCTACGTCTTGCCGGTGCCGCCGTCCCTGTTCACGAACGGGGGCACCCTCCTCGACTCCGGCACGATCCTTACGTACCTCCCCGCGGCGGCCTACACCTCGCTCCGCGACCGGTTCAAGTTCACCATGAAGGGGAACAAGCCGGCGCCGGCATACGACATCCTCGACACGTGCTATGACTTCACCGGCCAGAGCGCCATCTTCATACCGGCGGTGTCCTTCATATTCAGCGACGGCGCCGTGTTCGACCTTAACTTCTACGGGATCATGATCTTCCCAGACCCAAGCAAGCCGGCCATCGGGTGCCTCGCGTTCGTCTCGAGGCCGACGGCCATGTCATTCAGCATTGTCGGCAACACACAGCAGCGGTCGACGGAGGTGATCTACGATGTTACAGCGCAGAAGATCGGTTTTGTCCCGTTCAGTTGCTGATAGTTATGTTGAAGTTCTGGTTGGTAAATAAGTGAAGAGTACATTTCAAAAATAAATAAATAAGTGAAGAGTGTTTTTTTAAGGTTGCTCACCACATTTGCCATGCAATAATAAGTGAAGAGTATAGATCGTTCAGGCCGTGCGTACTCGCCGACACGGATGTGTTTACGCAAGAACTAGCTACTGCGATTAGTCCTGGCCATGGGCAGCCCGACCCGACCTTGTCCATGGGCCGGGTTCGGGCCTAGGTTTTGAGCCCAAAGCCCGGGCCAGGCCGGGCCCGGGCCCGTCGATTTCGTCATTTAAGGAAGAGGCCTGGCCCGTGGCCCGAGGCCCGACGGGTTTTTAGTGTGATGAGCCAGGCTCGGGCCTGATTTTTAGGCTCGACGCTTGGGCCGGGCCAGGCTCGAGCCTGGGTTTTTTGCTTCGGGCTTTGGTTGGCCTGGCCTGAAGCCCGGCCCGGCCCGAGGAATGGCTAGGTATAACTGCGATGGCTCTAAGTTGGTGAGGCATGGTTGATGTTGAAGATATGTATGTGTTCCTTTTGATTTGCAAACTTTATGCAAAATGTGAGGTTTTTCTTTGTATAAAATCTGTAGAGATACTAAGTTCCCTTGCATTGAAGCGCTCATGTGCTCGAGGGTTGTGGTCCCTTGAATTGATGTGCTCCTGTGCTTCGATGGTTGTGGGGTCACTAAGACCCCATGCGTAAGTGTGTGTTGTTTAGTTTTATTTTTTTTCTCTTTTTTCCTTTTATTCTTTTCATATTTTATTTCATGAGCACTTATTAAAATTTGTGTACTTTCAAAAACATAAAGATATTTTTTTAAATCAAATTCGTTAATATTGATTAAAGTGGATATTTGTAAAGTTCACGTTCATTTAAAGTTTGTGAATATTTTTTAAACCATGAATATATTTTAAATTCATGAATGTTTCTAAAGTTCATGGTTTTTGAAAGTCATAATATTTTTAAATTTCCTTAAACATCATTTAATTTAACTAACATTTTTAGATAAAAAATAGCTGATTTTTTTTTGAGCAAGCAGTGGGGTGAGCGAACAAAATAAACGAGTGAGAGGAGCAGGGAGCTAGCTGAGCGAGCAAGAGCTTCGTGTGCCGACTCATATGAATGTCACAGTAACAATTTCATGGTTTTAGTGTGAAATTAGAGCTTCCAAGAGGCTCAAACAATCACCACCGGGCTGACACTAGGGCCAAAATATGAAAAGACTTCACAACCACGCATCAAATAACTCCGCACTTCTCTTGCAAAAGAATGCTCCAACAGCAACCCCACACGATATACGAACAAGAAAACACCACCAATAAAAAATTAAAACACATAGCAAACACAAATAAAATCAAAACAAAACAACTTATCAGAATAATCTATAGATATAAAATAGTTAATTTCACGAGTGAAGAACGGCGTGGTGAAGCGCGTGTTAGCCTCTAGTATGTGTGAAACTTCATACTCACGCCATAATCTAGATTGTCATGTTTGTTTTAAATTTTACATAATTATTCTGTGTGCAAAAAATATGACACCACCCTTAATAATGCTCTCTGTACATGCTGAAATCATTACTTTAAACAAAAAAAATCAGAACAGCAAGGAAACTAAACGGGTCATTGCACTCACCAACTTGATCGAGCCTGGCTCTTTCCCTCTTTCATGCCACATCTGAAATTAGTCGATTGGCAGGAGAAGCTAACAAACCAAATAGTTTGGGGACCTCCTATATGACCCGAATTGCGTCCAATAGGCGCCCGACACACATGGCCCGTGTCAACTAGGCAGGACCATTAGTCCAGTAGCGGCTAAGCTACTAGAGCGCTTTCTTTAAAAAAAAACTACTAGAGGGCTTTTTTCGGGGAGGGGGGGCGGGGGCGATCGTTTTGTCTAAAATGCAAATTTGTCAAACTGCGATGCAAAAAAATGAACGCGAACATTTCCCGTAAATGTGTACATATTTCAAAAACTCTGAACATTTTTATGGAAAAATAACCTTTTTTAAAACACGAGCAGTTTTTGAATTTCTAAAAGAAAATCGGAAAAGGCAAAAAAATTGAAAACTGAACAAAAAAATTAGAATCTGAACAATTTTTAAATATAAATAACAATTTATGAAAAAAAATGGAAATTCTGCACATTTTTAAAATTTTCCGAACAGTTTTCATCAAGTATGAAGGTTTTTTAATTTTTTATTAAAAAACAAACACAATTTGATTTTTATGGAAATTCCCAAAAAATTGTAATTTGGACAAAATCTGAATTTTTGAACTTTTTTTAAAATGAATGTTTTCTGAAAAAGTGAACATTTTTTGAATTTGAGAATAACATTTTAAACATGACCATTTATTCAAATTCCAAATATTTATTTCAAAATCCCCGAACATTTTTAAAATTTTTGACAAAAAAATTACAACAGTAAATTTTTTAGAAATTCCAATCATATTTTGAAAACGCAAACAATGTTGAATATCCTGGACATTTTTTGAAAAAAGTAAACAGAAAACACATAACAGAAAGCAATAAAGAATAGAAAACCATTTTAGGAAGCTTCCGTAAAACCGTTGAGACCGGCTTGGAACCTCTACAAGGCCCTCAAAACCAGTAAAAACTGGCTTCGAACCTCCCAAAACCAGAACCAAAACGCCCTCTGCTTAATGCAGAAATGGGCCAGGGTCGCACGCCCACGCATCCTGGGCAAAGCGTCGACAGTTGGACGCATTGTGCGTCATATAGAAAATTCCAACCGTTCGCTCGCTCCAGGATTTCTGGTGAGAAGCTACTTGTTGGTTGCTGGCAAATTCGTGGACCCATTTAGTGCTCCCTTCGCTCGTTCACCTTTTCTCACGCTCGTGCGTAGGTCGTTCGCACCAGTTTCTTTTTGCTCCAGTTTTTTTGCTCCCATTGTCTTAGAGTTTATGGACTTAAAAACTGAGAAACCAAAACAGTTTTATGGATTTTAAAATGGTTCGTGAATTTGAAAAATTTCATGGATTTGAAAACAATTCATGGATCTGAAAAAAAGTTCACAGATATATAAAATGGCTAATTTGGAGAAAGTTCATGAGTTTGAAAAAAGTTCACGGATTTAAAAAAACCGTGAAATCCAAATAAGCTCACCAATTTTAAGAAGTGCATGAATTTTAAAAAGTTCATGAAATTTTAAAATAAGTTCACAAAATTCACAAAATTTTAAAAAGAACATGACATTTTAAAATTTCCATGAAAGTTGAAAACAGTTCATAGCTTTTGCAAAAAAAAATCATGAATTTGAAACAAGTTCACTGATTTGGAAAAAAAGGTCACAGGTCCATAAAAACATTCATGCATTTCAAAAATTCACGGATTTGATAAAAAAGTTCATGAATTTAATAAAATGTTCTTGTATTTAAAAAAAGTTCACTGATTTTAGAAAATGTTCACAAATTTAAGAAAAGTTCTTGATTTTTAAAGAAAGTTCACCGAATAAAAAAAGAAAAATGAAAAATGAAAGCGAAAGAGAAAATAATAAAAGTAGAAAATACAGCCAAAGAACCTGAAAAAATAGAAAACAACACGTTGTCTTTTCTTCTAACATCACATTTGACGCACAAGTCCTCTAGTTTGCAGTCGAGCTGAGACTGGCGTTATGCCGATTTCTTCCTCCCATGCTTCTTCCCATCAAATCTCTTCCCAGATTTGATTCCACCGGATCCTCTCCGCCGCCTCCTCTCCAGATCTCCATCCATCCTCTGCTTCTCCCTGCTTCTTCCTCCTTTCCCCCCTCCATCCTGTTAACGTTCAAAGACGGGATCCAGCGGGCGCATCGATCCGGAAGGGAGATCTTTTGCAGAGTTTATCGATCGGACCGGTGGTCGGGCGACATCTATAGTGGAGCAGTTGCCTTGCAGCGGCCGGACCTGTGAGGCGATCTGCAGCGGAGTGGTTGACTCCGCCCTGGGTTTCCGCTGCCACCTCTCCCAAATCCTTTTCTGTTCCTCCCTGTTCCTTTCTCCTTCCTCGCTTTGCAAACCCTCTTCGCTCAATTCCTCTCGGTCGCCCCTCTCCGGAACCCCTTTTCTTTCTCGGCTCCTTCCAGCTCCCTTCTCCTTCCCCACCCTCCAATCCGTCTTTGCCAATTTCTGTGACCCTGAGGTTTAGTGGTAGGAGGAGTTTTTCGGCTGAGTAAGACGTCAGGTAATCTGTGTGCCTCGGGATCCATGAAATTCATCGCCTGGAATTGTCGAGGTATTGGCAGGAGTCTTGGCAATGAACGAATGACTTATCTTGCCAAGCTTATCCACTCTACCAAAGCGCATGTTATCTTCGTTTCTGAAATAAAATCTTCTAAGGTTCGCTCTGCTGATCTTGTTAATAGGTTTGATGTTACTAGTAGTGTTGTTATTCCTTCTAGAGGTTCTTCGGGAGGGCTTTGGCTTATGTGGAATGATGATCTCAAAATTTCTGTTCATAGTGCCTCCTTTCATTATATCCTAGCGAATGTAGTTCATGTAGCGTCGGGTATTCACTTCTGTTTGATATGTATATATGGTGATCCCTATCATAGGCAGACTAGTACTATTTGGAATCATGTTTCCAATTTTGTGTATGATAATCTGGGTAAGCCTATGATCTGTATGGGCGACCTCAATGACATACTGTATGATGCTGATATATCTAATGGTTGTGTGAATTACTATCGTATGTCTGGTTTTCGTTCTTTAATTAAAAACTGTGGTTTCTTTGATATCGGTTATAGTGGTCCTGCCTACACTTGGCGTAATAGACAACATACTGCTAATCCTATTTACAGACGTCTAGATCGCTGTCTTGTTAATGCTGATTGGTGTGCTCACTATCCTAATACTAAGGTGCTTAATTTGCCCATTATTCTTAGTGATCATGCTCCAATCCTCATTTCCATGGATGGTAACTTCTCTAAGCCTAAAAAAACTTTCAAATTTGAAAATTGGTGGTTGCTTGAGAAAGATTTTAGTGACTTTGCTAAATCGGCATGGAACACTGCTAGGTCTGCTTCTTTCTCGGCAAAATCTTCTTCTCTTGCAGGATCTCTGAAAAAATGGTGTAAGAAGAAAAGGCCATTCCAGTAGGAGTTACAGGAGTTGGAGTCCAGTATCAATCAGATTCAAATGCTGCCTCTGCACCAGCAAGATCACTCTCTTGAAAACTCTCTAATTCTCAGGTATGAACATACGCTTTCTAAACTTAATCAGTACTACAAACAAAGGAGTAAGAAGGGTTGGATCAAAGATGGTGACAGGAATACTAGGTTCTTTCATCAAGCTGTGCTCAAGAGAAGGAAAAGAAATACTATATGCTCTATTAAGGATGAGAATGATGTTACCCATTTTAAACCTAGTCTCATTGCTAATGCTTTTGTTAATTATTTTAGATTCATCTTTTCTTCTACTAATATCAATGTTGGAAGACCTTTTCTTGGTACTCATTTGCCAGAAAATTCTGAGGATCTAACTTATTCCATTCCAGACAAGAATGAAATTTTGCAGATTCTAAAGGATATGAAGCTGAATGCTTCACCTGGACCTGATGGCTTCAATGTGGAGTTCTATCTTGCTACATGGGAATGGATAGGAGATGAAGTCACTCAATTGGTGGTTAACTTCTATAGAACAGGTATACTACCACCTCACATAAGTGATACCAATATAGCTCTCATTCCCAAAAAGCTTGTTCCTCAGGTTCCTATGGACTATAGACCCATTAGTCTTTGTAATGTGGTTTACAAAATCATTGCTAAATCTCTAGCCAATAGACTTAAGCCTCACCTTCCTGATTATATTGATCCTGCTCAGCACGCATTTATTGAGGGTAGGCGGATTAGTGATAATATTATTATTGCTCAAGAGATTGCCCATACTTTTGTTCTTAAATCTTGGAAATATCATGCTTTCATGCTCAAAATTGATCTTGCTAAGGCTTTTGATCGGTTAGAATGGAGCTTTATAGTGTCTGCGCTTGCTCGTAAAGGGTTGCATGATCATTTTATTAATTTGATCTATGCCTGCATTTCTTCTCTGACGTTCTCTGTCATCATTAATGGTCAACCTTCACCTAAATTTAAGAGTTATAGAGGGATTCGTCAAGGCTGTCCTATGTCACCATATTTATTTGTTCTCGCTATTAATGAATTGTCTCTTGCTCTTAATGATGCTCTTGCTGCTCACCAACCGCAGGGGATATTACTTGGACCAAATTGCCCTCCTATTCACTCTCTTTTGTTTGCAGATGATCTACTTGTTTGTGGAAAGGCCACTGTTGAGGAAGCTACTTCCATGGCTCAAATCATTCATCACTTTTGTTCTATTTCAGGTCAAACTCCAAATTGGGCCAAATCTACTATAATTTTCAGTGCCCATGTTGATCAGGCTTCTATTCAAGATATAAAACAAAATTTTCCTGTTTCTAACATGGATAGTACTTTCACTCATTTAGGGCATCCACTTATTCTCCCTGCAAAAAATAGAGCTGCTGCTTATAATTTTGTTTTGGATAGGTTTATGAATAAGTTGCCTGCTTACAAAGCTAATATGCTCTCTCATGCTGCTAGGCTTGAGCTGATTAGGTCTGTTTTCTCTGCAATTCCTGTGTACTACATGGCTAATATTTTATTCACCAAGAAATTTATTACCAAGCTCACTGCTATTATCAGGAATTTTTGATGGACAGGAATTAGAGAAAATAATTATAATAGAAGCCTTTGTCTTCGGGCCTGGAAAGACATTTGCAACTCTAAACAAGAAGGTGGCCTTGGTATAAGGAATTTACAAGCTATCAATGAAGGTCTGATTCTTGCAGCTGCCTGGAGACTTGCTAAAGACCCCGTTTCCCATTTACATCTAGTCCTTAAATCCAAATATTTCCATGATGCCTCCATTTGGACAGCCACTCAAAATACTCCTAAATCAGCATTCTGGTCTTCCATTTTAAAAATGCTTCCTAAGCTCAGAGCTCATTCTTTCTACCAGATCACGTAAGGAAATATCTCTCTCTGAAGCACTCCTTGGTGTTCTCATTGGACATCAATTCATGATCATCTCATTATTCAGCCTTCTGGATATAGATACCCTTCTCTTGTTAAAGATCTTTGGCTTCCGGGTCAGAAAGTCTGGAACAACAATCTCATTCACTCTCTTTTTCAGCAACCTTTAGCTTCTACTATTGTCCAGACTGAGATTATACATGAAGATTGCCCTGATATGCTATGCTGGGGTCTTACTCCCAATGGAATTTGTTCTTCTAAATCTGCTTATAAATTGTGTTTGCAAGATATTCATGCCAATCCGAGGAATGCCCCTTCTCATGTTTCTTTGCAGGTTAAAAATCTTCTCAACATGATTTGGAAGCAAAAGCTTATGATTCCCAGGGTCCAAACATTTGCTTGGAGGCTTCTTCGGAAAGCTCTTCCTACAGGTTTGAGGACTGGTCGTTTTTCTATACATATTTCCGAACTATGTTGCAGATGTGGCCAACAGGAGAATGAGATTCACCTCTTTTTTCTTTGTGATTTTGCTAGAGCAGCTTGGTTCGGCCATCCTTGGTATATTAGATCAGATGTTTTAATTCAGAGCTATTCCAATATGCACAACATTATTTTTGCTTTACTTAATATGAACCATCCACACGCTTCTATTTCTAACATTCTCAACTTTATGTGGTGCCTTTGGAAAGCAAGAAATGATTTCCTTTTTGATAGGAAAAAGGCTCTCCCTCACCATGTTAATATCGTTGCAAATGCTTTATCTTCTGAATCTAATGATCTTCTTAGCAACTCTCTACACTTACAGCCGCAGACTCCCGTCCGGTCTTTGATTTCCACTAACCAAATTCCTTTGCAGGGTCAAACACTTAAATCTGATCTTCTTATTATAGGCCCCAAAATTTATTCTGATGCTGCTTTTAAATGTAAAAAAGTTCCAGGATTAACTCAGGGATCGGCAGCTACTGGAGTTGGAGTCTATCTTTCTTTGCAACAGGATCAAATTGAAGTAAATGTGCAGATTCAGGCGTCCACATCCATTGCAAGCACACCTTTGCAAGCTGAAGCTCTTGCCCTTCTTTTTGCTGCACAGGTGGCCAGCCGTCTGCACATTACCAGACCTACTTTTCTCACAGATTGTCTTTCCTTGGCTTCGGTTGCGGCAAATAAAAGGATTTCTAAGGCTTCCACTCCTTGGTCTATCAGGAAAACTTTGGCTGATTTCTTCCACTATTCTTCGGATTTTCAATCGCAGGTGTTTCACATTTCTAGATAGATAAATGGTATTGCTCATAATGTAGCTCATCAGGTTCTTAGATCAGTTTTTGAACCTGACATATGTTGCTTCGCTTCAGCTCATAGGAGTATGATTTGCCCTGTAGTTTCTCTTCTATCTAATTTTCAGTTTTAGGGCTTTGCGATCCATGCTGTTCGTTGCTACTGAGCTGAATGATAAGTTTGGCATTTTGTGGGCCTTGTGTGTTGCAATAAACTTCAGGATGAAGGGAAAACATAGACCATCCAGAGGCCAGCTCTAGGGAACACAATTGCGTCTGATCTTCACATTGCAGGGCAGAAAAGATTCTCTAACGCCTCCTGGAAGTGCTAAAAAAATCCTGGACGCTCGGATTACAATTTCTAGACAAGCTTCTACTTTCCAATCAAATTTCCCTCTATTGGCTGGAACTGCAGCTGTGTTTTTGCTTCTATATTGGTCAAGGCTCCTTATTTGCAGAAAGATCAGAGGTACTCACCTTGAGTGTAGAACCTGTCTTCTCGTGTGTCAAACTAGCTCATGGACAAGCAGGATGTCCCTTCTTAGCTTCTCTCTGTAATTCAGCTTGTCCTATCTCTGTAATTCATGTTGTACTATGTACCCGAGCTGAGTTTGAATGAAAGTTTGGCGCTCTGGGCGCCTTTTCTTGTTCAAAAAAAACATTTGACGCACAAGAAGAGGAGAAAGAAGTAGTAGTAGGCACAGCTGGCGAGCTGTCCCAGCTGGTTACTATGGTTGAATTTTTTGTAGGTTAAGGAAAAGTAAATGGGGCGAGCCCAGGAGGGGGTGCTCGGCTTGTGGAGAAGCTTGTAACCGGTGCTAAGGAAGTTCATGATTGTAGAGAGCTAACGAACATACCCTCAACACACACATTTTTCCTGCAACTCAAATGGGCCTTTGACATTTTAGAAATTTAACTAGATGGAGACACAAAATTTAGGGTGTCAAAATCCATGAAATCTAACAGTAAACATTCATGTATACAGAAAATGAAGAGACTTCGACGAAATGACCAGATTTGTGCCCAACACAAAAATCTCCAGCAGAGGCCATACAGCTGCGGGTCCCAATCTCACATGCATGGACGCTGAGTACGTGTGTCCCTTTCTTGAGGCCGATACAGATTTAGAGCATCTCTAGCACTCCTTATATCACCCTGACCCGCAAAATAACCGCCAGTTTACGATTTTAGGCGAAAAAAGTGACCCGAACGGAAACCTTAAACACGCTCAACCCTTAAAAACTTTTGAGGGGCGTGATAAATTCCCCTCTCTGACCCACGAAAACCCAGGTCCCCCCTTCCGCCCCGTCGATGCCCTGGATCCTGCGAAAGCGGTTTGCGAGAGGGACACTTCAGCGTGCGCGCTCCCCACATCCCCTCCCGTAGCCGCCCGCCACCACGCCCCCGGCTTGACGCCTGCGATTCCGGCCATTTTCGCCAGCGGAATTGCGCCGTTGGGCCGCACTACGTCCGGGCCCACTCGTCGGCGCCCCGGATCCATCGAGCTGAGCTGAGCCGCCCCGGATCGACCACCGCTAAGTCGTTGCCCGCCCCGGATTCATTGAGTCGCCCTCGGTGAGCCCCTTTTCTGCCCCTTGTAGCTCGACCGCAGGTGAAATTTCATTGATGCGAGCTTGGATGCAGTTTTTTGTAGATGGATTTGAGCCCTTGCGAGCAATTTTTACTCGAGGATTCATCCTTGTCCGATGACACGAACGTGGAATCGATGCTGGAGCGCTATCGGTAGCAGATGGTGGTGGCGGTCCTAACTATGAAGGAGGTCGAGGATCGAAACCGCAAGAGACGTCAAGGATCGACCGTCGGCCGTCTTTGCATCCCTCGCAATCGCCATCTCGGGAACATGATGTTGATGCAAGACTACTTCGCGGACAATCCTACCTATCCGCCGCACCTCTTCCGAAGAAGGTATCGAATGCGTCGATCCCTCTTCGTAAAAATTGTGCAAGCTTGCGAGGCCAATTCTCGGTTTTTTACTCAAAGGAGAAACGCCGCGGGCTTGTTGGGTTTTAACGCATATCAAAAAATCCCCGCAGCTATGCGGATGATTGCGTATGGCATTCCGGCTAACTATGTCAACGAGTATCTTCGCATTGGTGAGGATACTACAATTGAGTCAGTGCATAGGTTCACCAAAGTGATCATCCACGTCTTGATCATATCTATCTTCGTGCACCCAACAAGGAAGATAAAAAAAAGTTGATGGCAGCAAATGAGAAGCGAGGTTGCCTAACATGCTAGGAAGCATTGATTGCATGCATTGGACTTAGAAAAACTATCCGAAGGCATGGCACGGGCAGTATTGTGGCAAGTCTCGTGATGCAACAATTGTGCTAGAGGCCATAGCATCCGAGGATTTATGGATTTGGCATTATTTTTTTGTACGCTGGGTACTGTCAATGATATCAACGTGTTGCAACAGTTTCATTTGTTTACTAGACTTGCTAGTGGTGATGCTCTTTTTTGCAACTTCACGGTGAATGGGCATGAGAACATAAAGGGTACTATCTTGCATATGGTATTTACCTTCTTGGTGTACATTTGTCAAGAGCATCAAAAGGTCCAAAACTAGGAAGCAAGTTGAATTTGCAAAGGTACAAGAGGCTGCCCGAAAACATATTGAAAGGGCCTTTAGGGTTTTGCAATCTAGATTTGTCATTGTTCATGGTCCTGCTCGTTTTTGGGATAAGCAAACCCTAAACAACATCATGACATGTTGTGTGATTCTTCACAACATGATTATCGAAAATGAGAGGGCCATGAACTTGAAGTTCTTCCACGACAACCTGTCAAATTCAAAAGAAAAAAATCACGCATTTTGCGGGCTCGCACGGGCTGCGGTCGAATAGACCCCACATAGCGGAATAGAATATTCGAATATAAACGCGCAAGCCCGCGTGAGTCCATAAAACGTATTTTTCACAAACTGTAAATGCGCAATACAGATCTGCAATATAAAGGATCTGTTAGACATGCTCTTAGTATATGGGACAAAGCAGGCTTCAAATCAAAGAAACTGTCGCCCTCTCACCTAGGGTTTGCAGCAACAGTGACCTAAATTCTGTTGGTGTTATTTGAAAAGTGCCAAGGTCAAGATTTTCTATCGAATGTGTCCTCTTATCTAGTGGATTACCGGGTTGGTGCATGTGATGTGCTCCACCCCCCTAAATACAGTTCCCTCCTGCGCAGGGCAGCAACCAACTTATGTCTACGTTCTCTTCATTAAAGTAGTCTCATTCTTGGGATTGGGATTCTATTCTGAAAAAATATATATACTTTAAACTAATATAAAATGAAAAAAACATGTACACAAAGGATATGTACCCAAAAAATCTTCTGATCTATTAATAAGATAGAACTTGAGTATACAGATTCACACAGTTTATAGTGACGACTACAAGCACTGAAATGAATCAAAAATGTGTCACCGGTTAGAGTATAGAGTATATATGCATATCTTTTGTATTTGGTAGACTATGATTTTTAATCATCTTCTACCTTAACTTCAGAAGAGCCTTTTTGTCCTCCAAATCATGTACTCTATATAAACAGTCGGAGAGGCTAAATACAACACGCACCGCATTACGCCAGTTCTCTCCCCTCTATTCCTCTTAAATGGTATTAGCCTAACCTCGATCCAAAATCCTAGCTGCCGCCGCAACTACCGTACCGCCCCGCCCCTGGGGCGGTCGATCTCCATGATCGCCACCGGGGGCCGCGCAACCCGTATTTAGGGTTTGTCTGCCGGTTGTGTTGATCGCTTGTCCTAGAGAGTCTTTTTTCCTGAACAATTGATCCGGATTTTTCTGTCTCTTCGGTCGTTTGATCGCATTCATTTGTTTTTTGTCTAAGATCGGTTTGCATCGCCCGCCACCCGTCAACCCTTGCGCGCCTCTAATCCGACTTCGGCGTCGACTACTCCGGCCTCTTCTCTGACTCGGCAACCTTGCTCTACGTGGCGGCCCAACCTAAGGAGGCTTACGTGTGATCGAGCGTATCATATTACGGGGTTTGGATGCACCGGCGAAGTTTGCACCGACACTTGAGGTGAGAAAGGGCAATGCACGGTACCGAAGAGGCTAGCAAATTGCGGAAAGGTAAGAGCGCGTATAATCCATTGACTCACATTAGTCATAAAGAATTCACATACTTATTGCAAATGTTTATTAGCCCTCAAAGCAAAGTACTACCACACATCTAGGGGGAGATTGGTAGGAGTTAACCATCATGCCCCCTCGACTCTCACGCAAAGGAAGACAATAAATAATATATCATGCTCCAACTTCTTAGCATAACTAGAGACTATATGTGCATGCATCGGGAATCACAAATCTTAACACCAATATTCTTACTAAACCACAATTATTCACTAGTACCTCCCACATATTACTATCCCAATATTACAAAACTATTGCAAGAAATCAAACTTATCATATTTGGTGTTCTACATGAAAGTTTTTATTATATCCCTCTTGAATACCTATCATATCAGGATCAATTTCGCACCATGTGCATGTTGCCATTACTATTTATTAGACTCTCATAAAGATATAAGTGAAGCATGAGAGTGCACTATATCTTTAAAATATAACCATCGCCATGCTCTAAAAGATATAAGTGAAGCACTAGAGCAACCGCCTAGCTCAAAAGATATAAGTGAAACACATAAATATTCAAATCATGAATAAATGGGTGTCCCTCTCAAAAGGTTTGTGCAGAAAACAATGATTGTAGCAAAGTACAAAAGAAAACAAAGCAAAACTACTATAATACAAGACGCTCCAAGCAAAACTCATATCATGTGATGAAAAAAATATAACTCCAAATAATATATTGATGGATTGTGGACAAAAGAGGGGATGCCATCCGGAGCATCCTCAAGCTTAGATGATAGGTTATCCTTGAATATTACCTTGGGGTGCCTTGGGCATCCCCAAGCTTAGGGTCTTGTCGCTCCTTATTCCTTCATCATCGTGATGTCACCCAAAATTTGAAAACTTTAGCACACAAACTCAACAGAAACCTCATGAGATCCGTTAGTATAACAAGCGAATCATAAACTTAAGGTATTGTTATAAACCCATTCATATTTTTTTATTGCATAATACCTATTGTATTCTAAATTCTCCATGACTTATACCCCCCGATATAATCCATAGAATCATTAAAACAAGCAAACTATGCAACAAAAACAGAATCTGTCAAAATTAGAACAGACTATAATGATCTGAACAAACACAATACTTTTGTAACTCAATTTTTTTTGAAAAATTAGGACAATGTGGGAAATTTGTATATCGATCATGTGTAAAAAAGTCAGAATTTTATCACGTTCCGATGAATATTAGAAATTCTAGAACCGGGCACAAAAGTTCCTGTTTTCAGAGAATCAAGTCAACTGTCAACTAAATCATCTCAAAGGCTTTACTTGGCATAAACACTAATTAAAACATAAAAACACAATCATAACGGTAGAATAATTGTGTGAACACTCAAAAACAAAAAAATAAAAAAATAAAAATAAGATAACTATTGGCTTGCCTCCCAACAAGCGCTATTGTTTTACGCCCCTATCTAGGCGTAATGCAAAGTTTCAAGTATTGTCATCCTTCAAGTCTAACTCCTCAATTACACATCCATGCTTCCTAGGAGGTTTAGTATACATATTTTTAATAATCACACTCCTACGAACGAGGTTAAGAAATTTGTTTTCAATAGTGGGTTCCTTTATCAAATCAACGAAGTTGGGGTGCACACTAATCATCTTAAGATCCTCTCCATTGCTAGGTGGTGCAACTCCTTTTTGGGAACATAGATAAACTTGGGATTCTTACTAGGAGGATTTTTCACAATAGTTTTAATGGAAGAAGAAACGAAACCCAAATTACTAATAACTTCTTCCAACTTATCAATTCTAGAAGGATTTTGTTCTATTCTCTCATTAATTATTGGTTCCTTCTCCTTTAGAATCTTCAATGTAGTTGCTACCTTCGATCCAAATTGAGTTACTTAGTTATGGATCTTTTATCTAGATTTTCGATATGTTCTATGGTAGGCATTTTATTTTCAATAGCTTCCAATCTTTGCATAACATGTTCCAAAGTTAATGTTATTTCATTAATAGTAATAGGTGGTGCTTCCACTAATTTCCCATAGCATTAAAAGCATCCATAGGGTGAGTACTCAAGAAATTCCCTCCGGTAATAGTGTTAAGCATAAATCTATACCAAGTAGTAACACCCACATAAAAATTGCATAGAAGAACGGTAGTGGATTGCTTACGAGTGGATCTATTTTGAGCATCACAAATCATATGGCAAGCATCCATTAAACTTTCTCCTCCCTTTGTTTAAAATGAAGCACCTCATTCTCGGGCGTACAAGCAACAAGTGAAGAACTAGCCATAATGGCAAAACAAGCAAGCAAACGAGCAAACAAAAAAATTGTGTTTTTGTAAAAAAAATAGAAGTGGGGGAGATGAAAAAGAGAGGCAAAGGCAAATAAAAAGGCAAGTAAAATAAGATCAAGTGGATGATAGTTTGTGCGAAGGTACTTGATAGGTTTTGATTATGTCTCCCGGCAACGGTGCCAAAAATTCTTCCTGCTACTTGTGAGCTGTGTTGGGATTTCCTCGAAGAGGAGAGGAGATGTAATACAATAGAGATACATATCTCTCTCAGTTAAGAACTAAGGTTATCAATCCAGTAGGATAATCGCACAAAGCCTCGTGGACAGCACCTGCACACACAAAAGCAAATACTTGCACCCAACACAAACAAGAGGGTTGCCAATCCCCTTGGCAGTTACTTGCAAGGATTAAATCTAATAGTGGTAGATAGATAAATTGCAAAGAACATAGAAAATTGCAGGAAAGTATTTTTGCATTTTGATATATCATAAAAGTAGACCCAAGGGCCATAGTTTTCACTAGAGGCTTCTCTCTCAAACACATAGCATACGGTGGGTGCACAAATTACTGCTGGGCAATTGATAGAAAAGCACATAGTGATGATGATATTCAAGGCAATGATAATGTATATAGGCATCACGTCCGAGACAAGTAGACCGACTCCTGCCTGCATCTACTACTATTACTCCACCCATCGACCGCTATCTAGCATGCATCTAGGATATTAAGTATAAAACAGAGTAACGGCTTAAGGAAGATGACATGATGTATACAAGGTAAACCCAATCAATATGAATAAACCCCATCGTTTTACCCTTAATGGAAACAATAAAAATATGTGTCTTGTCCCTTTCTGTCACTGGGATATAGTGCACCGCAAGATTTAACCCATTACAAAGCACCTCTCCCACTGAACATAAATCAATCTAGTTGGCCAAACCAAGCGGATAGATCGAAGAGAAATACAAAACTATAAGAATCATGCATAATAAATTTCAAAAAAACTCCATTAATTTTCATAAATATTCAGATAATAAACCCACAATTCATCGGATCCCAACAAACACATCGCAAAAGATGATTACATCGAATATAACTCCAAGAACATCGAGGAGAACATTGTATTGAAGATCAAAGAGAGAGAAGAATCCATCTCGCTACTAGCTATGGGCCCGTAGGTCTGTGGTGAACTATTCATGCATCATCGAAGGGCAGCAAGGATGATATAGAAGCCATCCATGATCGATTCCCCCTCCGGCAGAGTATCGAAAAAGACCTCCAAATGGGATCATGAAAGAACAGAAACTTGCGACGGTGAAAAAATGATTTGGGTGGATCTTTGTTGATTTCCCGATTTTAAAGAATTTATAGAGGTGGAATTAGGTCAGACGAAGCCATGGGGGGCCCACAAGGTAACAGGGCGCGACCCCCCCCCCAAGGCGCCTGTTGCCTTACCATCTCCTCGCTTGCCTTGTGGTCTCCTCCCGAAGCTTCTAGGCTCTCTCTCTTGTCCAGAAAAAAGTCGTCAAAAAATTTCGTAGCATTTGGACTCCGTTTGGCACCGATTTCATGGAAAACCGAAAACAACCAAAAAATAGCAAATGGCACTAGGCACTGGGCACTGGGTTAATATGTTAGTTCCAAACAATGATATAAAATAGCACAAAATTTTATATAAAACATCCAAGATTGATACTATTATAGCATGGAACAATCAACAATTATAGATACGTTGAAGACGTATCAATAAGAAACGATGATGGGCCGAAAAATTGTAACGTGAAACATAGAAGAAAACACACACACACACACACACATAGAGAGAGGGGGAGAGAGAGAGATCCAATCTAGGATCTCCCACCCCTCAGGAACCATGGCGGTCAAGGACCAGAGGGGGAATTGATAACCCAAAAGTATAGGGGATCGCAACAGTTTTTGAGGGTAGAGTATTCAACCCAAATTTATAGATTTGACACAAAGGGGAGCCAAAGAATATTTGTAAGTATTAGCAACTGAGTTGTCAATTCAACCACACCTGGAGATTAAATATCTGCAGCAAAGTAATCAGTAGCATAGAGAGTATGATAGTTTGGATAGTAGTGGTAATAGCAGTAGTAACGGTAACAGTGATAGCAATGATTTTGTAGCAGTTGGAACAATAACAGCAACAGTAGTGACTTAGCAAGAACAATATGTAGGAAATTCATAGGCATTGGATCGATGGATTAGTTGGATGAAATTCATCATATAACAGTCATAACCTAGGGTGATACAAAACTAGCTCCAGTTCATAAATATAATGTAGGCATGTATTCCGTAAATAGTCATACGTGCTTATGGAAAGAACTTGTATGCATCTTTTGTCCTACCCTCCCAAGGCAGTGGGGTCCATAAGGAAACTAAGGGATATTAAGTCCTCCTTTTAATAGAGAACCGAAACAAAGCATTAAGACATAGTGAATACATGAACGCCTCAAACTACGGTCATCACTGGAAAGTATCCCGATTATTGTCACCCCGGTGTTTACGGATCATAACACATAATAGGTGAATATGACTTGCAAGATGGGTTCTAGAACATAGATATAATGGTGAAAACATAAACGGTTCAGATCTGAAATCATGGCACCCGGGCCCAAAGTGACAAGAATTAAGCATGGCAAAGTCATAACAACATCAATCTCAAAACATAGTGGATACTAGGGATCAAGCCCTGACAAAACTAACTCGATTACGTGATGAATCTCATCCAACTCCTCACCGACCAGTGAGCCTACGAAGGAATTACTCACTCTCGGTGGGGAGCATCATGGGCGATGAAGGAGGGTTGGTGGTGAAGAAGATCGAAGATCCCCCTCTCCGGAGCCCCAAATGGACTCCAGATCTGGCCTCCCGATGAAGAATAGGAGGCGGCGGAGGCTCCGTATCGTGAAACGTGATGAAACTTCCTCCCTGAATTTTTTCTCCAAATATGGGTATTTAAGGAGTTGGAATTAGGGTTTGCGGGGCCACCAGGTGGGCACAACCCACCTGGGTGCGCTTGGAGGGGCGCGCCCTGGTGGGTTGTGCTCACCCAGGGCCCCCCTCCGGTGGTTCTTGGCTCTAGTATTTTTTATATATTTTGAAATAATTCTCCAAAAAGTTTCTTTCCAATCCGAGAACTTCTATTTCTGCACAAAAACCAACACCATGGTAGTTCTGCTGAAAACAGCATCAGGCCGGGTTAGTTTCATTCAAATCATGCAAATTAGAGTCCAAAACAAGAGGAAAAGCGTTAGGAAAAGTAGATACGATGGAGACATATCAACTCCCCCAAGCTTAAACCTTTGCTTGTCCTCAAGCAATTCAGTTGATAAACTGGAAGTGAAAAAGAAATACTTTTACGAACTCTTTTGCTCTTGTTTACATAAATAAGGTTAAGTAGCACCCAGGTTTTTAGCAAAGATCATGACTAACCACATCAATAACTCTTAAAAATTATATTAACTCATATCAATGGCATAATCAACTAGCAAGCAATATAAGATATCTCAAATGCCAACACTTTGTCAAAACAATCATGATATAATATGACAACAGTGGTATCTCGCTAGCCCTTTCTGAGACCACAAAACATAAATGCAGAGCACCTCCAAAGTTCAAGAGGTGACTAAATATTCTAATTCATGGTAGAAAATATCTAGTCATGATGCATCCAACTTTAACTATACACAATGCATGAGGATGACAATAGTGCTCTCAGATCTGGCGCTTATCTGAGAAGGTGATGAATCAACATAAAATTAAATAGATAGTCCCTTCTCAGAGGGAAGCAAGGATTTGCAGAGGTGCCAGAGCTCAATGTTTTGAAAATGGAGATAAATGAAATTTTGGGAAATGTACCCTTCCTGTTTACTTCACGACCGAAAGTTATCAATATCTTCCATGCTAAACACATTAGTGGCGGTTCCCAAGCGATAAAAGTAAAGGTTTACCCCCCTCCGCCAACAAACACACTCCATGGCTAGCCGAATCCATGGGTACCGTCCATACCAACAACAATCCTGAGTGAGTTTCATTTAATTATTTACAATTTTTGAATTCGAGACTGGGAATCCCTATTACCGCCCCTCTCGTGCAAGGACAAGCGAATACACACTCATCATGAGAATAACCTGCTTAGCATGGAAGATACCGACTACCCCCTGTCGCTCTATGAACAATCCAAGCACACAAAAACAGATGTTTATTTGAAGTTTTAGAGGTGGCACATGCAAATTTACTTAGAACGGCAGGGTAATACTGCATGTAGGTAGATATTGTGGACTCATCTGGAATAACTTTGGTTTTAGGATTTTGATGCACAAGCAGTGTTCCCGCTACATGCGAAGGCTAGCATATAGGTTGAGAAGCGGCCAGCTAGAGAGTGAAAACGGTAATGGACATTGGACACTAGCATGAGTAGGATATGGACACCATGAACAAAAATATCATAGATGCTATGTTGGTTTTGATTCAACTACATGCATGAACATGTGCCAAGTCAAGCCATTTGAAACATTCAGAGGAGGATACCATATCATCATACCACATCACAATCATTTTAACACAATGTTAACATCCAAGATAAATCAGTATCCACTCATACCTACTTAAGCATGGCATGAGAAACTATAATCTCAAATTGTCATTGCAAACATGTTTGATAATAATATGTTGAATCATGGATACTAGGTTAAACATATTTACAAAAACAGAACAAGTTGAGTTCATACCCGTTTCTCTCTACCACGTCCAGTTCATCAAATATCATCATTATTGCCTTTCACTTGCATAGCCGAATGACAAGAAAATAATAATAGTGCAAGAGTGTCGTGGACTAAGCTGGAATCTACAAACATTTTATTCAAAAGGAGAAGACAAAGCAAATTGGGCTCTTTGTTAGATTGACAATTATGCATATGAGAGCCACTCAATGTTTTCATCGTGGTCTTCTCCTTGGTATGGCTCAATAAAAAGAAAAGAAATTCAAAGAAACACATTGAAATATTTTTGGAGTGTTTTAGTTTTTCTTGAAGAAAGCAAATTAAAAGGAAGAAAATCAAAAACGAGAAAACTATTTACACGGGAGAGCTCCCAACAAGCAAGAAGAAGAATCGAGAAATCTTTTGGGTATTCTTTTAATACTACAGCTAACTAAACTAGAAAGAAAAACTGAAAATAAGCAAGAAATGTTTTTGGGTTTTCTCAAAGTTTTTCAAACACACAAGAAGAAAGCGAGAAAAGTAAATCTAACATGGATAATACAATGAAAAAGTGTGAACACTGACAACTGGAATGAAATGTGTGAACTGAAGGAAATATTCCCTAGAGGCAATAATAAAGTTGTTAATTATATTTCCTTATATCATGATAAATGTTAATTATTCATGCTAGAATTGTATTAACCAAAAACTTAGTACATGTGTGAATACATAGACAAAATTGAGTGTCCCTAGTATGTCTCTACTTGACTAGCTCGTTAATCAAAGATGGTTAAGTTTCTTAACCATAGACATGTGTTGTCATTTGATGAACGGGATCACATCATTAGAGAATGATATGATGGACAAGACCCATCCGTTAGCTTAGCATTATGATTGTTTAGTTTTATTGATATTGCTTTCTTCATGACTTGTACATGTTCCTCTGACTATGAGATTATGCAACTCCCGAATACTGGAGGAACACCTTGTGTGCTATCAAACATCACAATTTAACTGGGTGATTATGAAGATGCTCTACAGGTGTCTCCGATGGTGTTTGTTGAGTTGGCATAGATCGAGATTAGGATTTGTCACTCCGTGTATCGGAGAGGTATCTCTGGGCCCTCTCGGTAATGCACATCACCATGAGCCTTGCAAGCAATGTGACTAATGAGTTAGTTATAGGATGATGCATTACAAAACAAGTAAAGAGACTTGCTGGTGATGAGATTGAACTAGGTATGATGATACTGACGATCGAATCTCGGGCAAGTAACATACCGATGACAAAGGGAATAACGTATATTATTATGCGATTTGACCAATAAAGATCTTCATAGTATATGTAGGAGCCAATATGAGCATCTAGGTTCCGCTATTGGTTATTTACCGGAGATATGTCTCGGTCATGTCTACATAGTTCTCGAACCCGTAGGGTCCGCACGCTTAACGTTCGACGATGATTTGTATTATGAGTTATGTGATTTGATGACCGAAGATTGTTCGGAGTCCCGGATGAGATCACAGACATGATGAGGAGTCTCGAAATGGTCGAGAGGTAAAGATTTATATATTGGAAGTTTGCATTCAGACATCAGAATGGTTCCGAGTGATTCGGACATTTTTCTGGAGTACCGGGAGGTTACCGGACCCACCCCCAGGGGAAATCATGGGCCTTATGGGCCATGGGAGAGAAGAGGAGACAACCCACAAGGGGGAGGTGCCCCCCAAGTGGAGTCCGAATAGGAAGGGGAGGGGGCGCGGACCCCCTTTCCCTCTTCCCCTCCTCTCCTCCCCCTTTTCCCCCTCCGTAGAAAGGAAGGAAGGGGGGTCGAATCCTACTTGGACCGGGAGTCCAAGTAGGACCCCCCCCCCCCTTGGTGCGCCCCCTCTAGGGCCAGCCTCCTCCCCCCCTCCATTGTATACGTGGGAGGGGGGCACCCCAAAGGCACACCAAATCTTCTCTTAGCCGTGTGCGGTGCCCACCTCCACAGTTACACACCTCGGTCATATCGTTGTAGTGCTTAGGTGAAGCCCTGTGTCGGTAACTTCATCATCACCGTCAACACGCTGTCGTGCTGACGAAACTCTCCCTCGTCCTCAAATGGATCAAGAGCTCGAGGGACGTCATCGAGTTGAACGTGTGTTGAACACGGAGGTGCCGTACGTTCGGTGCTAGGATCGGTTGAATCGCGAAGACGTTCGACTACCTCAACCACGTTACTAAACGCTTCCGCTTTCATTCTATGAGCATATGTGGACACAGTCTCCCCTCTCGTTGCTATGCATCTCCTAGATAGATCTTGCATGGTCATAGGAAATTTTTTGAAATACTGCGTTCCCCAACAGTGGCATCCGAGCCAGGTCTATGCGTAGATGTTATATGCACGAGTAGAACACAAGAGTTGTGGACGATAATAGTCATACTTCTTACCAGCAACGTCTTACTTTGATTCAGCGGTATTGTTGGATGAAGTAGCCCGGACTGACATTACATGACCGCGTTCATTTGACTGGTCCTACCGACGTGCTTTGCACATAGGTGGCTGGCGGGTGTCTATTTCTCCAACTTTAGTTGAATCGAGTTTGACTACGCCCGGTCCTTGTTGAAGGTTAAAACATCACACTTGACGAAAAATCTTTGTTGTTTTGATGTGTAGGTAAGAGCGGTTCTTGCTAGAAGCCCGTAGTAGCCACGTAAAACATGCAACAACAAAGTAGAGGCCGTCTAACTTGTTTTTGCAGGGCATGTTGTGATGTGATATGGTCAAGACGTGATGAGATATAAATTGATGTATGGGATGATCATGTTTTGTAGAAGTTATCGGCAACTGGCAGGAGCCTTATGGTTGTCGCTTTACTATATGAAATGCAGTCGCCATGTAATTGCTTTACTTTATCACTAAGCGGTAGCTATAGTCGTAGAAGCAATAGTTGGCAAGACGGCAATGATGCTACGATGGAGATCAAGGTGTCAAGCCGGTGACGATGGTGATCATGACGGTGCTTTGGAGATGGAGATCAAAGGCACAAAATGATGATGGCCATATCATATCACTTATTTTGATTGCATGTGATGTTTATCTTTTCTGCATCTTATTTTGCTTAGTACGGTGGTAGCATTATAAGATGATCCCTCACTAAATTTCAAGCTATAAGTGTTCTCCCTGAGTATGCACAGTTGCTACAGTTCGTCGTGCCGAGCACCACGTGATGATTGGTGTGATAAGCTCTATGTTCACATACAACGGGTGCAAGCCAGTTTTGCACATGCAGAATACTCGGGTTAAACTTGATGAGCCTAGCATATGCAGATATGGCCTCGGAACACTGAGACCGAAAGGTCGAACGTGAATCATATAGTAGATATGATCAACATAGTGATGTTCACCTTTGAAAACTACTCCATCTCATGTGATGATCGGACATGGTTTAGTTGATTTGGATCACGTGATCATTTAGATGACTAGAGGGATGTCTATCTAAGTGGGAGTTCTTAAGTAATATGATTAATTGAACTTTAATTTTTCATGAACTTAGTACCTGATAGTATTTGCATGTCTATGTTGTTGTAGATCAATGGCCCATGCTACCGTTCCCTTGAATTTTAATGCGTTCCTAGAGAAAGCTAAGTTGAAAGATGATGGTAGCAACTACACGGACTGGGTCCGTAACTTGAGGATTATCCTCATTGATGCACAGAAGAAATACGTCCTGAAAGCACCGCTAGGTGCAAGACCCGCTACAGGAGCAACTCCGGACGTTGTGAACATCTGGCAGAGCAAAGCTGATGACTACTCGATATTTCAGTGTGCCATGCTTTACGGCTTAGAATCGGGACTTCAACGACGTTTTGAACGTCATGGAGCATATGAGATTTTCCAGGAGTTGAAGTTAATATTTCAAGCAAATGCCTGAATTGAGAGATATGAAGTCTCCAATAAGTTCTATAGCTACAAATGGAGGAGAATAGTTTTGCCAGTGAACATACACTCAGAATGTCTGGGTACCACAACCACTTGACTCAACTGGGAGTTAATCTTCCTGATGATAGTGTCATTGACAAAGTTCTTCAATCACTACCACCAAGCTATAAAAGCTTCATGATGAACTATAATATGCAAGGGATGGATAAGACAATTCCCAAGCTCTTCGCAATGCTAAAGGCTGCAGAGGTAGAAATCAAGAAGGAGCATCAAGTGTTGATGGTTAACAAGACCACCAGCTTCAAGAAAAAGGGCAAAGGGAAGAAGGGGAACTTCAAGAAGAACGGCAAGCAAGTTTCTGCTCAAGTGAAGAAGCCCAAGTCTAGACCTAAGCCTGAGACTGAGTGCTTCTACTGCAAAGGGACTGGTCACTGGAAGTGGAACTGCCCCATGTATTTGGCGGATAAGAAGGATGGCAAAGTGAAAGGTATATTTGATATACGTGTTATTGATGTGTACCTTACTAATGCTCGTAGTAGCACCTGGGTATTTGATACTGGTTCTGTTGCTCATATTTGCAACTCGAAACAGGGGCTACGGATTAAATGAAGATTGGCTAAGGACGAGGTGACGATGCACGTAGGAAATGGTTCCAAAGTCGATGTGATCGCCGTCGCCATGCTACCTCTACATCTACCATCAGGATTAGTTTTAGACCTAATTAATTGTTATTTGGTGCTAGCGTTGAGCATAAACATTATATCTGGATCTTGTTTGATGCGAGATGGTTATTCATTTAAATCAGAGAATAATGGTTGTTCTATTTATATGAGTAATATCTTTTATGGTCATGCACCCTTGATGAGTGGTCTATTTTTGTTGAATCTCGATAGTAGTGATACACATATTCATAATATTGAATCCAAAAGATACAAGTTTAATAATGATAGTGCAACTTATTTGTGGTACTGCTGTTTAGGTCATATTGGTGTAAAGCGCATGAAGAAACTCCATGTTGATAGGCTTTTGGAATCACTTGATTATGAATCACTTGATGCTTGCGAACCATGCCTCATGGGCAGGATGACTAAGACTCCGTTCTCCGGAACAACGGAGCGAGCAAGTGACTTATTGGAAATAATGTTGGAGATATGCCCTAGAGGCAATCATGTATGATGATGTTTCCTATGTGTTTATGAATAAATATAGTCCTTGGACATTATCAATGACGTGTATCAGCAAGTATGTGACTTGTTTGTGGAACTATGCATTGTATGATGACTTTCCTAAAAGGTCCCTGGTCGAAAGGGCTGTGTGGACGCGTAGCCGACTAGACTAGCATATGACACGATCGATGGCTTGGTCTCACTAGCCATGGAGCATTGGATGCTAACCGGATAATATGGACTCGGAAGGATCTGGTCGGATTCGACGTAGTCGGAACCGAGTTGAGATAAGGTCCGAGTCGGACAGACCCAACTATGAGACACAACGATATGTCATCTGTGAGTCTCTAGTACAACATACGTTCTATGTCCTAAGACCTGAGCTGGCGCGTGTACTCGGGATGGTGACAGACTTGTTTTGGGCCAACCAAACGCTACTCCATGACTGGGTAGTTACAAAGGTAGGTTTCAGGCTTGTCCAGACCCATGCTGCGAGACATGGTCGAGCAAGATGGGATTTGCCCCTCCGATCAGGAGAGATATACTCTGGGCCCCTCGTGTGATCCGACCAGGATAAGCATGGCCATGCGATAAGGATTATGAGATAATCCGGTTTGTGGTCGGCATCACTGGAACGAGAAAGAGGTCGGGCTAGCACAAGGATGACAGACTCTCCTTGAGCCCGACAACATATATCGTGTGGCAAAAGGAATTGAAGTATGATGTACAGGTTTGCCTAACCAGCTTCATAGTCTGCTTGGTGTTCGGCATGCCTTGCTAGGGTCCGCTGCCAACCGTGCAGTTCGGAGGTGATCCGAACTGCGACCAAGCCGGCTTGAACCTAAGGGGTCGCGTGCTTAAGGGAAGGAACCTACGAGGTCGGATCTAAGGACACTGGTCGGATGTGAGTCGAGCTGTATTCAGATTCTGGCTAAGTAGACTTGTGGGCTTTAGGGTCCGTGCGAGACCCAAGTATTGAGCCTGCGATGGATGCCTATATAAAGTGGGGTGCAGCACACTCATGCGATTGATCGCTTCGGTGTTGTCACTAGGGTTTGCATGTGTTGCGAATAGACACCTCCACTCGCCTTCGGTTGTGTGATCAGACCTAGTAGTCCGCCGCACGACGTTCCTCCTGCACGCGCGGATACCGTTAGAGGCGATGCACTTGCGCCGCTCCGACGAACCTGTACGTGGGAACCGATGACCGATTGTTTGAGGGAGATCGAACGAGGAGGAGACAATCCACGCGTACGCGCTGCCCCAACTCTTCTTCCGCTGCACAGCACTGCGCGTCTAGTGGTAACGATCTGTGATCCATTCCGTAGCATGTTCCTGGTTGTTCTGCGCGTAGGAAAATTTTAATTTGCAGTCAACGCACCCTACCGTAGAACCCAACAAATAATACATACTAATGTATGCGGTCCGATGAGTGTTGAGGCTCGCAGTGGGCATCGTTATTTTATGACCTTCACAGATGATTTGAGCAGATATGGGTATATCTACTTGATGAAACATAAGTCTGAAACATTTGAAAAGTTCAAAGAATTTCATAGTGAAGTGGAAAATCATGGTAACAAGAAAATAAAGTTTCTACGATCTGATCGTGGAGGTGAATATTTGAGTTATGAGTTTGGTCTTTATTTGAAACAATATGGAATAGTTTCACAACTCACGCCACCTGGAACACCACAGCGTAATGGTGTGTCCAAACATCGTAACCGCACTTTATTATATATGGCGCGATCTATGATGTCTCTTACTGATTTACCGCTATCGTTTTGGGGCTATGCTTTAGAGGTGGCTGCATTCATGTTAAATAGGGCACCATCTAAATTCGTTGAGACGACACCATATGAACTGTGGTTTGGCAAGAAACCCAAATTGTCATTTCTTAAAGTTTGGGGCTGCGATGCTTATGTGAAAAAGCTTCAACCTGATAAGCTTGAACCCAAATCGGAGAAATGTATCTTCATAGGATACCCAAAGGAGATAATTGGGTACACCTTCTATCACAGATCTGAAGGCAAGATATTCGTTGCTAAGAATAGATCCTTTCGAGAGAAGGAGTTTCTCTCGAGAGAAGTGAGTGGGAGGAAAGTAGAACTTGATGAGGTAATTGTACCTTCTCCCAAATTGGAAAGTAGTTCATCACAGAAATTAGTTCCAGTGATTCCTACACCAATTAGTGAGGAAGCTAATGATGATGATCATGAAACTTCTGATCAAGTTACTACCGAACCCCGTAGGTCAACCAGAGTACGATCCGCACCAGAGTGGTATGGTAATCCTGTTCTGGAGATCATGTTACTTGACCATGACGAACCTACGAACTATTAGGAAGCGATGATGAGCCCAGATTCCGCAAAATGGCTCGAGGCCATGAAATCTGAGATGTGGACGTTGGTTGACTTACCCGATGATCGGCGAGCAATAGAGAATAAATGGATCTTTAAGAAGAAGACTGACGCTGACGGTAATGTTACTGTCTACAAAGCTCGACTTGTTGCGAAAGGTTTTTGATAAGTTCAAGGAGTTGACTAAGATGAGACCTTCTCACCCGTAGCGATGCTTAAATCAGTCCGAATCATGTTAGCAATTGCCGCATTTTATGATTATGAAATTTGGAAAATGGATGTCAAAACTGCATTCCTTAATGGAAATCTTAAAGAAGAGTTGTATATGATGCAACCAGAAGGTTTTGTCGATCCAAAAGATGCTAACAAAGTGTGCAAGCTCCAGCGATCCATTTATGAACTGGTGCAAGCCTCTCGGAGTTGGAATATACACTTTAATAGTGTGATCAAAGCATATGGTTTTATACAGACTTTTGGAGAAGCCTGTATTTACAAGAAAGTGAGTGGGAGCTCTGTAGCATTTCTAAATATTATATGTGGATGACATATTGTTGATTGGAAATAATACCGAATTTCTGGATAGCTTAAAAGGATACTTGAATAAGAATTTTTCTTATGAAAGACCTCGGTGTAGCTGCTTATATATTGGGCATCATGATCTATAGAGATAGATCAAGATGCTTAATTGGACTTTCACAAAGCACATGCCTTGATAAAGTTCTGAAGAAGTTCAAAAAGGATCAGTCAAAGAAAGGGTTCTTGCCTGTGTTACAAGATGTGAAGATGAGTCAGACTCAATGCCCGTCCACTTTAGAAGGTAAGAGAAAATGAAAGTCATTCCCTATGCCTCAGCCATAGGTTCTATAATGTATGCAATGCTATGTACCAGACCTAATATGTGCCTTACTATAAGTTTAGCAGGGAGGTACCAAAGTAATCCAGGAGTGGATCACTGGACAGCGGTCAAGAACATCCTGAAATACCTGAAAACGACTAAGGATATGTTTCTCGTTTATGGAGGTGAAAAAGATGGTAGAGCTGTCAGTTGGTACAGTTCCAAGTAGAGCGTCGTGGCGGGATCTATGTGTGAAGCGGAGTACATAGCTGCTTCAGAAGCAGCAAACGAAGGAGTCTGGATGAAGGAGTTCATATCTGATCTAGGTGTAATACCTAGTGCATCGGGTCCAATGAAAATATTTTGTGACAATACTGGTGCAATTGCCTTGGCAAAGGAATCTAGATGTCACAAGAGAACCAAGCACATCAAGAGATGCTTCAATTCCATCCGCGATCAAGTCAAGGAGGGAGACATAGAAATTTTCAAGATACATACGGATCTGAATGTTGCAGACCCATTGACTAAGCCTCTCTCACGAGCAAAACATGATCAGCACCAAGACTCCATGGGTGTTAGAATCATTACTATGTAATCTAGATTATTGAATCTAGTGCAAGTGGGAGACTGAAGGAAATATGCCCTAGAGGCAATAATAAAGTTGTTATTTATATTTCTGTATATCATGATAAATGTTTATTATTCATGCTAGAATTTTATTAACTAGAAACTTAGTACATGTGTGAATACATAGACAAAACTGAGTGTCCCTAGTATGCTTCTACTTGACTAGCTCGTTAATCAAAGATGGTTAAGTTTCCTAACCATAGACATGTGTTGTCATTTGATGAATGGGATCACATAATTGGAGAATGATGTGATGGACAAGACCCATCCGTTAGCTTAGCATTATGATCGTCTAGTTTTATTGTTATTGCTTTCTTCATGACTTATACATGTTCCTCTGACTATGAGATTATGCAACTCCCGAATACCGGAGGAACACCTTGTGTGCTATCAAACGTCACAATGTAACTGGGTGATTATAAAGATGCTCTATAGGTGTCTCCGATGGTCTTTGTTGAGTTGGCATAGATCGAGATTAGGATTTGTCACTCTGTGTATCGGAGAGGTATCTCTGGGCCCTCTCGGTAATGCACATCACTATGAGCCTTGCAAGCGATGTGACTAATGAGTTAGTTATAGGATGATGCATTACGGAACTATGGAACTAGTAAAGAGACTTGCCGGTGACGAGATTGAACTAGGTATGATGATAACGACGATCGAATCTCGGGCAAGTAACATACCGATGACAAAGGGAATAACGTATATTGTTATGCGGTTTGACCGATAAAGATCTTCATAGAATATGTAGGAGCCAATATGAGCATCCAGGTTTTGCTATTGGTTATTAACCGGAGATATGTCTCGGTCATGCCTACATAGTTCTCAAACCCGTAGGGTCCGCACGCTTAACGTTCGATGATGATTTGTATTATGAGTTATGTGATTTGATGACTGAAGATTGTTTGGAGTCCCGGATGAGATCACGGACATGATGAGGAGTCTCCAAATGGTCGAGAGGTAAATATTCATATATTGGAAGGTTGCATTCGGACATCGGAATGGTTCCGAGTGATTCGGGTATTGTTTCGGAGTACCGGGAGGTTACCAGAACCCCCTCCCCCCCCGGCGAAATCATGGGCCTTATGGGCCACGGGAGAGAAGAGGGGACAGCCCACAAGGGGGAGGCGCCCCCCCAGTGGAGTTTGAATAGGAAGGGGAGGGGGCGCGACCCCCCTTTCCCTCTTCCCCTCCTCTCCTTCCCCCTTTTCCCCCTCCGTAGAAAGGAAGGAAGGGGGGCCAAATCCTACTTGGACCGGGAGTCCAAGTAGGACTCCCCCCCTTGGCGCGCCCCCTCTAGGGCCGGCCTCCTCCTCCCCCTCCTTTATATATGTGGGAGGGGGCACCCCAAAGGCACACCAAGTCTTCTCTTAGCCGTGTGCGGTGCCCCCTCCACAGTTACACACCTCGGTCATATCGTTGTAGTGCTTAGGCAAAGCCCTGCGCTGGTAACTTCATCATCACCGTCAACACACCGTCGTGCTGACGAAACTCTCCCTCGTCCTCAACTGGATCAAGAGCTCGAGGGACGTAATCGAGTTGAACGTGTGCTGAACATGGAGGTGTCGTACGTTCGGTGCTAGGATTGGTTGAATCACGAAGACGTTCGACTACGTCAACCGCGTTACTAAACGCTTCTGCTTTCGGTCTACGAGGGTACGTGGACACACTCTGCCCTCTCATTTCTATGCATCTCCTAGATAGATCTTGTGTGATCTTAGGATTTTTTTGAAATACTGCGTTCCCCAACATGAACATGAATATAATGTCGGTGGAAAACACGTACTCCCCCAAGCTTAGGCTTTTGGCCTAGCTTGGTAATCACCACCCGCTTCCTGCATAGTTGTCAAAGTGGTAGCTCATGGAGGCTCTTGGTGCAACTACCCCAGCCCATCGAGCTGCCTCAATCTCCGCCTTCTACGGGCGGGCCTCGCTCTCAAGAACAAAATATCTTCCTCTCCTGTCATAATCAAAAAGAGTAGGCACAGGAAACGCAATATGCACAATGGTTTCTTTATTTAACCTCTGGTTATAAGTATAATCAGTGATTTTACCCTTAAGGAACTTATGGCGCTTCATGGCCTCGCAGTCTAAGTACTGAGTAGGTAAGATGGGATCATAAGGCACAGGTGTAACACCCACCTCTTTAGCTAACCGAGAGCATAAATACCACCATAAAAATAACCACTACCAGCATTGTGTTGCAATCTGCACACAACAATTGCTCCAAGATTATAACTTTTAATTACGATCAAAGCAGTGTGTATGAGGCTCAACTCAGGGGCACATAGTGTGCTGTAATCCTGCTTGCCTATGATGCATTTGCCATTAAAGAGTGCAGAGTATTGAATCGATGGGAAATGAATACTTTTATTCTACCTTGTGTCACTCCTCTATCCTCACCATAGCAAAGGCTAGTTAAGAATATCTCATACTCAGATCTTGGTGGTTCGTCTAGCGAACCCCAAAATGGAATTTTGCAGAAATTAGAAAACATCTCTAGAGGTATGGTAAATGGACGATCATAAAGTTTAAACAACACTCTAGACTCACGAGGATGAAATTTAAATTCTTTAGTAAACTATTCTGTGAGGCTAAGATGTTGGTTGCACGTATCTTCAATGTAGGGACCGAGCTCGGCGTTGTGAACATATTGCTTAAATTCTTCTTTAATACCTGCACTCACCATAAAATCGTTGCACAACCATAGGCAGGATTTGATAGCGGATTCCCGTATTGAACTTGCGCTTGGTTCAACATAAGACCGACACACCGAGCTACTACTAGATGATGCCTGCAAAGACCTCCTCCTCGAAGAACTCCTCAAGAAACTCATCTTATTCCTATAGATAAAAAATTATTGCATAAATTTTTTGTCAACAAAACTTCACAAGATTGATAACAACTACCCATAGAGATGCATAGAGGCCATATCAAGCATTCAAACTACTTAGAAATCTAAGAATTCAACATGCAAACTCATCTACAACAACACCAAGAGTAGGTAATTATTCAAAATACAAACCACTAAAGCAAAAACTCATTAGAGCAATGGAGGAGTCACATACCAAGTAGCAATCCCCCAAAACAGTTTTGGAAACGAAGCTTTGGGCAAAGAGATCGCAATCCGCGGGTTTGAGAGCAAGAACGCGCGCGCGAGAGAGAGAGAGAGAGAGAGAGAGAGAGAGAGAGAGAGAGAGCAATGGTGATTTTTTTCAGGAAGTAGCAGATGATATGGGCTAAAGAGATAAGTGAGGGGGCCCACGTGGGGACCACAACCCACTAGGGTGTGCCTGGGGTTGCTGGCGCGCCCAGGTGGGTTGTGCCCACCTGGTGCACCCCCCTCTGATGTTATTTGCACTAAAAATTTAGAAATATTCAGAAGAAAAAAAGTCATATTAAATTTTCAGGGCGTTCTGAGCACTTTTATTTTTGGGTCCTTTTTTATTGCACGAAAAATCCAGAAAACAGGATAAACATGGCATTTTATTTTATTTAACTAATAAAAACAGAAAACAAAAGGTAAGGACAGAAGGCAGTGCCTACTAAATTCAATCAACTTCATACTTCTCAAAAATGATCCATTAATAAGGTCGATCATGTCTTATTAACAACCACCTTCGATTAGCATGAAACCAAAGAACTTTCGTAAAACACTAAGTTACCTCAACGGGGATATGCATGTCCCCAACAATAAGTATACCATATTTCTTTTTGGCAGTAAGTAGGGGTAGTTGAAAACTTCCAATAGCGATTGTTGGAGATTTTTCAATAACATTAATACCATTCACTTGGAATTGTTTCTTCGGAAAGTGCACCATATGCTTATTACCATTGATATGAAAAGTGACCTTGCTTTTATTACAATCAATAACAGCCTCTGCAGTATTCAAAAAGGGTCTACCAAGGATAATCGACATGTTGTCGTCCTCAGGCATCTCAAGTATAACATAGTCGGTTAAGATAGTAACATTGGCAACAACAACGGGCACATCCTCACAAATACCAATAGGTATGGCAGTTGATTTATCAGCCATTTGCAAAGATATTTCAGTAGGTGTGAGTTTATTCAAATCAAGTCTTTTATACAAAGAGAAAGGCATAACACTAACACCTGCTCCTAAATCACACAAAGCAGTTTTAACATAGTTTCTTTTGATGGAGAAAGGTATAGTTGGTACTCCCGGATCTCCAAGTTTTTTAGGTACTCCATCCTTAAAAAAATAATTAGCAAGCATGGTGGAGATTTCATCTTCCGGTATCTTTCTTTTGTTAGTGATGATGTCTTCCATGTATTTTGCATAAGGGGCCATCTTTAAAATATCAGTCAAGCGAGTGCGCAAAAAGACTGGCCTAAGCATTTCAGCAAAGCGTTCAAATTCTTCATCATCTTTCTTCTTAGTTAGTTTGGGTGGAAAGGGCATGGGTTTTTAACCCATGGTTCCCTTTCTTTACCATGTTTTATAGTCACAGAGTCTCTTTTATCATATCTTTTATTTTTAGGTTGTGGGTTATCAAGATCAATAGCAGGTTTATCTGGTTCTTTATGATTGTTTGGTAGAGGGTCTTCATGAACATCATCATTATATTTTTCATTATCACTAGGTGAATGTTCATTACTCGATTGAGTTTCAACATCAAAGATAGAAACATCATTATTATCTTCAGGAGGTTTTTCTATTTCAGGTTCACTAGAGGTATGCAAAGTCCTATCATTTTTCTTTTTTTTTCTTTTTAGAAGGGCTAGGTGCATCAGTGTTAATTCTTTGAGTCTTGTTCAATAGGGTGTCCCTCGGGATAAACTGGTTCCTAAGTCATTCTACCTCCTCTAGTCATTACTCTAACGACATGAGATCATTTATATTATTGTTCATTTCATCAAGCAAATCTCTTTGAGATTTAGGAACTTGTTCTAACTGACTATGAACCATAGAGGCATGTTTTCCTACACCTTTAACATCATTAGAGATTCTAAATTAGAAGTCACACAAGCGAGCAATCATATCAGAATTGTATTTCAATTGTTTCATAACATTTTCATTGAAGTGATTTTGCTTTCTAATGTAGTTATCAAACTCATAAATGCATTGACTAGGATGCATATTATAAGGGTTGTCCCTCTCATCAAATTTCATTAAAGAGTTTACCTCTGCCACCTTTGGTGGTGGTGTACCAAGTCCATGTATTTCTTCAATAGGAGGTAAATTTTTAACATCCTATGCTTTAATACCTTTTTCCTTCATACTTTTCTTTCCCTCTTGCATATCTTCAGGACTGAGATATAAGATACCCCTCTTCTTCGAAGTGGGTTTAGGAGGTGGTTTGGGAAGAGTCCAATCATCATAATTTTTCAATATGTTATTCAATAATTCCCCATCTTATTCAACAGTTCGTTCCCTGAAAACACAACCAGCACAACTAGCTAGGAAGTCCCTAGAAGCATCGGCTAGTCCATTATAGAAGATATCAAGTATTTCATTTTTCTTAAGTGGATGATCGGGCAAAGCATTAAGCAATTGGAGAAGCCTCCCCCAAGCTTGTGGGAGACTATCTTATTCAATTTGCACAAAGTTAAATATTTCCTGTAAGGCAGCTTGTTTCTTATGAGCAGGAAAATATTTTTCAAAGAAGTAATAAATCATATCCTGGGGACTACGCACACAACCAGGAGCAAGAGTATTATATCATATCTTAGCATCACCCTTTAATGAGAACAGAAATAATTTGAGGATATAATAGTAGTGGATTTTCTCATCATGAGCAAAAAGGGTGGCTATATCATTCAACTTAGTAAGGTGTGCCACAACAGTTTCATTACCATAGCCATGGAAAGGATCAGATTCAACCAAAGTAATTAACTCTGGGTCGACAGAGAATTCATAATTCTTCTCAGTAACAAAGATAGGTGAAGTAGCAAACTTAAGATCACATTTCATTCTAGCATCCAAAGATTTTTCTTTTAGTTTGCATAATAATTTCTTAAGATCATCTCTATTATTGGAAGCAAGAAAGTCTCTAGCTATCTCCTCATCCATAATATAACCTTCAGGTATCTTAGGCATTTCATATCTAGGAGGGCTAGGTCTAGTAGGTGTTTCAAGATTTTCAGTTTCAAGTACTTCATCAGTTTCAGTAATTTCATCGGTTTCAGCATTCTCAATATTTTTAGCTCTAGCAATTTGTTCATCAAGAAATTCACCCAGTGGCACATCATCATCATCAAGCAAGGTACTAGCATCATCATAACCATTATCCACAGTAGAAGTAGCATCATCAATAACTTGCGACATATCAGGATTAATAGCATGTGGTGGTGTTGCAAGTCTACTCAAAACAGAAGGTGAATCAAGTGCAAAGTGTGATGGCAGTTCCTTACCTCCCCTCATCCTAGAGGGAACGATCTTGGTTTTAGTGTCCTTCAGATTCTTCATAGTGATAAATAGATAATAATCCCAAGTGACTCAACAAATATAGCTATGCTTCCCGGCAACGGCGCCAGAAAAAGGTCTTGATAACCCACAAGTATAGGGGATCACAATAGTTTTCGAGGGTAGAGTATTCAACCCAAATTTATAGATTCGACACAAGAGGAGCCAAAGAATACTTGTAAGTATTAGTAGCTGAGTTGTCAATTCAACCACACCTGGAGATTAAATATGTGAAGCAAAGTAATCAGTAGCACAGTAGTATGATAGTTTGGATAGTAGTGGTAACATCAGTAGTAATGGAAATAGTGATAGCAATGATTTTGTAGCAGTTGAAACAGTAATAGCAACAGTAGTGACTTAGCAAGAACAATATGTAGGAAATTCATAGGCATTGGATCGGTGGATTCGTTGGATGATATTCTTCATATAATAGTCATAACCTAGGGCGATACAAAACTAGCTCCAGTTCATAAATATAATGTAGGCATGTATTCCATAAATAGTCATACATGCTTATGTAAAGAACTTGTATGACATCTTTTGTCCTACCCTCCTGTGGTATCGGGGTCCATAAGAAAACTAAGGGATATTAAGTCCTCCTTTTAATAGAGAACCGGAACAAAGCATTAAAACATAGTGAATACATGAACTCCTCAAACTACGGCCATCACAGGAAACTATCCCGATTATTGTCACCCCTGGGTTTACGGATCATAACACGTAATAGGTGAATATGACTTGCAATATTGGATCTAGAATATAGATATAATGGTGAAAACATAAACGGTTCAGATCTGAAATCATGGCACCCGGGCCCAAAGTGACAAGCATTAAGCATGGCAAAGTCATAACAACATCAATCTCAGAACATAGTGGATACTAGGGATCAAGCCCTCACAAAACTAACTCGATTACATGATGAATCTCATCCAACTCCTCACCGACTAGCGAGCCTATGAAGGAATTACTCATTCCCGGTGGGGAGCATCATGGAATTGGCGATGAAGGAGGGTTGGCGATGACAAAGATCGAAGATCCCCCTCTCCGGAGCCCCAAACGGACTCCAGATCTGGCCTCCCGATGACGAACAGGAGGCGGCGGCAGCTCTGTATCGTGAAATGTGATGAAACCTCCTCCATAATTTTTTCTCCAAATATGGGTATTTAAGGAGTTGGAATTAGGGTCTGCGGGCCACCAGGTGGGCACAACCCACCTGGGCGCGCCTGGAGGGGGGAGCGCCCTAGTGGGTTGTGCTCACCCAAGGGCCCCCCTCCGATGGTTCTTGGCTCCGGTATTTTTTATATATTCTGTAATAATTCTCCAAAAAGTTTCATTCCAATCCGAGAACTTTTATTTCTGCACAAAAAAACAACACCATGGTAGTTCTGTTGAAAACAGCATCGGCCCAGGTTAGTTTCATTCGAATCATGGAAATTAGAGTCCAAACAAGAGGAAAAGCGTTAGGAAAATTAGATACGACGGAGACGCGTCAGGAATCTTTCTCCCATCTAGGGGCGCGAGGAAGAAGAAGGAGGAGGAGGAGGAGGGGGCACTCTCCCCCTCTATCCCGGTGGTGCCAAAGTGCCGCTGGTGGAACCGTTGTCATGGCGATCTACACCAACAACTTTCCCGCCGTCATCACCAACTCCCCCCTCTATGCAGCGGTGTAACCTTTCTATTCCCATTGTAATCTCCAGTTAAACATAGTGCTTCATGCCACATATTATTATCCAATGATGTGCTATCATCCTATGATGTTTGAGTAGATTCCTTTTGTCCTATAGGTTAATTATGGTATGGTGTGATTGATATGAGTTGTATGTCAATATGGTGTTGTCCTATAGTGCCCTCTATGCCACACACACGTGTGGGAATTCCCGATGTAGGGTGTTGCAATACGTTCATGATTCGCTTATACTGGGTTGCGAGAGTGACTGATGACCCACAAGTATAGGGGATCTATCATAGTCCTTTCGATAAGTAAGAGTGTCGAACCCAACGAGGAGGAGAAGGAAATGACAAGCGTTTTTCAGCAAGGTATTCTCTGCAAGCACTGAAATTATCGGTAACGGATAGTTTTGTGATAAGATAAATCGTAATGGGTAACAAGTAAATAAAGTAACTAAGGTGCATCAAGGTAGCCCAATCCCTTTTATAGCAAAGGGCAAGCCTGAACAAACTCTTATATAAAGCAAAGCACTCCCGAGGACACATGGGAATTGATGTCAAGTTGGTTTTCATCATGCTCATATGATTCGCGTTTGTTACTTTGATAATTTGATATGTGGGTGGACCGGTGCTTGGGTGCTGCCTCCTTGGACAAGCCTCCCACTTATGATTAACCCCTATCGCAAGCATCTGCAACTACGAAAGAAGAATTAAGGTAAACCTAACCATAGCATGAAACATATGGATCCAAATCAGCCCCTTACGAAGCAACGCATAAACTAGGGTTTAAGCTTCTATCACTCTAGCAACCCATCATCTACTTATTACTTCCCAATGCCTTCCCCTAGGCCCAAATCATGGTGAAGTGTCATGTAGTCGACGTTCACATAACACCACTAGAGGAGAGACAACATACATCTCATCAAAATATCGAACGAATACCAAATTCACATGATTACTTATAACAAGACTTCTCCCATGTCCTCAGGAACAAATGTAACTACTCACAAAACATATTTATGATCAAGATCAGAGGAGTATTAATTATCATGAAAGATATGAAAATATAATCTTCCACCGGATAAACCAACTAGCATCAACTATAAGGAGTAATCAACACTACTAACAACCCACATGTACCAATCTGAGGTTTTGGGACCAAGATTGAATACAAGAGATGAACTAGGGTTTGAAAGAGATGGTGCTCATGAATATGTTGATGGATATTGAACCCCTCTCGATGAGAGGATCGATGGTGATGATAATGGTGATGCTTTCCCCCTCCCGGAGGGATGTTTCCCCATCAGAACAGCTCCGTCGGAGCCCTAGATTGGTTCTTCCCAGGTTTTGCCTCGAAACGTCGGCGCTTCGTCCCGAAATCTTCCTTCTGATTTTTTCCAGGTAAAAACACACCATATAGTAGAAGATGGGCACCAGAGGCCTGCCAGGGGACCCACAAGGTCGGGGCGCGCGCCTAGGGGGTAGGGCACACCCTCCACCCTTGTGGCTAGCTGGTGGCCCCCCTCTGGTACTTTCTTCACCCAATATTTTTTATATATTCCAAAAACATGCTCCGTGAAGTTTCAAGACTTTTGGAGTTGCGTAGAATAGGTCTCTAATATTTGCTCCTTTTCTAGTCCAGAATTCCAACTGCCGGCATTCTCCCTCTTCATGTAAACCTTATAAAATAAAAGAGAAAAGGCATAAGTATTGTGATATAACGTGTAATAACAGCCCATACTGCAATAAATATCAATATAAAAGCATGATGCAAAATGGACGTATCAACTCCCCCAAGCTTAGACCTCGCTTGTCCTCAAGCGAAAGCCGATATTGAAAAATATGTCCACATGTTTAGAGATAGAGGTGTCGATAAAATAAAATATAGACATGAGGGCATCATGACCATCTTTAGAACAACAACATATATTGCCATATACTTTCTTATGCTAAAGTAACTATTCGTTCACAAAGCAAAGTATGAATCAGAAACTTCATTGAAAACTAACAAACTATGATCTCAGTCATTGGAGCAATTGCAATTTATCATAACATCAGAAAGAGTCAATATAAGAGCTTTTCAGCAAGTCCACATATTCAAATATCATTTAATCATTCACAATTGCTGACACTCACGCAATATTTCTGGGTTCAAAGTTTCAATCGGACACAGAGAAAGATAGGGGCTTATAGTTTTGCCTCCCAACCTTTTACCCCAAGGGTAATGTCAACAATAATACTTTATGACAACCTACATCCGAGTGGATATATATATCCGGATCTATCCAACATATAGTGCTTGCCAAAGGAAAAAAGTGTAAAAAGGAAAGGTGATGATCACCATGACTCTTGTATAAGGGTAGAAGATAAAAGTAAAAGATAGGCCATTCGCAGAGGGAATCAGAGGTTGTCATGCGCTTTTATGGTTGGATGCACAAAATCTTAATGCAAAAGAACATCACTTTATATTGACGCTTGTGATAAGGACCTTCGTTATGTAGTCCGTTGCTTTTATTTCTTCCATATCACAAGTTCGTATAAAGCTTATTCTTCACACTAATAGATCGTACATATTTAGATAGAAATTTTTATTGGTTGCACCGATGACAACTTACTTGAAGGATCTTACTCAATCCATAGGTAGGTATGGTGGACTCTCATGGCAAAACTGGGTTTAGGGATGTTTGGAAGCACAAGTAGTATCTCTACTCGGTGCAAAGAATTTGGCTAGCATGAGAGGGAAAGGCAAGCTCAACATGTTGGATGATCCATGACAATATAACTTCTACTCGGATATAAGAAAACATAACCCATTATGTTGTCTTCCTTGTCCAACATCAACCTTTTAGCATGTCATATTTTAATGAGTGCTCACAATTACAAAAGATGTCCAAGATAGTATATTTATATGTGAAGCCTCTCTTTCTTTATTACTTCCTATTAATTGCAACAATGACCAAAACTATGTTTGTCAATTCTCAACAATTTTTATTCATCATACTCTTTATATGTGAAGTCATTACTCTCCATAAGATTAATATATGATCTTTTTATTTCTTTTTATTCCTTCTTTTATTTAGTTCCCTCAAGATCATATCAAGAAAGCAAAGCCCTTATCTCAAAACTACTCTTTATTATATATCTCAAGGACTCGATTACATAGATAGGGATCGAAGCAAAACTCAAAGCTAGATCATACTAAAACTTTATTCTACTAGAACAAGATATAACCAAAAGGATCGAACTAAGGAAAAAGATAAAGATAAAGATGTGATGGTGATACGATACCGGGGCACCTCCCCCAAGCTTGGCAGTAGCCAAGGGGAGTGCCCATACCCATGTATTTAGATCTCTTTCTTCGGAGGTGGTGATGAAGGAGTTCTTGATGAAGTGGTTCCACACATCGAGTGTAGGAGATGCTCCAATTTGCAAATAATGCCCTTGAGTGCGGTGATATGCTCTTGCAACAGAATATTTTCACGAGTGAGATACTTGTTTTGCACACAAACTATTTGAATGATCTTGAAAGCCTCAATTTCAGTAGGAGTAAGATGATTGTAGTAAGGTTGAAGGATGTCCTCTTCTTCTGCTGCCGGAACATGATCTTCCGTGGCCTTCTTGACCTTGTCACCCTCGTTGATTTCCCCGAGTTCTTCTCTCTTCATCTCTATCTTCATTATCCAAGCATCGTTGCCCACGTTGTTGGAGGAGGAGGAGACATGATGCCTGGCCTTAAAAACTCTGGCAGAAAACATCTCAAAACAAAAACAGGAGATATTGCCGTGGTACGGTGGTCAAAACTTTCGGGAGATTATATAATGATTTTTTACCGTCCAAAAGAAGTATCATGCAGGAAAACGGAGTTCGGAGGGCACACGAGGTGGCCACAAGGACGGGGGGTGCGCCCAGGGGGTAGGGCGCGCCTTCCACCCTTGTGGACGCCTCGTGTCTCTTTTGGATTACTTTTAATTTTCCTATTTTTTAATATTCCAAAATGGAGAAAGATTGCTACTGGAAACGCTTTGGAGTCTGTTTACTTACCGTACCACATACCTATTCCTTTTCGGAGTCTGAAACGTTCTGGAAAGTGTCCCTTATGTACTCCTCCGGTGTTACGGTATTAATTATATTGGTCTCAACATTTATGGGAGTACCTGAGATGTAATGTTTGATTCTTTGACCCTTTACCACCTTTGGATTTCTGCCTTTGGCGTTGTTGATCTTTATGGCACCGGAACGATAGACCTCCTCAATAGTGTACGGACCTTCCCATTTAGAGAGAAGCTTTCCTGCAAAAAATCTTAAACGAGAGTTGTATAGCAAAACATGATCACCTATATTAAACTCACGCTTTTGTATCCTTTTGTCATGCCATCTTTTAACTTTTTCTTTAAACAACTTGGCATTCTCATAGGCTTGGGTTCTCCATTCATCAAGTGAGGTAATGTCAAATAACCTCTTCTCACCAGCAAGTTTGAAATCATAATTGAGCTCTTTAATAGCCCAATATGCCTTATGTTCTAGTTCAATAGGTAAGTGACATGCTTTTCCATAAACCATTTTATACGGACATACCCATAGGATTCTTATAAGCAGTTCTATAAGCCCATAATGCATCATCAAGTTTCTTAGACCAATTCTTTCTAGATCTATTAATAGTCTTTTGCAAAATTAGCTTAAGCTCTCTATTGCTTAATTCTACTTGACCACTAGACTGAAGATGATAAGGAGATGCGATTCTATGGTTGACATCATATTTAGCAAGCATTTTACGGAAAGCACCATGAATGAAATGTGAACCGCCATCAGCCATTAAATATCTAGGGACTCCAAACCTCGAAAAAATAACTTCTTTAAGCATCTTAATAGAAGTGTTATGATCAGCACTACTAGTTGGAATAGCTTTACCCACTTAGTAACATAATCAACAACAACTAAAATATGTGTGTACCCATTAGAGGAAGAAAAAGGTCCCATATAGTCAAAGCCCCAAACATCAAATGGTTCAATAACAAGTGAATAGTTCATAGGAATTTCCTGACATATACTAATATTACCAATTCTCTGGTATTCATCACAAGATAAAACAAACTTACGGGCATCCTTAAAGAGGGTGGGCCAAGAGAAATCAGATTGCAATACTTTATGTGCAGTTCTATCTCCAGCGTGGTGTCCTCCATAAGACTCAGAGTGACACTTGCATAGGATCTGTTCCTGTTCACGCTCAGGTACACAATGTCTAATAACACCATCTACTCCTTCTTTATAACGGTGTGGATCATCCCAAAAGTAATGTCTTAAAACATAGAAAAACTTTTTATTTTGCTGGTATGTGAAACTAGGTGGTATAAATTTAGCAACAATATAATTAGCATAATCAGCATACCATGGAGTATTACGAGAAGCATTTATGACATTTAATTGCTCATCAGCAAAGCTATCATCAATAGGCAGCGGGTCATCAAGAACATTTTCTAACCTAGATAAGTTGTCTACAACGGAGTTCTCAGCTCCCTTTCTATCAATAATATGCAAATCAAATTCTTGTAGCAAGAGAACCCATCTAATAAGTCTAGGTTTAGCATCTTTCTTTTCCATAAGATATTTAATAGCGGCATGATTAGTGTGAACAGTTACTTTGGAATCAACAATATAAGGTATGAACTTATCACATGCAAATACAACTGCTAAAAATTCCTTTTCAATGGTAGCATAATTTCTCTGGGCACTATCTAGAGTTTTACTAGCATACTGAATAACATTTAATTTCTTATCAACTCTTTGTCCTAGAATAGCATCAACAACATAATAACTATCATCACACATAATTTAAAAGGGTAAGTTCCAATCAGGTGGCTGAACAATAGGAGCAGAAATCAAGGGTTTCTTAAGTATTTCAAATGCTTCTACACAAACATCATTAAAAACAAAGGGAACATCTTTTCATAAGAGATTATTGAGAGGCCTAGAAATTTTAGAGAAGTCTTTAATAAACCTCCTATAGAAGCCAGCATGATCAAGGAAACTTCTTATACCTTTGATACCTTTTGGACATGTCATCTTTTCAATAGCATCTAGTTTAGCTTTATCAACTTCAATACCTCTTTTAGAAACTTTGTGCCCCAAGACAATACCTTCATTAAGCATAAAGTGGCACTTCTCCCAATTCAAGACAAGATTAGTCTCTTCACATCTCTGCAAAACTCGATCAAGGTTGCTTAAGCAATCATCACAAGAAGTTTTGTAAACGGAGAAATCATCCATGAAAACCTCAACAATCTTTTCATAAAAGTCAGAGAATATAGCAGTCATACATATTTGAAAGGTAGAAGGTGCATTGCATAAACCAAAAGGCATACGTCTATAAGAAAGGTACCGAAAGGGCAAGTAAAAGTGGTTTTCTCTTGATCATCTTTTGACACACGTATTTGAGAGAAACCAGAATAACCATGTAGAAAGCAAAAATTTATATGCTTGGATAATCTTTCTAGCATTTGATCATTGAAAGGAAGAGGGTAATGATCTTTTCTAGTAGCTTTATTTAATTTTCAAAAATAAATTACCATTCTATAACCTGTAACAATTCTTTGAGGAATCAATTCATTCTTATCATTAGGAACAACAGTAATACCTCCCTTCTTAGGGACGCAATGAACGAGACTTACCCATTGACTATCAGCAATAGGATAAATTATACCTGCCTCCAGAAGCTTTAGTATTTCAATTCTTACCACTTCTTTCATCTTAGGATTTAACCGCCGTTGGTGATCAACAACTGGTTTAGCGTCTTTATCCAATTTAATTTTGTGCTGACATAGAGTGGGACTAATGCCCTTAAGATCATCAAGAGTATATCCAATAGTGGCACGGTGCTTCCTTAGAGTTTTCAATAATTTCTTTTCTTCACGCTCTGAAAGGTTAGCACTAATAATAACAGGATATATCTTCTTTTCATAAAGATAAGCATATTTAAGAGTATGGGGTAATTGTTTAAGCTCAAACATGGGATCACCCTTGGGTGGAGGAAACAGGATCACCCTTGGGTGGAGGAGGATCCCCAAGGATTTCAACAGGCAAATTATGTTTCAAAATAGGTCCCTGATTAAAGAATACTTCATATATTTCAATTCTTTCATTCATAAACATATCATTTTCATGGTCTAGCAAATATTGTTCTAAAGGATCATTAGGAGGCACGGCAATAGAAGCAAGAGAAATAATTTCATACTTACTAGGAAATTCTTTATCATGGGGTTGTCTACGAAATTTAGAGAAATTAAAATCATGAGACATATCCCCCAAACCAACAGTAACAATATCTTTCTCGCAGTCTATCTTAGCATTAACGGTATTCAATAAAGTTCTACCAAATATAATGGGAAAAAAGTTATCTTGTGGGGAAGAAAGAACAAGAAAATCAGCATGGTATTTAATTTTTCCACATAAGACTTCAACATCTCTAACAATCCCAATTGGTGATATAGTATCTCTATTGGAAAGCTTAATAGTAACATCAATATCTTCTATCTCAGCTGGTGCAATGTCATTCATAATTTCTTTATATAAGGTATAATGAATTGCACTCACACTAGCACCCACATCACATAATCCATGATAACAATGATCTCCTATTTTAACATAAACAACAGGCATGCCAACAATGGGTCTATGTTTATCTTTAGTATCAGGTTTAACAATACTAGCAGCTTCATAGAAATAAATAACATGCCCATCAATATTATCAACCAAGAGATCTTTAACCATAGCAATACTAGGTTCAACTTTAATTTGCTCAGAGGGTGTAGGTGTTCTAGTATAACTCTTAGGAACCACAGTTGAAGCTTTAGCATGATCCTTTATTCTAACAGGAAAAGGTGGTTTCTCAATATAAGCAGTAGGAACAGTAGGATCAACATTGTAAGTAATATTTTCTTCTTCAACTTTAATAGGTTCTACTACTTTAACTTCAACGGGAGGATTATATTTAAACCACTTCTCCTTCGGGAGATCAACATGAGTAGCAAAAGATTCACATAAATAAGCTACTATCTTAGAGTCAAGTCCATATTTAGTGCTAAAATCACGAAAAGCATCGGTATCCATAAAGGATTTAACACAATCAAACTTAAGGTTTATACCTGACTCTTTACCTTCTTGAGTTCCCAATCTTCAGAGTTGAGTTTAATTCTTTCTAATAATTCCCATTTGAACTCAATATCCTTCTTCATATAGGAACCAGTATAAGAAGTATAGAGCATGGATCGATCATTATGAGAAAGCCGAGCATAAATTTTTTGAATAATAATTTCTCTTGGGAGCTCATGATTGGGGCATGAATATAACATTGACTTAAGCCTCCCCAAAGCTTGAGCGATACTTTATCCTTCACGAGGCCAAAAATTATATATATAATTCCGATCACGATGAACCAGATGCATAGGATAAAACTTCTGATGAAATTCCAATTTCAATCAGCTGTAGTTCCATGATCCAATATCATCCAATATCCTATACCATGTCAATGCCTTCCCCTTCAAATATAAAGGGAAGACCTTCTTCTTGACAACATCCTCGGGCATACCTGCAAGCTTAAATAATCCACAAACTTCATACACATAGGTTAGGTGCATATCGGGATGTAATGTTCCATCTCCTGCATAAGGATTAGCTAGCAGTTTCTCTATCATGCGCGAAGGAATTTCAAAATAAATATTTTAAGTAGGCGTAGTAGGTTGAGGAGCAACTAATTGTGGTTCCGGTCGAGGTGAAGATACTCCGAACAAGCCCCTCAAAGGATTATTTTCCACAGTAACAAGTGACAATAAATTTCAGCACACTATATAAATGTTTCCTTACCCAATTCCACTTACCAAAGGAGATTCACTCCCCGGCATGGCGCCAGAAAAGAGTCTTGATGACCCACGGGTATAGAGGATCTATCGTAGTCCTTTAGATAAGTAAGAGTGTCGAACCCAACGAGGAGCAGAAGGAAATGACAAGCGGTTTTTAGCAAGGTATTCTCTGCAAGCACTGAAATTATCGGTAACAGATAGTTTTGTGATAAGATAAATCGTAAGGTGCAGCAAGGTGGCCCAATCCCTTTTGTAGCAAAGGACAAGCCTGAACGAACTCTTATATAAAGCAAAGCACTCCCGAGGACAAATGGGAATTGTTGTCAAATTAGTTTTCATCATGCTCATATGATTCGCGTTCGTTACTTTGATAATTTGATATGTGGGTGGACCGGTGCTTGGGTGCTGCCCTTCCTTGGACAAGCCTCCCACTTATGATTAACCCCTCTCGCAAGCATCCGCAACTACGAAAGAAGAATTAAGGTAAACCTAACCATAGCATGAAACATATGGATCCAAATCAGCCCCTTACGAAGCAACGCATAAACTAGGGTTTAAGCTTCTGTCACTCTAGCAACCCATCATCTACTTATTACTTCCCAATGCCTTCCCCTAGGTCCAAATCATGGTGAAGTGTCATGTAGTAGACGTTCACATAACAGCACTAGAGGAGAGACATCATACATCTCATCAAAATATGGAACGAATACCAAATTCACATGATTACTTATAACAAGACTTCTCCCATGTCCCCAGGAACAAACATAACTACTCACAATACATATTTATTATCAATATCAAAGGAGTATTAATTATCATTAAGGATCTGAAAATATAATCTTCCACCGGATAAACCAACTAGCATCAACTACAAGGAGTAATAAACACTACTAGCAACCCACAGGTACCAATCTGAGGTTTTGGGACCAAGATCGAATATAAGAGATGAACTAGGGTTTGAGAGGAGATGGTGCTGGTGAAGATGTTGATGAAGATTGACCCCCTCTCGATGAGAGGATCGATGGTGATGACGATGGCGACGATTTCCCCCTCCTAGAGGGATGTTTCCCCGACAGAACAGCTCCACCGGAGCCCTATATTGGTTCTGCCCAGGTTCTGCCTCGAAACGACGGTGCTTCGTCGCAAAAGCTTCCTTCTGATTTTTTCCAGGTCAAAACACACCATAGAGTAGAAGATGGGCACCAGAGGCCTGCGAGGGGGCCCACAAGGTCGGGGGGTGCGCCCTCCACCCTTGTGGCTGGCTGGTGGTCCCCCTCTGGTAATTTCTTCGCCCAATATTTTTTATATATTCCAAAAACATGCTCCGTGAAGTTTCAGGACTTTTGGAGTTGCGCAGAATAGGTCTCTAATATTTGCTCCTTTTCCAGTCCAGAATTCCAGCTGCCGGCATTCTCCCTCTTTATGTAAACCTTATAAAATAAGAGAGAAAAGGCATAAGTATTGTGATATAAGGTGTAATAACAGCCCATAATGCAATAAATATCAATATAAAAGCATGATGCAAAATGGGCGTATCAGTGACAGAAGCTTAAACCCGATAAGGGGGTTGTTTCATATGGGAGTAAATGGGACTTATTACTTACTGCTATGGTTGGGTTTACCCTAATGAGCTTTAGTAGTTGCGGATGCTTGCTAAAGTTCCAATCATAAGTGCATATGATCCAAGTATGGAAAGTGCGTTAGCTTACGCCTCTCCCTCATTGTATATGATAAGTATCTATCATGTTATATTCAATTACCTAGGGACAATCTTTCTTATTGTTTTACAAATGGTCTCTACTAAACAAATTAACTTTTATTATCCCCGCAAAGTACTTTAGTTTAAAGTTGTTTATTACTTGTTTCTAGGTAAAGCAAACGTTGGTGTGCGTAGAGTTATATCGGTGGACGATAGAACTTGAAGAGAATATTAATTCTACCTTTAGCTCCTTGTTGGGTTCGACACTCTTACTTATCGAAAAAGGCTACAAATGATCCCCTATACTTGTGGGCTATCATAGTCATGGTGAAGTTTGTGAAGACTGTGATGGCAATTGCTACCTATTTTTTATTACGAGATGTGGCAGATGGATGTCAAAACTAATTTCCTAAATTGTTGGGGATATAAACCCGCGGTGTGATCCGCCCAGAAGGGGCCGGGTTACATAGTTTGCGACTCATAGTAAAGGGCCAAGCGGGCCCAAGAAGACATGACATGAAGACCGTGGTTCATAAGCAGGTTTATGGAAGGCCCAAGATCCGAAGGTGTGAGCTGCCCGGTGATGACTTGCTCTGTAAGGCAAGGAAATTAGAACAAGAGTCGGTTACGTTGTGTGACCCGGCTTGGACTCTTGTAAGCCCCGAACTTCGACCTGTGTATATAAAGGCGAGACCCGGTGGCGGGTTAACTCAAGAAACAATTGACCGATAGCTAGGTCAAGCGTAATCGCTCCCTTGTAATCGAAACTCAAGCAATACAACCAGAAGCAGGACGTAGGCTTTTACCTCATTGTTAGGGGCCGAACCTGGGTAAACTCTTGTGTCATATGTCCCGTTCAACCCCTGATGCGGCTTGAACTACGTCGATATTTCCCCAAAGAGGAAGGGATGATGCATCACAACTACGGTAGGTATTTCCCTCAGTGATGAGACCAAGGTTATCGAACTAGTAGGAGAACCACGCAACACCACGTAAACAGCTCCTGCACACAAAGAACAAATACTCACAACCTGACATAAGAGAGGGGTTGTCAATCCCTCACAGGTAAAAAGATAGGTAAAATTGTAGTAGATTGGATAAATAGATCTCGCGGGAACACGATATAAAATAAATAAATAAAAATTGCAGCATGGTATTTTTGTATTTTTGGATTAATAGATCTGAAAATAAAAGCAAATAAAAATAGACCGTGAAGGCAAATATAATAAAGAAGAGACCCGGGGGCCGTAGATTAAACTAGTGGCTTCTCTCGAGAAAAATAGCATACGGTGGGTAAACAAATTACTGTTGGGCAATTGATAGAACTTCAAATAATAATGATGATATCCAGGCAATGATCATTATACACGCATCACGTCCAAGATTAGTAGACTGACTCCTGCCTGCATCTACTACTATTACTCCACACATCGACCGCTATCCAGCATGCATCTAGTGTATTAAGTTCATGGAGAAACGGAGTAATGCAATAAGAACGATGACATGATGTAGACAAGATCTATTTATGTAGAAATAGACCCCATCTTGTTATCCTTAATAGCAACGATACATACGTGTCATTTCCCCTTCTGTCACTGGGATCAAGCACCGTTAGATCGAACCCATCACAAAGCACCTCTTCCCATGGGAAGAAAAAACGATCTAGTTGGCCTAACTAAACCAGAGATTCGAAGAAGAAATACGAGACTATAAGTAATCATGCATATAAGAGATCAAAAGACTCAAGTAACTTTCATGGATAAAAACATAGATTTGATCATAAACTCAAAGTTCATCGGATCCCAACAAACACACTGCAAAAAGAGTTACATCAAATAGAGCTCCAAGAGACCATTGTATTGAGAATCAAAAGAGAGAGAGGAAGCCATCTAGCTACTAACTACGGACCCGTAGGTCTACAATGAACTACTCACGCATCATCGGAGAGGCACCAATGAGGATGATGAACCCCTCCGTGATGGTGTCTAGATTGGATCTGGTGGTTCTGGAACTTGCGGTGGCTGGAATTGATTTTCGTCGACTCCCCTAGGGTTTCTGGAATATTGGGGTATTTATAGAGCAAAGAGGCGGTGCGGGAGGCCACCGAGGTGGGAACAACCCACCTGGGCACGCTTGGGGGGCCATGCGCACCCTGGTGGGTTGTGCCCCCCTCAGGGCACCCCCCTAGGTGCTTCTCTGGCCCATCTGGTGTCCTCTAGTCCAAAAAATCCATAAAAAGTTTTGCTACATTTGGACTCCATTTGGTATTGATTTCCTGCGATGTAAAAAACAAGCAGAAAACAACAACCGGCACTTGGCACTATGTCAATATGTTAGTCCCAAAAAATGATATAGAATGATTCTAAAACATCCAAGAATGATAATATAACATCATGGAACAATCAAAAATTATAGATACACTGGCGACGTATCAGCATCCCCAAGCTTAATTCGTGGTCGTCCTCGAGTAGGTAAATGATAAAAACAGAGATGTGGAATGCTGCCTAACATGTTCATGACATATTCTTTCTTTTATAGCATGGGCAATTGGATTTTTATATGGTTCAAAGCAATAATCTAGTTTTGACATGAGAACTTTAATACTCAAGCATATCAACAAACAACCATGTTTTTCAAAATATCAATGCTAAAGCAAGTTATCCCTAGCCCATTATGCTCAACCATTGATCCATTCATGAAACACACTCACATATTAGCTACACCCAATGCTCAAGTACGATCATAGTGCCCCTTAATTGGTGCTTTATAAGATAAGATGGAGACTCAAGTAAAAAATAAAAATTGCATAAAGTAAATAGAAAGGCCCTTAGCGGAGGGAAGTAGGGATTTGTAGAGGTGCCAGAGCTCAAAGCTAAAAATATAGAGATAAAACATTTTGGGTGGCATGCTTTTCCTGTCAACGAAAACGTTTGGGTAGTTCCCAATACTTTCCATGCTAGATATATCATAGGCGGTTCCCAAACAGAAAATAAAGTCTATTCCTTTTTCCACCATACTTTCACATTCCACGGCTAACCGAATCCACGGGTGCCATCCATACCAACACTTTCCAAGGGATTTATTATTTGACAAATAAAGTAAATTCATTTTTCATTTCAGTACTGGGCATCCCTAATACCTTTGTCATACTCTCGTGCAATGACAAGTGAATAAACACTCATCTTGAGAATAACACATCTAGCATGGAAATATATCAGCCACCCCCTACCGTTTCATGAGCAGTACGAGCACACAAAAGAGAAATTTATTTTGAAAGCTAGAGAGGGCACATACAAATTTGCTTAGAACGGCAAAAGAATACCGTATATAGGTAGGTATAGTGGACTCATGTGGCAAAAACTGGTTTAAAGGATTTTGGATGCACAAGTAGTGATCATACTTAGTGCAAATGAAGGCTAGCAAAAGATTGATAAGCATCCAACCAAGAAACGAAAAATCACATAAGCGAGCATTAAGCATAACTAATACCGAATAATACACCACAAGTAGGATGTAATTTCATTGCATAACTATTGACTTTCTTGCTTGCATAGGGAATCACAAACCTTAACACCAATATTCTTACTAAAGCATAATTATTCATCAACATGACTCACATATTACTATCATCATATCTCAAAACTACTACAAAGAATCAAGTTTATTTTGTCCAATGATCTTCATGAAAGTTTTTATTATATCCCTCTTGAATATCAATCACTTTGGGTCTAATTTCAAATGTTGCTTTTAATAAGCTCAAACAAATATAAGTGAAGGACATGAGCATAAAAAATTATTCTCTCAAAATAATTTAAGTGAAGCATGAGAGAATTTATTCAAAAATACTAAAGCACACCATGCTAAAAAAGAAGTCAGTGAAGCACCAGAGCAATTCCATAGCTCAAAAAGATTTAAGTGAAGCATAGAGAGCAATTTTAACAAGTCATAGCATAATTTTGGCTCTCTCAATTAGGTGTGTCCAGCAAGGATTCATGGCTAAAAATAGAAAGCAAAACAAGCAAAAACTCATATCATACAAGACGCTCCAAGCAAAACTCATAATATGTGACGAATAAAAATATAGTTTCAAGTAAAATACCGATGGTTGTTGGAAGAAAGAGGGGATGCCACTCGGGGACATCCCCAAGCTTAGTTGCTTGATACTTCTTGAATATTATCTTTGGGTGACATGGGCATCCCCAAGCTTAGGCTCTTCTTACTCCTTATTCCTTCATCCATCGTAATATCACCCAAAACTTGAAAACTTCAATCACACAAAACTCAACAAAACCTTCGTGAGATCCATTAGTATAAGAAAGCACATCCCTACAATAATTATTGTTGGAAACCCATTCATATTTTATTTTTGCATTATATCTACTGTATTCCAACTTTGCTATAGCTTATACCCTCCAATACAAATAATAGATTCATCGAAATAAGCACACAATGAAAAGAAAACACAATCTGTCAAAATAGAACAGTCTATAGCAATCTGGATATTTTGAATAATTCTATAACTCCAAAAATTCTGAAAAATTAGGACAACGCGGGTAATTTGTATATTAACCTTATAAAAAAGAATCGGTATTTTATCGCACTTCTGTTAAAAAATAAAATTATTTCCCTGGGTGCAAAAGTTTCAGTTTTTCAGCAAGATCAAATCAACTATCACCCAACATGATCCCAAAGGCTTTTCTTGGCACAAACACTAACTAAAACACAAAAAACACAAACATAATAGTAGCATAATTGTGCAAACACTCAAGAACAGAAAGAAAAAGACAAAAATAAATTTTATTCATTGGGTTGCCTCCCAACAAGCGCTATCGTTTTATGCCCCTAGCTAGGCATAATGCGAGGATCTAAGTATTGTCATCTTTGTTTCTAGATCCATATGATGCCCTCATGATTGATTCATATGGTGGCTTAATTCTAGTTCTAGGGAAGTGTTCCATACCCTTCTTTAGTGGAAATTGAAATTTAATATTGCCTTCTTTCATATCAATCACGACACCAATAGTACGTAAAAATGGTCTACCAAGAATATTTGGACAAGACAAATTGCAATCAATATTCAAAAACAATAAAATCTATGGGCACATAATTCCTATTTGCAGGAATAAGAACATCATTAATTCTTCCCATAGGTTTTTAATAGTAGAATCTGCCAAGTGCAAATTTAGAGAACACTCTTCAATATCGGTAAGACCAAGCACATCACATAAAGATTTCGGAATTGTAGAAACACTAGCACCCAAGTCACATAAAGCAAAACACTCATAATTTTTTATATTGACTTTGATGGTAGGTTCCCATTCATCATGCAATTTTCTAGGAATTGAAATCTCTATTCCAACTTTTCTTCTAAAGCTTTCATCATAGCATCAACAATATGTTTAGTAAAAGCTTTATTTTGTGCATAAGCATGGGGTGAATTTATCATGGATTGCAACAAAGAAATACAATCAATCAAAGAGAAACTATCATAATTAAAGTCTTTGTAATCCAAAAGAGTGGGCACATCACTAGTTAAAGTTTTGACCTCTTTAAACCCACTTTTATCAATTTTCTCAACAAGATTTTCACCCTCCGAATTATAGGAACGCCTTCTAGCTAAAGTTAACTCTTCTTCAGTCCCTTTATTATCAATATTAATTTCACTAAACAAAGAATCAATAGAAGAAACACCAATTATTTTAAGATCTTCATCACTTTTATGAAAGCAATCACTAGAAAACGCTTTTTCTAAAAATTATCCTCTAGCTCTAAGCATAGCGGTTCTTTTCTTACTTTCATCCATAGAAACATAAAGAGCCTTAATTGATTTGTCAATCTTAGGCAAAAAATCGTCTTGAGATTTTCTACATCATGAGAAATTCTATCAATACTTCTAGACATATCATCAATCCTATTCAGCTTTTCTTCTATCATAGCATTGAAAACCTATTGAGTATTGATAAATTCTTTAATATTATTATCAAGATCAGAGGTGTTCCTATTATTATTATAAGAAGGATTACCATAATTATTAGAGGAATTACTAGGAAAAGGCCTAGGATTAAAATTACCTCTAGAAGCATTGTTATTGAAATTGTTTCGTGAGATAAAATTCACATCTATGGCATTACTATTTTGCTCAATCAAAGTAGACAAAGGCACATCATTAAAATCAATAGGAGCACTTTTATTAGTAACCAATTTCATAAGAGCATCAACTTTTTCACTCAAAGAAGAAATTTCTTCGACCGAATTAACTTTTTTACTAGTAGGAGCTCTTTTGGTATGCCATTGTGAATAATTTGCGATAATATTATCAAGAAATTTGGTGGCTTCACCCAAAGTAATTTCCATAAAAGTACCGCCCGCCGCGGAGTTCAAAAGATTTTGAGAAACAAAATTCAACCCCGCATAAAAAAATTGTATGATCATCCAAAGACTTAACCCATGAGTTCGGCAATTCCTTAACATTAATTTCATCCTTTCCCAAGATTGTGCAACATGCTCATGTTCAAGTTTCTTGAAATTCATTATTCGCATCGTAAGGGAAATAATTTTCGTGGGCAGAAAATATTTAGTAATAAAAGCATCTTTGCACTTATCCCAAGAATCGATACTGTTGCGAGGCAAAGAAGAAAACCAAATTTTTGCACGATCTCGCAAAGAAAACGGAAATAATTTTAACTTCACAATATCATTGTCCACATCTTTTTTCTTTTGCATATCGCATAATTCCACGAATGTGTTAAGATGGGACGCGGCATCCTCATTAGGAGTACCGGGAAATTGATCTTTCCTAACAAGATTCAACAAAGCAACATTAATATCACAAGACTCCACACTAGTGGCGGGAGAAGCAATCATAGTGCTATTAAAATCATTGTTGTTGGTATTGGAGAAATCACACAACTTGGTGTTCTCTTGAGTCATCGTGACTATGCAATAAGATTGCACTCAAAAACAGATTTGACGAGAAAACGACGAACGAAAAAGACACTACTGCAGGATGCTACTAACGCGACACTATGATCAGAGACCCTTTGACAAAACTGTGTGCGATGCATTAATCACAAACGGTGGTGTAAAAAACCGTCAAAAAGGTGCAAAATGTTTGCGATGACGGATGCATCAAACACGGTTCAGATTTTGGTTGCGTGCGCGATGCAGGGCATACAGTTCAGTTCAATGAACTATTTGCGATGAGGAAGAAGAACGGAAATGGGCAGCCAGATAAAGGCGTGTGCGATATACGACATACAATTCACTCAGATTAACTGTTTATGATGAGGCGGAACAACAGAAACGGGCAGCTACATGAAGGTGTGTGCGATTGAGGGCATACGCTTCAGAAGGATTAACCATTTGCGATTAGGCAACAGAACAGAAATGGTCATCCAGATCAAAGTGTCTGTGATTGATCGCATACACTTCACACGGATGAACTGTTTGCGATTAGCCACAACAAACAGAAACAACTAGACAGATCAACGTGTGTGCACTAGACGGGCACACATTCTAATTAAAAAGAAGCATGCACGATGGTAATAATGAGTGCGCACGGTGCTGACATTGCCTATTCCAGTGCACCCTATGATGCTAACGCCACGTATGCAGCAAAGAAAGCATGCCCACATTACGCCGTCTGGGAATAGTGCCGCACTTAGAAATTATAGAACCGTCAATAAATTTTGAGCCTGCGTCCCGCCACATTCCAAATTGCAAACCTGTTCACACCGATCAAAACCTAGACGGTTTCCCACTTAGGAGCGTATTACTACTCTGTTATAAATACTACTACTCCAAGATGACTGCACATTCCTCCTCAACTCCTCATCCACAAAAACAAACAAGTCATTCATCATTGTTCCCTTGCGTCTGCCATGGCCAGCGTGAGAGATTGCCACCAGGGAGAGGCAGACATGGAGGCGGAAGCACGAGAGATGTCCCGCCTCGCCACGAAAGTAGCCGACATGTCCCGCCACACGGCTGTAGCAGCACAGAGGTCCCGCCACGCCGTCGAAGTAGCACGGAGGTCCCACTGCACCGTCGATGCAGCAGACTGGTGCGGCCGCACCGCGGAAGCAGCAGAGATGTCCGGTCACGCCGCGGAAGGACCAGAGATGTCCTCCTGCATCGTGGCGGCCTGGGAAAATGTCTCTCGGGCAGGCGAGGACTCTTACATGCGCATGCATGCGATCGTCCATAGCTAGATGGATCAAATCTCTGGCTGGGCGAGGTTGCAGGACGACATGGAAACCTCGTTTGAACAGGCTACCGGCATCATCCGGCAACTAAGGGAGAGCAATGTGAAGCTCCAGGCCGAGTGTGACCTGCTGAGGGCGAAGATCGTCAAAAGTGCGGAGCAGCAGGAGGATACCGCTGCCTTGTTGAAGAGGACCAGCGTCATCGTCGAGAAACTTATGGACGAGAATGTCATGCTGCGTATGAAGCGCAAAAGGCTGGTGGAGGAATTCGTGGATGCTCGCAAGCAGCATATTGAGGACAGGAAAGAGCTCATCGCCGCTCGCCGCGGAGACTAGTCACGCGGCTTGCAGCAACGCATCAAGAAAGTAGAGATCAGCGAGCCAGATCGTTGTCTTCCTTCTTCTTTTGCCCTTGTGTATTTCGGGTGTTGCCGCATGTGGCTTTTTTAATTATGTTCCTAAATATGTAAGACAATTATTATCCACTATCATCGTCCTTATATGCATCATGCTTGCTATAACTCGCAGTCGATGCTATATAGGTCTGTCAGATCTTATATCAAGATCCGTGCCAAACTTTCTTTTCATATTTTCATTTCTCTCTCTTAAATCTCAGTCCAGTGAGACATAGCCACGCTGTGAGACAGGGGCTCGGGCGCCATTAGTGGAGACGTTGAGAGGGAGGTGCGCGGCGGATAGAGGTCAAAGGGATCTCCTCCCGATGAGCATGCGAAGGGGTCTGATCACACGCCTCCCGTACTCAAATATCTACCCCGCATGACACCTCCTAGCCAATAAAAAAGGGACGCGTGGCGGCACGTAATTGGTAAGTAGAACGCCCATGATTTCAATAATAGTTGTGTTTCTGATTTGTAACATGACATCACTTGTTCCAAAATGACTTTTTTGATTGTTAATGTGTGCGCTTTCGCAAATCGGACAGAAAAATTACCACAACATGTTGGTGCCATGTCATGACACCATGCCAAGTTTCATGATTTTCAGGTGTGTTTTGGATTTACAGGAATTAAAAAACCAAGTTTCTCAAACTTTCCAGCCAAGCCACGAAGCCCAGATGTTTGAATTTCATTCTCATTTCTTGCATGGGACCTAGAATTTCACCCAAGGACACACATGTGATTTTTCAACCAACTTTGGTGCACTCGAGCATGTGCTTGTAGTTCAAATTTAAATTATGCACATTAAATGCCCAAAAATTCAATTAATGTATAAAAAAGGCCAAACGAACCCGGAATAATTCCAAATTTTAGTACGATACTTCTATTTGGTCTAATCTGCATGTGTAAAAAATTAAGGCGGGAGAAGGCAGTGTATGTATGTCGTTTCGCACACGGAGGTGACATATTCCCTCTCGGAACCATGAGCCTTCTTGAGAGAAGCTCCGGTTTGCAAGAAGCTTATACCAAAGCTTGTCCCAATTCGGCCAAAAAATTTACTGCAAAATATTGGTGCCATGTCATGACACCATGCCAAGTTTCATGATTTCAATCGTGTTTTAGATTTACATGAATTAAAAAACTAAGTTTGTAAATCTTTCCGGTCAAGCCACGATGCCCAGATGTTTGAATTTCATTCCCATTTCTTGCACGGGACCTAGAAATTCACCCAAGGACACACATGTGATTTTTCAACCAACTTTGGTGCACTGGAGCATGTGCTTGTAGTTCAAATTTGAATTATGCACATTAAATGCCTAAAAATTGAATTAATGTATAAAAAAGGCCAAACGAATCCAGAATAATTCTAAAATTTAGCACGATACTTCTATTTGGTCCAATCTTCCTGTGACAAAAAATTTACCATGACCTGTTGATACTGCTCCATGATAGCATGCCAAGTTTCATAAATTTCAGACGAGTTTTGGATTTACTAGAATTACAAAACAAGGTATCTCAACGTTTTGCCGGCAATCAACAGTGCCCTGGTGTTTGAAATTCATTCTCATTTCTTGCATGGGACCTAAGCATGCACCCAAGGACACAGATTTGATTTTTCAACCAATTTATATGCACTGGAGCATGTGCATGTATTTCAAATTTGAATTATGCACATAAAATGCCTAGAAAACCCAGTTAATGTATAAAAATGTCCAAACGAACCCTGAAAAAATCCAAAACTTAACACAACACTCCTATTGTTCTATATTAACACTATAATTTTTTTAAAGCAATAAGAGGCAACAAATATCGTTTCATCCCCAAAAGTGGCATGTTCCCTACCGAAACCATCAAGCTTGTTGTGAGAAGCTTATACCCAAACCTGCCCCAAATGGGATAAAAAATTTACCACGTCATGTTGATGCCTCTCCATGATAGCATGCCAAGTTTCATGAATTTCAGACGAGTTTTGGATTTACTAGAATTTCAAAACAAGGTATCTCAATGTTTTGTCGGCAATCAACACTGCCTTAGTGTTTGAAATTCGTTCCCATTTCTTGCATGGGACATAAGCATGCACCTAAGGACACATATTTTATTTTTCAACCAATTTATATGCACTGGAGCATGTGCATGTATTTCAAATTTGAATTATGCACATAAAATGCCTAGAAAACCCAGTTAATGTATAAAAATGTCCAAACGAACCCTGAAAAAATCCAAAACTTAACACAACACTCCTATTGTTCTATATTAACACTATAATTTTTTTAAAGCAATAAGAGGCAACAAATATCGTTTCATCCCCAAAAGTGGCATGTTCCCTACCGAAACCATCAAGCTTGTTGTGAGAAGCTTATACCCAAACCTGCCCCAAATGGGATAAAAAATTTACCACGTCATGTTGATGCCTCTCCATGATAGCATGCCAAGTTTCATGAATTTCAGACGAGTTTTGGATTTACTAGAATTTCAAAACAAGGTATCTCAATGTTTTGTCGGCAATCAACACTGCCTTAGTGTTTGAAATTCGTTCCCATTTCTTGCATGGGACATAAGCATGCACCTAAGGACACATATTTTATTTTTCAACCAATTTATATGCACTGGAGCATGTGCATGTATTTCAAATTTGAATTATGCACATAAAATGCCTAGAAAACCCAGTTAATGTATAAAAATGTCCAAACGAACCCCGAAAATTTCCAAAACTTAACACAACACTCCTGTTGTTCTATGTTGACACTAAATTTTTTTTGAAAGCAATACAAGGCAACCGATATCATTTCGTCCCCAAAGGTGGCACGTTCCCTACCGAAACCATCAGGCTTGTTGTGAGAAGTTCTGGTTTGTGAGAAGCTTAAACCCAAACCTGCCCCAAATGGGACAAAAAATTTACCACGACATGTTGATGCCGCTCCATGATAGCATGCCAAGTATCATGAATTTTAGACGAGTTTTGGATTTACTAGAATTTAAAAATCAGATATCTCAATGTTTTGCCGGTAATCAACAATGTCCTGGTGTTTGAAATTCATTCCCATTTCTTGCATGGGACCTAAGCATGCACCCAAGGACACTGATTTGATTTTTCAACCAATTTATATGCACTGGAGCATATGCATGTATTTCAAATTTGAATTATGCACATAAAATGCCTAGAGAACCCAGTTAATGTATAAAAATGTCCAAACGAACCCCAAAAATTCCAAAACTTAACACAACACTCCTATTGTTCTATGTTGACACTAGAATTTTTTTTAAAGCAATAAGAGGCAACAGATATCGTTTCGTCCCCAAAGATGGCACGTTCCCTACCGAAACCATCAGGCTTGTTGTGAGAAGTTCTGGTTTGTGAGAAGCTTATACCCAAACCTGCCCCAAATGGGACAAAATTTTACCACGCCGTATTTGATGCCGCTCCATGATACCATGCCGAGTTTCATGAATTTCAGACAAATTTTGGATTTACTAGAATTTAAAAACCAGGTATCTCAACGTTTGTGGCCGAGTGACGGTGGCAGGGTGTTTGACATTCATTCCAATTTCTTGCATGGGACCTAAGCATGCGACCAAGGACACAGATTTGAATTCTCAACCAATTTATATGCATTAGAGCATGTGCATATAGTTCAAATTTGAATTATGCACATAAATGCATTGAAAACTAAATTAATGTATAAAAATGTCCAAACGAACCCGGAAAATTCCAAAAATTAACACAACACTCTTGTTGTTCTATGTTGACAGTAGGAAAATAATTGAAATGAAGAAGAGGCAACGGATATCGTTTCATCCAGAAAGGTGAAACGTTCCCTACCGAAACCATCATGCTTGTTATGAGAAGCTCTGGTTTGTGAGAAGTTTATACCCAAACCTGCCCCAAATGGGACAAAAATTTTACCGCCGCATGTTGATACCGCTCCATGATAGCATGCCAAGTTTCATGAATTCCGGACGACTTTTGCATTTACTAGAATTACAAAAGCAAGTATGTCGACGTTTGCCGGAGAGCCACGGTGTCGTGGTGTCCAAAATTCATCCCCATTTCTTACATGGGACATAAGCAAAAACCCATGGACACATATATGATTTTACAACCCATGTTGGTGCACCTGAGCATGTGCATGTAGTTTAATTTTGAATTGTGCACCCAAAATGGCTAGAAAACAAATTTAATGTATAAAATGTCCAAATGAACCCTGAATAATTCCAATTCTTTTACGACACACATATAGTTGCATGTTCACTACAGATAAAAGTTATAGCAATTCAAACACCATCTATTGCCGTTGTGACCCCATTATGTAATTCAAATCAAGATGAAAAATTAAGTAGATCCCACACAGTTTATTATCACAAACCCTGTGAGATGCAGTACAAAATATCCTGGAGCACCGTCGGTGTATAGTACGCCTATGGCCTACGCGAGAAGGTGTGTCGGCTATAGTCCACAGTCGGCGTGTCAAGCACACTAGCCCGCTCCCCAAATACTCTCGCCTCTGCATCCGTCACAATCTCGAAAATATTGCTGCCTCGTAATCTCTAAAATATCTACCGCATGAAATGTTTTAATGTTTGATATCACACGATTAGTATGTGCAGACTGTTTGCTATGTCTGTTACTCCCGCTCCGCTTCAGTCCCTTGATTCAAATTTTCAGTAGCCCTGGCATTTTACTCCCGCCTCTGCATCCCTCGCAATCTCAAAAATATCTGCTCGCCCTTGATCCAAATTTTTAGTTGCCCCGCCTTGTTACTCTCGCCTTGTAAAATTTTCAGTTGCCGCAGTATTTTCTCAAACACCACCTTGCCCCCCATCCACACACACCACACACTCCCCAAAACCTCCGCTCACACAGACACACGCCACCCCTGAAACCATTGGTAGGTCGCCACCATCGCCGCCGCTTCCATCCTCAACCTCTTCCTATGTGCCAGGGAGCTTGTGGAGCCAATGGCCAAAAAGGGGTTTATCGCGGCCTTTTCGCCCGACACCGGCGATGTGGCCGCCAAGGTGTCCCTGTCGTCCTCCGTGGGCTTGATCCGTTGTCGCCAGTCCCCCAATCCGCTCGCCGCCACGCCCCTACGTCGGTTTGAGGACTTCCCTGTCCTCCCTCAGACGCGACAGCCGACGAGGTCCTACCTCGGGGTCCGGCAGCGATGGTGGGGGACGTGGGTCGCCGAGATTACAGATCGGGAGACCCACACCCGCCAGTGGCTCGGTAGCTTCCACACGACTGAGCTCGCAGCCATGGAGTACGACCGCTGGCAGATCCGCTACCATGGCATGGTGGCTAGGCTCAATTTCCCCTTTGACACACGTTCGATCGACCTCGTTTCGCCGGAGTCAGGTTGGTGAGCTCGGCTATGGCGTGGGAGGACCGCGAGGCGTGGTAGCGCCTCGAGGCCGAGGCTGCCGACGAGGCCTACGTGCAAGAACTCCGCCGGCAGCACCCGATGCTCGTGGAGGCGGAGCGGGCGATCTTTGCCGGCACGGAGGGTGGCGAGGTTATTGCGCTCTCCTCCGATGACGAGGTCGAAGGCGGCAAGGACGGCGGAGCAGAGGGCGGCGAGGTTATCGCGCTCTCCTCCAATGACGAGGTCGAAGGCGGCGAGGACAGTGGCGCAGAGGGCGTCGAGGTGGGCCCGGAGGACGAGGAGATCAGCGTCGACGAGTGGAGGAGTGCCTTCCCCAACGACCCTGACGACGACATTGGCCCGAACCCGGCTCACGGCACACCGTACATGACGAGGAAGGATTGGCTCGACCTCTACTTCGACCAAAAGTAGTTTAGCTTAGTTTAAATTTATGGTTTATGTTCGGTTATGCAAAACTATCTATGTTCATGTTTGAATGCATGCTACTTTCGGTTGAACCTGCTTTGAACTTGATCAAATTGAAGTTTACAACATTAAGTTTAGGGGATCGACTAGAAAAGGCCAAAAATTGCTGGAGTAATATATATCCACTAAGGGTTTTCGTCCTTTAACTTTTAAAGGATCGGGTAGAGATGGCCTTATGCCTTGTTTATTTTAGTTCTTCACAATGTGATGCTCTATATGTGCAACTATTTGCCATGCAGTTCAATTTCATCAATATCAGTTTCAACAATACCACTATGAATTATGATATTTGGTTGTTGTTAAGGATATTGTAGTTAACATGCATTTTCGGTTTTTTAACAATAACTAGTGTACTTTAGACCTGCACAATACTAGTTTGAATGACTATTTGCCTGTTTTTAAATGTTATGCCTGATGCAGTTAACACACATTTCCACTTCTTGTTTTGCTTAACTAGCGTGCTTAAGCCTGCACACTGAAGCTACATAGCAACATGCATTGTACTGAATGACTAAATATGCAATCCCAGGCTACATAGCAACAAGGAAGAGTGTTACCTTAATGTTCTGATGATGTCTAGATATACATGTAATAAAATCTTATATAATGAGATGGAGGGAGTGTTGTGCTACATCATTTTGCAATTGTTGTTTAGCTTCTAATATTAACTTGGTGCTTTTAGGTACATATGTCATTGCCAAAGATCCACACTTCGACCCTTTCTGCGTATGGGGCAATGAGATATTCATGAACCAGCATCAAGTGAGGAAATTGATAAAGATTGTTATTAAAATGAGTCAAAAGATGTCAATCAAACTATTTTTTTACACTTTATGCAAGACAACAATGAACTACAAGATGGTAAGTAAGAACCATGTAGCCTTCTTTTTACTGCCCGTAATGAGTTGTGTTAGATGACAATATCTGAATCTTTTTTCCTTTGCAGTGGATCTTGAAGCACTTTACTCAAGATTACCTCTCAAACTTCATGATTGGCGGTCGGCCATCACAAAGGGTTGGACTAGAGTCGTGTGTGCCTTCTGCATCCAGGAGAGCACAATAGGGCCATTCCTGTTCACCTTGTTCAACAACCAAAATGTCTATCACCTCTTTCTTTTCCATCGGTAATAGCACAAGTATAGAACCCTGGTTCATCATTCTTTATTTGGTTCTTATGTAATTCTTAAACAAATGTACCTGTGAATCAAATAATGCATTTCTTGTTTCAACCTGATGGATATGAATAAAGCTATAGCCTACTTTCAAGTTTAAATTAGGTACAATTTTAAATGGCAGCAATTAAATTAGGGCGAAATTACGGTGTGCAGGTCATTACGGCGGACACAGTTAATAAAGCACAGCATGTGCGATATACATCATAATCCGACATGGTTCATGGAGAGGAAACATGTGTAACAATGCACACAGTTTCCGTTTGCAAAGCGTGTGTGATGTCAGACACTATTACATACGGTGCGGGAAAACTAAATGTGTGTGATTGTCTACCTGTCGTACACGGTTTATAATCATGAACTGTTTGTGATGTGCTAGGCATCGTAAACATAGAGCCAGTTTGGTACGTGCCTGGAAAACTCCCATGCATGGAATATGTCTGGTTTTAGGTAAAACCACAAAACTCTAACTGCGATGGCAATGCGAGCACAAACGAGCAACAAGGATGAAGCGTTTGGGATATTCGACATATCAGAAACGTTTATATAGGGACAACTGTATACATCAAGGAAGCCTATCCCCGACAGTTTCTGGGTCGTCTGGGAAGGACCCCCGTATCTCCCACACTCACTTGCCGAAGGTTCCAAATGCCTTCATGAAAAGGAGTTAAAAACCGTTTTTATTGCAGCGACGCATACCAGTGACAGGGTGAATAAAACGACAAATTTTTGTGAAGTGGGGGAGAGGAAAATGAGAGGCAAATGGCAAATAATGTAAATTGCAAGGAGATGAGATTTGTGATTAGGAACCTGGTAGATGTTGATGATGTCTCGTCGGCAACGGCGCCAGAAATTATTTTTGATGTGGCTTGAACTACGTTGGTATTTCCCCAAAGAGGAAGGGATGATGAAGCACAACTACGGTAGGTATTTCCCTCAGTGATGAGACCAAGGTTATCGAACCAGTAGGAGAACCACGCAACACAACGTAAACAGCTCCTGCACACAAAGAATAAATACTTGCAACCCGACGTAGGAGAGGGGTTGTCAATCCCTCACGGGTAAAAAGTAGGTAAAATTGTAGTAGATTGGATAAATAGATCTCGCGGGAACGCGAGATAAAATAAATAAATAAAAATGGAAGCAAGATATTTTTGTATTTTGGATTAATAGATCTGAAAATAAAAGTAAATAAAAATATATCGTGAAGGCAAATATAATAAAGGAAAGATCTGGGGGTCGTAGATTTCACTAGTGGCTTCTATCGAGAAAAATAGAATATGGTGGGTAAACAAATTAATGTTGGGCAATTGATAGAACTTCAAATAATCATGATGATATCTAGGCAATGATCATTATATAGGCATCACGTCCAAGATTAGTAGACCGACTCCTGCCTGCATCTGCTACTATTACTCCACACATCGACCGCTATCCAGCATGCATCTAGTGTATTAAGTTCATGGAGAAACGGAGTAATGCAATAAGAACGATGACATGATGTAGACAAGATCTATTTATGTAGAAATAGACCCCATCTTGTTATCCTTAATAGCAACGATACATACGTGTCGTTTCCCCTTCTGTCTCTGGGATCAAGCACCGTAAGATCAAACCCATCACAAAGCACCTCTTCCCATGGCAAGAAAAATCGATCTAGTTGGCCTAACGAAACCAAAGATTTGAAGAAGAAATGTGACATGTCTCCAACGTATCTATAATTTTTTATTGTTCCATGCTATTATATATTCTATTTTGGATGTTTAATGGGTTTATTTATACACTTTTATATTATTTTTGGGACTAACCTATTAACCGAAGGCCCAACCCAAATTGTTTTTTTGTCTATTTCAGTGTTTCGGAGAAAAAGAATATCAAACAGATTCCAAACGGAATGAAACCTTCGGGGGCGTGATTTTTGGAACAAACGTGATCTAGAGGACTTGGAGTGGACGTCAAGCAACCAATGAGGAAGCCACAAGGCAGGGGGCGCGCCTACCCCCCCCCCCCGGGCACGTCCTCCACCCTTGTGGGCCCCTCGTGGCTCCACTGACCTACTTCTTCCTCCTGTGAAGATCATCCTCTCATTCCCAGGTGGCTTCATCCTCGGTATGGTGGCTCCACTAAACTTTGCAAAACTTGATAACCTTGCTGCGGGTGACTCAGCTGGCAAATTCGAGAATCCTGACTGGCTTCTCCTCATAGGTCAAATCACTGTCCAACTGAATCGCCTCCAAGGGTACTGTATCTCTTAACGGTATATCGACCATCTCAGCATGACACTTCTTCAGCTGTGAAACATGAAATACATCATGAACTCCTGACAGTCCTTCAGGTAACTCCAACTTGTAGGCAACTTCTCCCATGCGTTCCAAAATTCTATATGGTCCTACAAATCTCGGGGCTAACTTTCCCTTAACTCCAAAACGTTTCACTCCTCGTAGGGGTGACATTCGTAGATATGCTCTGTCTCCAATTTCATAGGTTATTTCCTTGCGTTTCGAATCTGCATAACTCTTCTGCCTGGACTGAGCTATCTTCAGTCTATCTCGGATCAACTTAACTTTCTCTTCGGACTTTTGATCAAATCTGGTCCAAACAACTGTCGGTCTCCGACTTCATCCCACATCAACGGTGTTCTGCACCTTCGTCCATACAGGGCTTCGAACGGTGCCATCTTCAAACTGGCTTGATAGCTATTATTGTATGAGAACTCCGCGTAGGGCAAGTTGTCATCCCAACTAGATCCATAATCTAGTGCACAAGCCCTCAACATATCCTCCAGAATCTGGTTGACTCTCTCGGTTTGTCCATCTGTCTGCGGGTGGAATGCTGTACTGAACACCAACCTTGTCCCCAAAGTTTGGTGCAGCTGATGCCAAAACTTTGAAGTAAACTATGTTCCTCTATCTGATACGATTGTCCTTGTAACTCCATGCAGACATACGATCCTGGTCATATATATCTTGGCCAACTTTGCACTTGTATAGGTGGTTTTCACTGGGATAAAGTGAGCTACTTTGGTCAAGCGGTCAACTACTACCCATATAGAATCATATCCTGATTTGGTTCTGGGTAATCCGGTGATAAAATCCATGCCAAGTTTATCCCACTTCCATTCGGGTATCGGCATAGGTTGTAACAATCCTGCTGGCTTTTGGTGCTCAGCCTTCACTCTCTGACATACATCACATACGGCTACATACTCGGCAATATCCTTCTTCATACCAGTCCACCAGAAATGTTCCTTCAAATCCAAATACATCTTGGTGTTTCCGGGGTGTATCGAGTATGGTGAGTCATGAGCCTCCTAAAGTATCAACTTCCTGATCTCTGTGTTATTGGGCACATAAACACGGTCCTCGAACCATAAGGTGTTGTGCTCATCCTCACGAAAACCTTTGGCCTTTCCTTCGCTCATTTTCTCTTTTATCTCGGCAATCTCTTTGTCATCCTTCTGAGCTTCTTGAATCTTTCCTAACAATGTAGACTGCACCTCCATTGTTGCAACAAAACCTCTAGGAACAATCTCCAATTGAAGTTCCCTGAGATCCTCTGCTAACTCCTTCGGCAATCCCGTGCTCGCTAGGGTATTAGCATAACTCTTCCGGCTCAAGGCATCTGCTACAACATTGGCCTTGCCTGGATGATAGTGAAGCTTCATGTCATAATCCTTTATAAGCTCCAACCATCTCCTCTGCCTAAGGTTCAGCTCCTTCTGTGTGAAAATGTACTTCAAACTCTTATGATCCGTGTACACATCACAACGATTTCCAATAAGGTAATGTCTCCAGGTCTTCAACGCATGCACTATGGCAGCCAACTCCAAATCATGCGTGACATAATTCAACTCGTGCGGTTTCAGTTGTCGCGAGGCATACGAAACAACTCTTCCGTCCTGCATAAGCACACTTCCAAGTACTAGGCGAGAGGCATCGCAATACACTTGAAACTCCTTGCGTATATCCGGCAGAATCAGCGCTAGGGCTGTAGTCAAACGTTTCTTTAACTCCTGAAAACTCGCTTCACATTCTTCTATCCATTTAAATTTGGTATCCTTCTTCAATAACTCCGTCATTGGCTTCGCAATTTTGGAAACATTCTCAATGAATATCCGATAGTATCCTGCGAGTCCAAGGAAACTGCGGATCTCGCTAACTAAAGTGGGTGCCAACCATTCAGTGACTGACTGAACCTTGGTAGGATCTACTGCTACACCTTCTCCTGATATAACATGTCCAAGGAATCCAACTTCCTTCAGCCAAAACTCGCATTTGCTGAACTTGGCATACAACTGATGTTCCTTGAGTTTCTCGAGAACTAAACGCAAATGCTCTTCGTGCTCCTCCTCGTTCTTCGAGTATACCATTATATCATCAATGAACACCACAATGAACTTGTCCAAATATCCATGAACACTTTGTTCATCATGCTCATGAAGTAGGCAGGGGCGTTAGTCAGTCCAAACGACATGACCGTATATTCATACAACCCGTACCGTGTGGTGAATGTTGTCTTTGGTATGTCCTTCTCTCGTATCTTCAGCTGGTGATATCCAGATCGCAGATCGATCTTTGAAAACACCTTGGCTCCTTGCAGCTGGTTAAACAAATCATAGATCATTGGCAGTGGGTATTTGTTCTTGATCGTCACCTCATTTAACGCACGATAATCAACAACCATCGTTAGAGACTTATCCTTCTTCTCAACCAAAAGCACTGGGGCTCCCCATGGTGATGAGCTCCGTTGAATGTAACCTTTCTCTAATAACTCCTTGATCTGTATCTTAATCTCCTCCAGATCGTTTGCAGGCATCCGGTATGGTCTCTTTGATATTGGCCCGGTGCCTGGCAACAGTTCTATCAAAAACTCAATGTCTCGATCCGGTGGCATGCCTGGTAACTCCTCTGGAAAAACATCCGGGTAATCCTTGACTACAGGCACTTCCTCCTGAACAACTCCCATGAGGGTATTTAATTGGATACTCCTTAGTGCATGCCTAGATACATACTTGATCCTTTTTCCCTCCGGGGTGGTGAGACAAATTGACTTACTAACACAGTCGATGCTTCCTCCATACTTTGACATCCAGTCCATTCCTAATATCACATCCAATCCTTGTGACTCCAAGATTATTAGGTCGGACGGAAAAACATGGCTACCAATGGTTAAGGGTATCTGGTCGCACCATCGACTAGCCATATACTCTGCTCCAGGTGAACTCACTAACAGATGGGTCCTAAGGGTTTGGGTTGGTAGTTTAAACTTATCCACGAATTCCCTTGATATGTATGAATGTGATGCACCAGTATCAAAAGAACAAGGGCGGTAAAAGACTTAACCAAAAACTTACCAATAACCGCGTCTGGCTGCTCTTCAACCTCCTCCACGTTGACGTGGTTCACTTGTCCTTTGTTGAATGGATTGGGCTTCTTTCCAGCGCTCCCATTGCCGTTTCCATTCTTCGCTTCAGGGCACTCTGTGGCATAGTGTCCAGTCTTCCCGCACTTGAAACAAGTAACGTGGCTTAGGTCTCTCTTGGCGGGTGTGGCTGGATTGGAGCGGTTCTGATTGTTGCTTGCTCCATTCCCATTCACATTCCTTGGGCCAGTATGATTATGGTTACTTCCTCCATTATGGGTGTGGCCTCCATGGTTATGAACAAGTCCTCCCGAGTTCGGGGTTAGGCGAGACTTCTGCTGAGCTCCTGAATTATACCTTCATTGTCCATACTTCCTCTTACGGCTCTCAATTTGATGTTGCTTCCCTTCAATCATAAGAGCCTTATCTACCAACTCCTGGTAGTTGTTGAATGTTGCCACCATCAATTGCATGCTCATCTCATCATTCAGCCCTTCCATAAACTTCTCCTGCTTTGCGGCATCTGTGGCCACATCGTCAGCGGCATAGCGAGATAACTTGCTAAACTCATCCGCGTACTGAGCCATAGTACGGTTCCCCTGGCGTAAGTTGCGAAACTCACGTTTCTTCATACTCATAGCTCCAGTTGAGACATGGGCTATACGGAAAGCTTGCTGAAACTGATCCCATGTAACAGTGGCTATAGGGTATGTGACAGTGTAATTCTCCCACCATGAGGCTGCTGGTCCATCCAACTGATGTGCGGGAAAACGCACCTTCTCAGCATCTGTACATCCTGCAATGGTTAACTCCCTTCCAATCCTGTGGATCCAATCATCTGCCACTATCGGATCGGTGCTACTGGAAAACACCGGTGGCTACAACCTCAGAAAACGGGCTAAGTTATCAACTGGTGGGGTGGCGGTGGATTGTTGTTGTTGTTGTTGCCTTGGTTCTGAACTAACAATTGCATCAGGGTATTCTGCTGCTAGATCAACTGAGTGAGCTCCGGTGGGAAGGTAAATCCGGGGTCATGTCTCGGAGGCATCTGATGGGTTTAGAGGGGAGAGATTAGAATAGAATGAGGTCTAATGAGAAAACACTACCCATATGCACATGAGACAAACACAAATATTTCACTCAATCAAGCAAGCAAGGGCATACAATCAATCTAACTATCGTTACAAAAGTGCTCGGACTATACTATTTATATGGTGGAATACTACTACTGATGTGGTGGTCTACTAAAAATATTCTTCGGTTGAAGACTCCATGATGTCTGCTCCAGCTTCGTCTTCATAGTCATCATCGCTATTGTCAGGGTCCGAGTCGGTGTTGTTGATGATAATGTAGTCCTCTGGGCGAATCTCCTTGGGTTCTTCGTCTTCTCCTCCTGGTGCGGGGTCTCCCATGAATACTCCTAGCTTCATTGTCAGGTCGGCATTCTTATCCACTAGTACGATGATTTCCTCCTCATAATATTCGCGTGTAGCCTTGAGTTCTTCCTCCAATTCCGTGATCCTTGCCATTGCCTTCTTCAGATCTATCATTCCTGCGCACATCTGGTTCTCCTGGCGACGAATATGCTGGTTTAACTCCTAAATGAAAGCTGCAATTGATCTATCCTTCCTGGTACTGATCATTTCCCATTGCTCGTCTCGGCGCCCACAAATCTGATAGATAGTATCCTTAAGCTCCTTATGATAAACTTCTCCAATGCGTCCCATGGTGATGTGAGCTGCCATACTCTTTCCTAGACTCCAGGTTGGTGCATTGAAGGAAAACTCTATGGGCTTAGTGTCGGTGTCAAAACCGGCGGATCTTGGGTAGGGGGTCCCGAACTATGCGTCTAGGCCGGATGGTAACAGGAGGCAAGGGACACAAAGTTTTACCCAGGTTCGGGCCCTCTTGATGGAGGTAAAACCCTATGTGATATGGGTGTTACAAGAGTAGATCTACCACGAGATCAGAGAGGCTAAACCCTAGAAGCTAGCCTACGGTATGATTGTATGTTGTGATTGTTGTCCTACGGACTAAAACCCTCCGGTTTATATAGACACCGGAGAGGGTTAGGGTTACACAAGGTCGGTTACAAAGGAGGAGATATCCATATACGTATTGCCTAGCTTGCCTTCCACGCCAAGCAGAGTCCCATCCGGACACGAGACGAAGTCTTCAATCTTGTATCTTCATAGTCTAATAGTTCGGCCAATGGAGATAGCCCGGCTGTCCGGAGACCCCCTAATCCAGGACTCCCTCAGTAGCCCCTGAACCAGGCTTCAATGACGATGAGTCTGACGCACAGTTGTCTTCGGCATTGCAAGGCGGGTTCCTTCTCCGAATACATCACAAAAGAATTTGAATACGAGGATAGTGTCCGACCCTGCAAAATAAGTTCCACATTTCACCGTAGAGAATAATGCTTTCACAGATCTAATCCGCTAGCTTGCTTTGGCAACATGACGTTATGTCATGGCCCGGTGATCATTCGAACCGTTTCTCTTAACCAACTCCACACATAACTCGAGTCGGTTTCTTGACACGTCTTGCCAAAGCGGAGATCGTGTTCCCCTGATTACGGGATTCTCATTAATGCGGTTCGTGGGTAACCCAACCGTGTCTAGGACTCCTAGATTATAGCTAAGTCCAAAACGGCTACGGAGAGGATGCTTGATATTCACCCTCTTTATAAGGGGACAAGGTTTTCGCTTTTTCCCTCTCGTGCTCAACCAAACCCTTCCCCCGCCTCAAGTTCCAACACCCAAAGCCCAGGTTAGGTGCTCTGGATCTTCAATCATGTCCGGATCCAGCCTTCAAGGCCGATGGATGCCCTCCTCTGTGACGGAAGAGGACATTAAGAAGTTGAGGGAGGCCAGATACCTGACCGCCGAGGTTTCGCATCGGCTGCCTGCTCAAGGGCAGGTCGTCCCTACTCCTGAACCCAACGAGAACGCTATGTTCGTCTCCCACTTCCTCCGAGGTCTAGGCCACACTCTGGATCCCTTCGTCAGGGGCTTGATGTTCTATTACGGGCTAGATTTCCACGACCTAGCCCCGGACTCCTTTCTTCACATCACGACATTTATTGTTGTGTGTGAGGCCTTCCTCCGTGTGACCCCTCACTTCGGCCTGTGGCTCAAGACCTTTGAAGTACAACCGAAGGTGATCGAGGGGCAGCATGCAGCGTGCGGAGGTGCATCAATAGGCAAGATGGCAGGAGCTCCATGGCCGAAAGGTTCCTTTCCAGAGGTATCCGAATTATGGCAACGGGAGTGGTTCTACGTCACGGCTCCCAGAAGTGCCAAGTGGGCGGCTGCCCCCGCTTTCCGCCCGGGCCCCCCACCACAACTGATGTCATGGATTAGCAGGGACCTGAGCTGGGGTCCAGCCAAGGATGTGCCTATACTGCAAAGCCGCATCAGAGATCTCTTCGAGGAGATTTCAATTTGGTTGCGGTAATACAAGTTATGTTGGTTCGTCAAGTCCAGCCATGCAAACGTCGGCCCCTGCGCTTGTGGGAGTTCAACCCAGAGGGACCACGTGCCATTCAAAGTTTCCTCGGCCTGACGCACGAGGAGATGTACAAGTCATTCTTCGGACCTCAAGTGGAGTGTTCGGATATCACTGAGGACGTGGGCCTGAGCAGTAATCGCGCCGCCGAACAAGTAAGAAATCCTTTAGCCGAACACACTGTCTTTTATTCGAGGTTATTTTTGAGAGTTCGCCTTTTGACCAGGGCTGGATAATGAAGGCGAAGATGATTCGGTGTTTGGCCCCCCTCCCTGAGGGTTTGGAAAATCCGGTATTGGAGAAGATGCTCGAGGTCGCACCTTGCCCGGAACCCTTGAAGGAAGATACCGAGGGGGATAATACGGGCGAACGCGGGCCCCCATCGCTTCCCGCTCCGACCGAGGGAATGAGCGTTTCCACGAAGGAGGACGGCCGGGGGAGGAAAAGGACTGCTTCCGAGGATCCGGAAGCCGAAGCCTCCAAACGGGAGAAGAAGTCTCCCACAGAGGGTCCTGCCTCGGGGGGTGATTTTGCCGCATGAAGTCCGCGAGGGGATCTGCCCTCCAATGAGTCGTAAGTGATCCAAAATATTTTAATAGTAAGAGTATGCTATCTTTTTCCTCTGAGAAAACAACTACCGCATATATCTTGCAGTTCGGGCCTCAGCCCCTCTCAAATGAGTTCGTCATTGGGGGATCTTCTTCCAGAGATGATGGAGAGCGAAACGTCTCCCCTGAACTCCTCCGCTACAGAAGCGGGCGACCTCGAAGTGTCGTCGCGGAGGGCCTCTCCAGATCCGGTGAGGCCAGAAGATAGTCCCGTAGACCCCAGAAGTCCCCAGTGTCCGGCTCCCGAAGAGAGCATATGAAAGAGTCCGGCACCGTCTAGTGTGCGGTCGGACGTTCTGAGGGAGTTGGTGAGGCGAGCGGCCATCTCAGAAGAGCACCGTACACTGATGGGTACGGTGATGGAGAGAATCTCGTCCGCTAAAAGCGGATTACATGAAGCCTTTATGAGTCTATCGACAGGCTTTGAGGTATGTGAGATAATATGTGATAGTACTGCACATGTTATAGTAGCCCCTGAGACTCTGGTTGTCATCGAGAAAGGCGGCGAACAGAGGATCAAATTCCCAGGCAATAACCAATCTACTTTTATGTGCAGCTGGTGGGAGCTCCGGTGGCTAGCCGGACTAGGGAGTTTGCCCAATTAAAATGGCAACTGGATGCGGCAGACGCCGACATCGAGCTTGTTAACAAGAGGCTTGACGAGGCACGGGGTAAGTGTTATTATCCGGTGAATGCCATATAGTAAGAGCAGCATAATGCCAATATCTTTAATATGTTGTGACTGCAGATGGGGCTGCCACCGTGGAAGCCTTGCGGGCAGAACTTGCCCGAGCCAAGGAGCAAGCGAGGAGTAGTAATGCGGCTGCTTTGAAGGCGGCCGAAGAGTTGAAAGCCGAGAAGGCCGCACATTGCGAGAGCCAAGAGAAGATGGCCAAGATGGCCGTAGAATTGAAAGACACTGCCGACCGTTGTCGGGTCCTTGAGAAAGAGAACCAAGCGAAGGCAACGGACCTTGAGAAGGCCGCGGCGGCAGACAAAGACACCCGTTCTTCTATGAGAGCAAAGAAGGAGGAGCTGCGGGAAGCCGGGGATATTGCGGCTGGAAAACCCTTCATGTTACGGAGGAAGTTCGGAGATCCATGGTATGCCCCTCTGGATCGGCTGTGGAGCTCGACAGATGCGTATATGGATTTGGCGGCGAGTGCTGCCGATGTGGCCAAGTACTTCCAAGGTCAGACAGATCGTGAAGTGGACAAGCTGTTCTGGACGCAATTCCACGTTCCAGAGCATCTGCTTTCATTGACTGACCAGCTAGCCGAATGGGCCGAACTGGATAGGTTGTCCGGACTCGCCATGAGGTCTGTTGTGGATCAATTATGGCCGGAAGGGCCTAAGCCGAACAGCTATTTCAGCTCAGTGCAGCAGCTCCTTGATGCGGTGCTGCGCATTAATGCGATGAAGAGGTCGGCCTGCATAGAAGGCTCACAGATGGCCCTTACCCGTGTTAAAGCATATTGGGCGGAGATGGACGCTACCACTGTTGCGGCGCAGGGTTCAGCCATAGGCCGTGTGGCTGCCGAACACTATTTCGAGGAAGTTCTCGAGGGTGCTCGTTTGATAGAGGCCCAGTGCTCGAAAAATATTATGTTTGAGTGATATGTATTCTCATTGTAAACATAATGCTATTATGAAGTTTTTATAAGGCTATGTTTATACTTTTGCCTGAAAGTAGTATGATGCCTCCTGTGCGGCCGTTTATGTATACATGTGTATAACCTGAAAGATTGCAGCCGTCGGCTTCAACCCCCACGCATATAATGCGGAGGTGCTCGCAAAAAACACATGTTCACACTTAACCCAACGTCTTGGTCCTGATAAGGAGGTGATAGTGCAGTGAGTGAGGCAACCGGACTATAATGCTTGAACACTTTCACTTAGCCATAGGAGTTTGATAGTGGGGCTACTAGATAGCCCCTGGTGGCTTCGCACTCTCCCGATCGCGGGGTGCATATATGCCTGGCCGGAAAACGGCCCTTCGTTAAGGCGGAGGAATTCTAACATCCCGATAGGTCATCGAGTGGTTGACCAGTCTCACGCTATATCATGACAGTTAGTTTTTGGCTTTCTCTACTGAGGCGCTCGTCCAGATGAACCAGGGCACAATCGCAGTAGTTCTCCTGGTGCTACCTTAGCCGGTAAAGCGGAACGTAAGGCACCAAAACACAGGAGCCGGGAAAACCCAACATTTGACCAAAGACAATGATTTGGAGCTGATGCATATAAGGCCAAACTCGCGACGCCGAACACTCCCTAAGGTATTCGGTCTTTATGGTATAAACCGGGCCGAAATAGTGCCGCTTGTAAGAAGCCCCTTGTGTCCAGGTACGTGCGTTATTCTGACGTGGCCACATGCCAAGACGTCAGCATCCTTCTCAATTGTGCTGAGAATTCAGTGGATATGTATCAACAAGAGACAGTAAAAAGGTTTACGCAGGGTCTTAATCTAAAAAGAATCCTTGGAGAGGGTCCCTGCTGCACGTCTGCGCCTGTGTCTCTGTTGTGCTGTATCCTAGACGGGTGTAGCACGATGATTATCTGTAAAAGAGAGGAGCTTAGGTAAAAAAGTTGTCGTGCAAAAAGATAGTTTTTTAAATAAACCATGTATAATTCAAGGTGAGTAAGAATTGCCACTTGTCTGCGCCCGTTGAGCCCCTTGTATTGTAATAGGGGACCTGCTAATTAGTTGGTGAGGCCGTTTTTAGTGTGTGGCTGTTAAGGCAGCTGCACGCTCTTCGGCGCGCAGAAATCGCTTAATATTTCCGTTCACTGTAATGATACCATGTGGACCGGGCATCTTGAGTGTGAGGGAAGCGTAGTGTGGTATTGCATTAAAGCGAGCGAAAGCTTCGCGTCCGAGTAGTGCTTGATAGCCACTTTGGAATAGAGCGATGTGGAAGGTTAGATGTTCGCTACGGAAGTTATCGGGTGAGCCGAATATAATGTTTAGTAGGAGGGAGCCCGTGCAACGAGCCCCTGGGCCTGGCGTTACTCCTTTAAAGGTAATATTGCTATGGCGAATTTTTGTTGGGTCTATCCCCATTTCGCGGATTGTATCCTGGTATATCAGGTTTAGACTACTGCCACCGTCCATCAGGACTCATGCGAGGTGGTACCCGTCAATTATTGGGTCTAATACCAGGGCAGCCCATCCTGCACGCCGAATACTTGCTGAGTAATCACGATGGTCGAAAGTGATTGATTGAGACGACCAGTGGCAGGACTCCGCGGTGATAGGCCTTCGGGCGTATTTTTCTTGGAGTGTCGTTTTGTTTCTGCCCTTGATCACATGTAACACATTTACTGTTTTGACTTCTGGTGGAAATTTCTTTTATTCCCCAACATCTCCCTTGAGAGGCCCATTCTCATCTTTGCTTGGTGTATCCTCCCCCTTGTGTACGGCGTTGAGCTTGCCGGACTGCTTGAAGACCCAACATTCTCTGTGGGTATGATTAGCTGGTTTGCCAGGGGTGCTATGGACCTGACATATTTGGTCCAGAATTTTATTCAGGCTGGACAGTTCGTCTCTGGCGCCTTTAGAGGGCGGCTTCTGACCTGGCCGAGAGCTTTTGAATCCGGAGTTTACTGTCGTGCTCTTCGTGATGTCTCCTTTGTTTCGGCATTTGTTATTGCTTTTGCGCCGTGATTTCCCGTTTCCATCTCTAACTTCGGATGTACTGGGGTCGCTAGTGCTGCATCTGGCTAGCCAGCTGTCCTCACCCGCGCAAAAGCGGGTCATGAGGCTTGTTAATGCTGCCATCGTTCTCGGCTTTTCTTGGCCGAGGTGTCTGGCGAGCCATTCATCACGGATGCTATGTTTAAAAGCTACCAATGCTTTGGCGTCTGGACAGTCAACAATTTGGTTCTTTTTAGTAAGAAACATGTTCCAAAGTTTTCGGGCTGACTCTCCGGGCTATTGAGTTATATGGCTCAAATCGTCCGCGTCCGGAGGCCGGACATAAGTTCCTTGGAAGTTTGCCCGAAAAGCGTCTTCAAGCTCTTCCCAACTTCCAATGGAGTTTTCGGGGAGGCCTTTAAGCCAGTGGCAGGCTGGCCCTTTGAGCTTGAGGGGTAAGTACTTGATGGCGTGGAGATCATCTCCTCGAGCCATATGGATATGGAGGATATAGTCCTCAATCCAGACCCCAGGGTCTGTTGTTCCGTCGTATGCCTCTATGTTCACGGGTTTGAATCCCTCTGGAAATTCATGGTCCATCACCTCATTGGTGAAACATAGGGGGTGTGTTGCACCCCTGTATTTGGGTGTACCGCATTATTCGGATGTTTGTTGTGTTATCTTGTAAGCTGGGGCGCGCTTGCGTGGTCCATAGATGGATCTGGTTGCGCCGTCCTTTTGGTGCGAGCCCTTGTGTGGGTCGCGTATTGACTTGTGAGTGGCGTTGTTTGCCGCTTGATGTTGGCTGTGAGGTCGTCTATCCGGCCAGGTGGCCGTTTTGATTTTTGGTTGTGAGGGGTCTGAGGCCTCCTCATCGAATTCAGGTAGCAATTTCCGCTTTGGATAGCTCTCTGTGGGGCGATTGTCGCCGTACTTCGCTGCTGTGTTGGGTACTTTACTCCATCTGATTTGGAGTGTGTCCTGCGCAGCCTTGAGCCTTTGCTTCTGCTTTTTTAGGCTCCTCGCAGTGGCAACGAGCCTTTGACGTGCGTTCTGCTGCTCCGGGCGCTTGTCCGGCGTTGTGTCATCCGGACTATTATCTTTGACAGAATTGGTTTGTTCGGTTTGATTCTCCGTATTGCCATGGTCCGGCAGTGATTCGCCCTGCTCCAACGCTGGGTCTGTGTGGTCGTTATTTCTGGCGAGGCGGGATTTGGGGCGGCGCTTGCGCCGCCGCTTTGACTGCTTCTTGAGGGAACAAGCCTTCGGTGCGTCCTTCCGTTCCTCGTCGTCGTTTTGTTTTGGTGTGTCCACCATGTATACGTGATATGATGAAGTGGACGTCCGGCGCCCTGTGGGCGGTGGTTCATCTTCGCCTCCTGCATCGTTGTCCATACCGTCGATGTCTGTGGAGTCGAAGTCAAGCATGTTGGTTAAATCCTCGACAGTAGCTACAAAGTGGGTGGTGGGTGGGCGTCGAATTTCTTCGTCGTCCGCATCCCAATCCTGTTGGTCATAATCCGGCCTGGGCTCTCCTGGCAAAGAGAGAGACCTTAGAGAATTCAGAATGTCGCCGAAAGGCGAGTGCTGAAAGATATCCGCGGTGGTGAATTCCATGATCGGCGCCCACTCGGATTCGATTGGCAGGGGCGCGGATGGTTCTGGGTCCGGGAGAGAGTCTGACACCTTGGAGTCACGGGCTGCGCAGAGGATTATGCTGGTGTTTGGCTCGATCGCCATCGAGACTGCAGCCCCTGAGGCGGTGTCTAGCCACCCATCCTCGATTGGCGCAGTTGGCTCCGAGCTAAGGGTCGGAGCCGGTGTGGGCGCGGCCTCTGGAGTACCGTCCGGTGGCAGAGCTAGGTCATGCCCATCAAGACAGTGCGGCGCGCCCGGTTGTGGCTCGAATCCGTCAAAGATCAAATCTCCGCGGATGTCGGCCGTGTAGTTCAAACTTCCAAATCTGACCTGATGGACAGGGGCGTAGCTTTCAATCTGCTCTAGATGGCCAAGCGAATTAGCCCGTAGTGCAAAGCCGCCAAATACGAAGATCTGTTCGGGGAGAAAAGTCTCACCCTGGACCGCATCGCTACCGATGATAGTAGGAGCCATCAAGCCTAGCGGCAACGACACAGAGGAACTCTCAATGAAAGCACCAATGTCGGTGTCAAAACCGACGGATCTCGGGTAGGGGGTCCCGAACTGTGCGTCTAGGCCGGATGGTAACAGGAGGCAAGGGACACGAAGTTTTACCCAGGTTCGGGCCCTCTTGATGGAGGTAAAACCCTATGTCCTGCTTGATTGATATTGATGATATGGGTGTTACAAGAGTAGATCTACCACGAGATCAGAGAGGCTAAACCCTAGAAGCTAGCCTTTGGTATGATTGTATGTTGTGATTGTTGTCCTACGGACTAAAACCCTCCGGTTTATATAGACACCGGAGAGGGTTAGGGTTACACAAGGTCGGTTACAAAGGAGGAGATATCCATATACGTATTGCCTAGCTTGCCTTCCACGCCAAGCAGAGTCCCATCCAGACACGAGACGAAGTCTTCAATCTTGTATCTTCATAGTCTAACAGTCCGGCCAATGGAGATAGTCCGGCTGTCCGGAGACCCCCTAATCCAGGACTCCTCACTTAGTGACTGGCGTGAATGTCCTTCCTGGAACTTGAACTTGAATCATCCATCTCTCCTCTTTTGGTAAAGTGGTGTTGTAAGTCCCGGTGAAGCTTGGTATTCCAATGTTCAGGTACCTAGTGACTTCCTTCAAGTGTCGTCCAAAAGGTGCTTCTTCATCCGGTTGTGCAAACTTGTTCCTTGCGTCCGCCATCCTAAAGAGTAGAAAATGGAGAGGAGTCAGAAATGAGAAGAGAATAGTGATCTAGGGCTTTAGCTTAGTGGTCGTGTCCTACACTCAGTGTGTGCTCTGATACCATATTATAGCGACCCGACCTCAAACAGTCAAGTCTTTGTGCTTCAGTGTCATCCCTGGATCGGTAATGCTGACACACATAGTACTCGAGGTTTTATAACAGAGTAGCAATCACACACTTATTACATCGAATGTCTCAAAAGAGAACTTATTACAATAAATATGGCTTAAGGCCATCTAATACGATAACAGCGGAAGGCTTGGAAGATAAAGTGAGTCCATCAACTCCAACGGCATAGCTGAGCTGCACGACAACTACCTAATGAACCTTACTCCTCGTCTGAAAAGTCTACAACATAATACGTTGCAGCCCGAAAACGGGTCAGCACATGGAATATGCTGGCAAAATAACACAGTAGAGCAAGAACAGAATAATGCTATCACTACATGCATATTTGGCTGGTGGAAAGCTCTATGGTTATGGTTCTTGCGAAAAGCCAATTTTTTCCTACAAAAAAGGAATAGATTTTATCTAACTATCATGGTAGTTGAAACATCATTGAGAAGGTTCCTCCAACTCAATCCCAGTTAAAGTAATTATCAACCCAACAATATTAGTTTACAGTGATGAGATACTTATGATACTCCAAGTACTAGATACTCAAGATGTCCATAACCAGGGACACGGCTAACCATGATTAGTTTATACACTCTGCAGAGGTTTGCGCACTTCTCCCCACAAGACTCGATCTCCTCCGTTGGATTTCTCGCACTACAGGGTGTTTGAGAAACGGATGACCGAGACACAGTCTTTCAGAAGCATTAACCCCTTACTCCGGGCAGACCATACTAACCTACATCCCTCTACCTTCTGATCCACCTCTTCGAGAGCTTCACGCAACTTACTCAACTGTGCTAGAGCCCATAATATCTTGTGGCTGCACACGGAAGTTTCTAGCATGAAAATATCTCAGTTCCCTTTGAGCCTGGGTGGCGGACCATAGGATTATCACACGGGTACTCCGGGATATCCTAGGACAACACTGGATTCCCCAAGTGCCCAACAAACAATCCACCCAGATGTGTATTCAAGGTGCCACCTTAAGTTGAACCATTAATTAACAATATCACATCTGTCATGGATTTCACTCACCCAACCACATCTATGAGCATAGCATAGCAATAAAAGCAATACGTAGAAGTAACTCCCAAGGGTTTGAATATAACAGGGCAATAGGTTCTACCTCATCAACTACCTCCCAACCCACATGTTAATCACATCCTAACCATGCAATGTTTGAGGATTGGAACTAATGCATACAAACTGGGTGATAAAGGGGTATGATCAAAGTGTTACTTGCCTTGCTGATGATCCGAAAAACCTAGGGACTCGTAGTAGCACGCTTCGCACTCCGGGTGTTCTATCGCAAACAAACAATAGCATACATAAGCCATCAAGCAAAGAAACACGGGTAAATCTCAAATAAGAAGATCTAACCAGAAAGTTCAACTTAAGAACTCCGGTTTGCGAAAAGAATCAAATCAAACGAAGCAACGAAACTCAAACTGCGAAAGAAACAAGATCTGTTTACTAATCTGGACTAAGGTCAAATTTTACAGTAGCAAAAGCTTGTTCGAGTTGGTTAAACGGAAAGTGAGTTTTGAGATGAAGATCTAGGTGCTTGAATCGCCTGATTCCGATAAACGAGCGAAAAGATGAACTAAAACAAAAATCGGATCAGAAATCGCGATTGAAAATAATCGCGGAAAATCCGAGAAAAAGAAAATTGACGAATAGGCTAACGAATGAACGTTCAATGTCTGCAGCTAACGAGTGAACACCATTCGTTAAAACAAACATACAGACGAACATCCGCAAAGTAACTAAACCGAGAAAAACCGGCGAATCAATCTATCAAAAAAACTAGGGTTTTCTAACAAAAAACAAACCGGTTTTTATATTAAAAAAACGAACGGCGCTTATACCTCCGGCGAGGTCCGGCACGGCGGGGCGGCTCCGGTGAGTGGGGAAGGGCGGCGCGGGGCAAGCGGCGGCGCGGGGCAGCGGCGGCATCAGCGCAGCGGCGCAGCGGCGGCGGCAGCGCGAGGTGGCGGGGCAGGCGGCTTGTGGCGGCGGGGCGGCTCGGGCTCCAGGGGGTGCAACGGCTTATAAGGGGAGGGGATGCGGCGGCTTGGGGAAGGGGCGAGGCGCGGCGTGCCCGGGACGGACACGGCGGCGGCGGCGGGGCCGCTCGAGACTCCTCTCCCGAGCCGGTGCGGGGAGGCGCGCGGCTGGGCCGGCTGGGCCTCGGCCCAGTGCGGTCCGGCGGAAGTTTTTTTTTTAATAATTTCACCGGAACTAAATAAATCCTAGAAAATAAAATAAAAATCTAGAAAATGCCAAAACAAATTTTCACCGTCTAAATAAATTATTTAGAACAAGATGAACATTTTCTTGGCCCTAAAATGCAACTTTGAAAAACGTGCAATTTCTCTAATTCAAATAAAATAGCAACAAACTTCGGATAAAATCAAATATTTGATTTTAATATTTTCCACCAATATTTCATTTATTTTGGAGAAGTCATATTATCTCCTCTCATATATTTTAATATGAAATATTTTCGAAGAGAAAAATAATTAAAACCAAAAATGCTCGTTTCAATATTTGATAAAACTCAAATATGAAAACAGGGAAATACCCAACTCTCTCCGAGGGTCCTTGAGTTGCTTAGGATTTCGAGGATCGTGAAATGAAATGCAATAAAATATGATATGCATGAATGATCTATGTATAACATTCCAAATTGAAAATTTGGGATGTTACACCTAAGCTTGGGGATGCCGTGGAAGGCATCCCCTCTTTTGTCTTCGTTCATCGGTAACTTTACTTGGAGCTATATTTTTATTCACCACATGATATGTGTTTTGCTTGGAGCGTCTTGTATGATTTGAGTCTTTAATTTTTAGTTTACCACAATCATCCTTTCTGTACACACCTTTTGAGAGAGACACACATGAATCGGAATTTATTAGAATACTCTATGTGCTTCACTTATATCTTTTGAGCTATATAGTTTTTGCTCTAGTGCTTCACTTATATCTTTTAGAGCACGGTGGTGGTTTTATTTTATAGAAATAATTGATCTCTCATGCTTCACTTATATTATTTTGAGAGTCCTTTGGAACATCATGTTAATTTGCTTTCAGGCATAATAAAAACTTTCATATAAGTGCATTGAATACTATGAGAAGTTTGATACTTGATAATTGTTTTGAGATATGGAGATGGTGATATTAGAGTCATGCTAGTTGAGTAGTTGTGAATTTGAGAAATACTTGTGTTGAAGTTTGTGATTAGCGTAGCATGCACGTATGGTGAACCGTTATGTGATGAAGTCGGAGCATGATTTATTTATTGATTGTCTTCCTTATGAGTGGCGGTCAGGGATGAGCGATGGTCTTTTCCTACCAATCTATCCCCCTAGAAGCATGCGCGTAGTACTTTGTTTCGATAACTAATAGATTTTTGCAATAAGTATGTGAGTTCTTTATGACTAATGTTGAGTCCATGGATTATACGCACTCTCACCCTTCCACATTTGCTAGCCTCTCTATTACCGCGCACTTTTCGCCGGTATCATACACCCACCAGATACCTTCCTCAAAATAGCCACCACACCTACCTCTTATGACATTTCCATAGCCATTCCGAGATATATTGCCATGCAACTTTCCACCATTCCATTTGTTATGACACGCTTCATCATTGTCATATTGCCATGCATGATCATGTAGTTGACATCGTATTTGTGGCAAAGCCACCATTCATAATTTTTCATACATGTCACTCTTGATTCATTATCCCGGTACACCGCCAGAGGCATTCGCATAGAGTCCTATTTTGTTCTAAGTATTGAGTTGTAATTCTTGAGTTGTAAGTAAAAAGAAGTGTGATGATCATCATTATTAGAGCATTGTCCCAGTGAGGAAAGGATGATGGAGTCTATGATTCCCCCACAAGTCGGGATGAGACTCCAGACGAAAAAAAATAAAAATAAAGAGGCCAAAAGAAAAAAAAAAGGCCCAAATAAAAAATGAGAGAAAAAGAGAGAAGGGACAATGTTACTATCCTTTTTCCACACTTGTGCTTGAAAGTAGCACCATGATCTTCATGATAGAGAGTCTCCTATGTTGTCACTGTAAGTGCATCTAGTGCCGCCCCTAGTTGGTTTTGGTGTATTGATGACAAACCTAGTTGAGGGACTAATGTGTTTGTGAGAATTGCAGGATAACACAGGTAGAAGTCCCTCATTGATTCGGTTTTCCTACCAGATATGACCCCTAAAAATGTATGAAGACATTGATGTCAAAGGTGGTATATGAAGATATTCACATTGAAGACTATGACAAGAGAAGACACCGCATGAAGCCTATGGAGCTCGAAGACTTAGATCTTTCGTAGTTCTTTTTCTTCTGTGTTGAGTCATAGGAACCACCATACTGTTAAGTGGGGTCCAAGAGAACCAGTCAGAATGACTTAAGTGATGCTTAAACAAAACCTATGTCTTCGAGTGAAGACTATGAGAGCGAATCTTGTCCAGAGTCGGACAAGTCAGCTTTGCTTGTAGCCCAAGTAAAGTTGCCGTGTGAGTTTGAAATATGACCGTTGGAACACGTGTCAGTTCCTTAGTGACCCAGGGTCATTTCGGACAAATCAGGTCGGGTTGCCTAGTGGCTATAAATAGCCCACCCCCTACAACCATAAATGGTTGGCTGCTCAGATTCAGAGTATGGCTTTTGTCGTTTGAGAGCAACCCACCTCGAAGCTTTTGAGAGAGAGAATTCCTTGCGAGGATAAAGCCCTAACCACCCAGTGCCAAAGAGAATTAGGCATCACTTAAGTCGTCTTGTCTGTGTGATCTGAAGACTTATTACACTTGAGGACTGTGCATCCTCCAGCCGGTTAGGCGTCGCGTTCTGAGCATCCAAGATACATTGTGGATCGCCGGTGAACGAAGTCTGAAGGTTTGGGAGTCTACCTTGAAGACTTACCAGAGTGATTGGGCGAGGTCTGTGTGACCTTAGCTCAAGGGGAATACGGTGAGGACTGGGTGTCCTGAGCTGCGTGTTCAGGACTGGGTGTCCGGGACTGTGTGTCCTCAGATTTAAATACCTAGCCGCCCTAACCAGACGTACAGTTGTCACAACAACTGGAACTGGTCCAACACATCATTGTCTTCAAAGAGTCACTGGTTTCATCCTTCCCTTCTCTTTACGTACTATTACTCCTTGTGAAGTCATTGTATGATTGCACTATCTTTTATCTTCACTGAGTGACTGCTTGTTCTGTTTGGCTTCATAATATCTTCCTACCTGATCCTTACTACATTGCAGCTATTAGTTATTGTGCTTTCACTCTATTGAATACTTGACTATGGCTTGCCTAGTGTAGTCTACCTTCCGCTGCAGGGTAATAGGTTTATTTCTACTGTTTGTCTTCATAACTTCCACGTTTTGAAGACTTTCATAAAAATCGCCTAATCACCCCCCCTCTAGTCGATATAACGCACTTTCAGTCACTTTCATAAACTAGTGGGAATTTTACATTATAGAACTTGACTTGTATATTCCAATGATGGGCTTCCTCAAATTGTCCTAGGTCTTCGTGAGCAAGCAAGTTGGATGCACAACCACTTAGTTTCTTTTGTTGAGCTTTCATACACTTATAGCTCTAGTGCATCCGTTGCATGGCAATCCCTACTCACTCACATTGATATCTATTGATGGGCATCTCCATAACCCGTTGATACGCCTAGTTGATGTGAGACTATCTTCTCTTTTTTGTCTTCTCCACAATCGCCATTCTATTCCACCTATAGTGCTATGCCCATGGCTCACGCTCATGTATTGCGTGAAAGTTGAAAAAGTTTGAGAACATCAAAAGTATGAAACAATTGCTTGGCTTGTCATCGGGGTTGTGCATGATTTAATATTTTGTGTGATGAATATAGAGCATAGCCAGACTATATGATTTTGTAGGGATAACTTTCTTTGGCCATGTTATTTTGAGAAGACATGATTGCTTAGTTAGTATGCTTGAAGTATTATTATTTTTATGTCAATATTAAACATTTATCTTGAATCTTTCGGATCTGAACATTCATGCCACAATAAAGAAAATTACATTGAGAAATATGTTAGGAAGCATTCCACATCAAAAATTCTATTTTTATCATTTACCTACTCGAGGACGAGTAGGAATTAAGCTTGGGGATGCTTGATACGTCTTCAACGTATCTATAATTTTTTTATTGTTCCATGCTATTATATATTCTGTTTTGGATGTTTAATGGGCTTATTTATACACTTTTATATTATTTTTGGGACTAACTTATTAACCGGAGGCCCAACCCAAATTGTTATTTTTTGCCTATTTTAGTGTTTCGGAGAAAAAGAATATCAAATGGAGTCCAAACGGAATGAAACCTTCGGGAGCGTGATTTTTGAAACAAACGTGATCCAGAGGACTTGGAGTGGACGTCAAGCAACCAACGAGGAAGCCACGAGGCAGGGGGCGCGCTTACCCCCCCTGGGCGCACCCTCCACCTCGTGGGCCCCTCATGGCTCCACCGACCTACTTCTTCCTCCTATATATACCTATGTACCCCCAAACCATCGGAGAGCACCACGAAAACCTAATTCCACCGTCGCAACCTTCTGTACCCGTGATATCCCATCGTGGGGCCTTTTCCGGCGCTCCACCGGAGGGGGCACTGATCACGGAGGGCTTTTACATCAACACCATAGCCTCTCCGATGATGTGTGAGTAGTTTACCTCAGACCTTCGGGTCCATAGTTATTAGCTAGATGGCTTCTTCTGTCTCTTTGGATCTCAATACAAAGTTCTCCTCGATTCTCTTGGAGATCTATTCGATGTAATCTTCTTTTGCGGTGTGTTTGTCGAGATCCGATGAATTGTGGGTTTATGATCAAGATTATCTATGAACAATATTTGAATCTTCTCTGAATTCTTTTATGTATGATTGGTTATCTTTACAAGTCTCTTTGAATTATCAGTTTCGTTTGGCCTACTAGATTGATCTTTCTTGCAATGGGAGAAGTGCTTAGCTTTGGGTTCAATCTTGCGATGCTCGATCCCAGTCACAGTAGGGGAAACGACACGTATTGTATTGTTGCCATCGAGGATAAAAAGATGGGGTTTATATCATATTGCATGAGTTTTTCCCTCTACATCATGTCGTCTTGCTTAAAGCGTTACTCCGTTCTTATGAACTTAATACTCTAGATGCATGCTGGATAGTGGTCGATGTGTGGAGTAATAGTAGTAGATGCAGGCAAGAATCGGTCTACTTGTCACAGACATGATGCATATATACATGATCATACCTAGATATTCTCATAACTATGCTCAATTCTGTCAATTGCTCGACAGTAATTTGTTCACCCACCGTAATACTTATACTATCTTGAGAGAAGCCACTAGTGAAACCTATGGCCTCTGGGTCTATTTTCCATCATACAAGTTTCCAATCTATTTTATTTTGCAATCTTTACTTCCAATTTATATCATAAAAATACCAAAAATATTTATCTTATTATTATTATCTCTATCAGATCTCACTCTTGCAAGTGGTCGTGAAGGGATTGACAACCCCTTTATCGCGTTGGTTGCGAGGTTCTTATTTGTTTGTGTAGGTGCGAGTTGACTTGCGCATGGTCTCCTACTGGATTGATACCTTGGTTCTCAAAAACTGAGGGAAATACTTACACTGCTTTGTTGCATCACCATTTCCCCTTCAAGGGAAAACCAATGCATGCTCAAGAGGTAGCAAAATGCGAGGCTATAAGTAATCATGCATATAGGAGATCAAAAGACTCAAATAACTTTCATGGATAAAAACATAGATATGATCATAAACTCAAAGTTCATCAGATCCCAACAAACACACCGCAAAAAGAGTTACATCAAATAGATTTCCAAGAGACCATTGTATTGAGAATCAAAAGAGAGGGAGGATGCCATCTAGCTACTAACCACGGACCCGTAGGTCTACAATGAACTACTCATGCATCATCGGAGAGGCACCAATGAGGATGATGAACCCCTCCGTGATGGTGTCTAGATTGGATCTGGTGGTTCTGGAATTTGCGGCGGCTGGAACTGATTTTCGTCGACTCCCCTAGGGTTTCTAGAATATTGGGGTACTTATAGAGCAAGAGGCGGTGCGGGAGGCCACCGAGGTGGGCACAACCCACCTGGGGGCCCAGGCGCGCCCTAGTGGGTTGTGCCCCCCTCGGGGCATTCCCCAGGTGCTTCTCTGGCCCATCTGGTGTCTTCTGGTCCGAAAAAATCCACAAAAAGTTTCGCTGCATTTGGACTCCATTTGGTATTGATTTCCTGCTATGTAAAAAACAAGCACCAAACAACAACTCGCACTTGGCACTATGTCAGTAGGGTAGTCCCAAAAATGATATAAATGACTGTAAAACATCCAATAATGATAATATAATAGCATGGAACAATCAAAAATTATAGATACGTTGGAGATGTATGAACCCCCTCGAGCTAACCTACGTTGCGATGGCTCCACACCTAAGTCCTTTCACAAGGGCATCTGCCGTGTTAAATCCACGGCATAAATGGAAATATCAAAGGAGATGTATAAATGATACATCCAGAAGGTTTTGTTGATCCTAAGGATGTCGGAAAGGTGTGCAAGCTTCAAAGGTCTATCTATGGTTTGAAGCGAGCATTAAGGAGCTAGAATCAACATTTTGATGAAATAGTTAAAAAGTTTGGCTTCATTAAAATGATGGAAAGACTTGTGTATACAAGAAGTTTAGTGAGAGCTCTCTAGCATTTTTAATCTTATATGTAAATGACATATTATTGATTGGAAATAATGTAAAGTTTATTAGCACGATAAAAGACTTATTGAAGAATGTGTTTCCAATCCAAACCTAGGCGAAGCAGCTTATTGGTCATAAAGATCTATAGAGATGGATCAAGACATCTAATTGCATTAAGCCAGAATATGTAAATTGACAAGGATTTAAAAGGTTTAAAATAGAGAATGTGTTTTATTCCAATGTCACATAGCATGATGCTTGGAAGCAATCAATGTCCTAAGATAGTTTATAATCATGTGCACATGAGTGGAATTCAATATGCCTCGATAATTGAATACACCATGAATGCTATGATATGTACAAGGCCAAATATTTCTTATCTACTAAGTTTTAGTAACAAGTGCCAAAGTGATCCTAGGATTGGCTCACCAGGTAGTTGTTGAAATAATATTAAGTACCTCAGAAGGACAAAGTACATGTTTCTTGTCTATAAGGAGATGAAGAGCTCATTGTAAATGATTACATGAACACCAGCTGCATGACTGATACAGATGGCTATCGGGCTATGTTAGGACAATATTTTGGAATAGTTTCAAGCATGAACGACATTGTGGATTCTATAGCAAAAAAAGAATATGTTGAAGCTTCATATGCTTCAAAGGAGGAAGTCTGAATCAAGAAGTGTCTTCATATAGTTGTTGTGATCCTACATGCAATGAAACTAATGACATTGTATTGTGAATAGTAGTGCCATTATTCAAAGCAAAAGGAATCTAGATCCCATATATAGGCTAGACATAACAAACACAAGGTTCACATGAATTTGAATGTATCAGACCCGATGACGAAGGCTCTACCATGTGCAAAGAAGCAACAACGGATAGCCATAGGTGTTAGAGAAACTATGTAAGCTAGATTATTGACTTTAGTGCAAGTGAGATACTACTGGAAATATGCCCTAGAGGCAATAATATTGTATTATTATATTTCCGTATTCATAATTAAGATTTTATAGTTTATGTTATAACCGCTATGATCCTGGAATATGCGATTCAGTGGAAAAACTCATATGCACGTGTGGAATGATGAACGGTAAAATTAGGTTCCTAGTCTTTCCTCTAAGACTGGCTCAAGTATTGTTGATGATCATGTTTTCTGGATCTTAGGATATCATTAACCGTAACAATAGTCTAAAACGACATTGAGAATATGAAGTTAGAAGAACAATCATATTGAATCGGCCCAAACTTATTGTTATACTTTGAAATTAAATTATCTAAGGTCAATTGTTATAACACAGAGTGTTAACATGTGTTTTAGTTCCTTAGATCATAAGAGTATCATATTCACTTATTACCGTGTGGTGGACTTTGGGGTTGTCCAAACGTCATTTGTAATACGGTGATCATAACGACAACTTATAAGTTTGTCGGGAAGTTTGACAAGTGACTAGATAGCTCGAGAGTGGAATTTGTTCCTCCGATGATGGAGAGTTATTCTTAGGGCCCTCTCGATGTGACGACATTCATCATCGTCTGGCGAGACACAGTGACTATGTCAAGGGGATGACGGAACATGTCAACGAGACAAAACAAAAAAATTGGTAATGAGGAGACCGGTATAGTGACCATGTGAATGACTCAAGAGGACACCGATACATCTCACCTCGGGTTTTGTAAAGTGTAACACCCCGGATATGATTTACCTAATATGTAATCCAACTCTTGCCGTTTCTGGCGCTAAGTTATTTTCTTTCCTCGGGTTCGGGTTTTTGTCTTCGTGTGTTGTTGTCGTTGTCATGCATCTCATATCATGTCATCATGTGCATTGCATTTGCATACGTGTTCGTCTCATGCATCCGAGCTTTTTCCCCGTTGTCCGTTTTGCATTCCGGCGCTCCGTTCTCCTCCGGTGGTCATTTCTACCTTTCTTTCATGTGTGGGGACTAAAAATTTCCGGATTGGACCGAGACTTGCCAAGCGGCCTTGGTTTACTACCGGTAGACCGCCTGTCAAGTTTCATACCATTTGGACTTCGTTTGATGCTCCAACGGTTAACCGAGGGACCGAAAAGGCCTCATGTGTGTTGCAGCCCAACACCCCTCCATTTTGGCCCAAAAACCCACCAAAACCCTCTCCATCATCTAGAGCGTTCGATCACGATCGTGTGGCCGAAAACCGCACCTCATTTGGACACTCCTAGCTCCCTCTATGCCTATATATACCTCCCCCATTCGAAATCCCGGGTCATTCCACCCCTAACCCTAGATCCACCCCTCTCCGCGCGGCCGGACACGTCCGCCGCCAGCCCGGACCACTCCCGCGCCCACATCGCCGCCCCCAGCGCCGTCGGCCCGCCCGGGCCCAAGGCGGGCCCTCTCCCGTCGCCGACCGGGCCCGAAGAGGCCGCCCGCGCCTCTCTCCTCCTTCGCAGCGCCGCCCACACCGGCCTCCCGCTCCGCCATGGAGCGCCTCGCCGCCGGCAGGCGCCGGTCCCGCCGCACTCCGCCGCTTCGGGCTCCGCGACGCCTCTCGCCGGCGCCGCGGACGCCACCACCGCCGCCTTCATCCTCCTCGTCGTCCGGCGAAGCTCCGGCCGGCCCAAGTCCGGCGAGCCTCCTCCCCCTCGAAGTCCGGCGACTCTCCGGCGAAGCCCCGGCCATCCTCGGATTGCGTGCGATCCGATCTGGATCTGGAAACCCTAGGGGTTGACCTCTCTTTTTTCCCTAGGTCTGCAGATTAATTTTCCATGTTCATCATGCCGTAACTTTGCATCCGTAGATCCGTTTTGGGCATATAGCATATCAAAATGTTTGTCTCAGAGTACATCATTTAATCTCATTGCATCATTTTCATTTGAGTTCATATTGATGCCCGAAATGCTGTTGGAAGAGTGCTATTTGGGATAATTGTCAGATTTGCTACTCCAAATAGCTATTTGTCATTTTTGCCATGATTATTGTGTGCATGATATGCCCCTGAGCTCTACATGAGTTTTGTTATATGCTTTGCCATCTTTCCAGAGGTGCAACCCATGTATTTTTGTGATGTGTGTGGTGACTAGCACAAGCTTGCAAAGTGGTGCATTCGTTAATGCTGATTTCATGGACTTAGCAATTCCACTAAGTCCTTGATCTGTTTATATCAATATGCCATATGTTCATATTGTTTCCTAGTGATCCGTGCCTATTTTGAGGATGATTAGTAAGGGTGATTTGTTAATCTTGTAGTGATCTATCCATCCATGTCTTTGTTTGCAATTATGGAGCACCCTAGCTTAAGTCAATCGAGCTCTACTTTTGCTATTTCGTGAATCTGGGCAGATTGTCTACTTGTTAGCGATTTTGCCGAGGATGTTGTAGTTGATCCGTGCATGCTATGTTATTGTTCTTACCATGTATAGCTTGTATAACGTGTATTCTTGATGGGTGTATGCTTAGGTTGTCATGACATGCTCTGTAGTGAGTGAATCGAGCTCGTAATCATGCCTACTTGATATCTGATTTGCATGTTCCAGTTTTTCTCTAAGTCTGTGACCTGATTATGTTTTTGCCATGTTCACATGCTTGCAATTGTATTTTCTGATCCCTTTTGGCTCAAGGTCACTAAGGGACTTTTGTTAAGCTCTATGAGTAGCTCCATACCATGCCTTGCTTTGCCATGTTAAGTTCCTGTAGCATATAGTTTTCTTGCTCCAAAGTGTGCTACCTGATCTGAAATTCCAGACAAGTGTTAATTTCACGAAGTCTGAAAACTGTTTACCAATTGCACTTTTGCCATGTTTGTTTGAACCTGTTAATGGATGAATTGGCTGTAGCTCAGTGTTCATCTTTTGTTAAGCATCATGAATGGATCCCTACCATGTATTTTGTTGCCATGTTTGAGTGTTGTAGCATGTTTGTCATGTTGCATTTAGGTGGCTACTTGCTGTATATCGCAGACCGGTGCCATATTTGAATTGCTTGCCATTTCCAAACCGTGTCTCCGATTCCGGTGTTCTTTATATCGATTTCAACCGCAATCACCTCACCTTTCCAGTGGCACACTTGGATTTCCAAGTTGAGGCCAGGTTCATTCATTCCTTGTCAAGTCTTGCATATGCATCACATATCGCATCCCGCATAGCATACCATGTTTGCATCATGTTGTTTGAGCTTTGCACGTGGTTGATTGTGTTCTTGTTGCTTGTTTTGTCTTGCTTGGGTAGAGCCGGGAGACGAGTTCGCTAACGAGGAGCCCGTTGAGTTTGCTTTCGAGGATCCAGTCAACTCTGACAACTTTGCAGGCAAGATGATCATACCCTCGAAATCACTTCTATCTTTGCTTTGCCAGAGCTCGCTCTTTTGCTATGCCTATGCTATGATGCCTACCACTTGCTTATCATGCCTCCCAAATTGCCATGTCAAACCTCTAACCCATCATGTCCTAGCAAACCGTTGATTGGCTATGTTACCGCTTTGCTCAGCCCCTCTTATAGCGTTGCTAGTTGCAGGTGAAGATTGGAGACTGTTCCTTGTTGGAACATTATTTTCTTGTTGGGATATCATTATATTACCTTGTTATCTTAATGCATCTATATACTTGGTAAAGGGTGGAAGACTCGGCCTTTTGCCTAGTGTTTTGTTCCACTCTTGCCGCCCTAGTTTCCGTCATATCGGTGTTATGTTCTCAGATTTTGCGTTCCTTGCGCGGTTGGGTGATAATGGGAACCCCTTAATAGTTCGCCTTGAATAAAACTCTTCCAGCAATGCCCAACCTTGGTTTTACCATTTGCCACCTAGCCTCTTTTTCCCTTGGGTTTCCGGAGCCCGAGGGTCATCTTATTTAAACCCCCCGGGCCAGTGCTCCTCTGAGTGTTGGTCCAACCTAGAGCCCCTTGCAGAGCCACCTCGGGGAAACTCGAGGGCTGGTTTTAGTTGTACAGATTGCTTATCCGATTGTGCCCTGAGAACAAGATATGTGCAGCTCCTATCGGGATTTGTCGGCACATTCGGGCGGTGTTGCTGGATTTGTTTTAACTTGTCGAAGTGTCTTGTAGACCCGAGATACCGAGTCTGATCGGAACGTCTCGGGAGAAGGTATATCCTTCGTTGACCGTGAGAGCTTGTCATGGGCTAAGTTGGGACTCCCCTACAGGGATTTGAACTTTCGAAAGCCGTGCCCGCGGTTATGGGCAGATGGGAATTTGTTAATGTCCGGTTGTAGATAACTTGAACCTAAACTTAATTAAAATGAATCAACTGTGTGAGTTACCGTGATGGTCTCTTCTCGGCGGAGTCCGGGAAGTGAACACGGTGTTGGAGTAATGCTTGCCGCAGGTTGTTCTCTAGTTATTCGTTCGCGCTTTGCCTTCTCTTCTCGCTCTCTTTTGCGAACAGGTTAGCCACCATATATGCTAGTCGCTTGCTGCAGCTCCACATTTACCTTGCCTTACCTATAAGCTTAAATAGTCTTGATCGCGAGGGTGCGAGATTGCTGAGTCCCTGTGGCTCACAGATTACTTCCAAACCAGATGCAGGGCCTGATGACTCCATTCCAGATGACGCGCTTGAGCTCAAGTGGGAGTTCGACGAGGACTCACGCCGTTACTATGTGTCTTTCCCTGATGATCAGTAGTGGTGCCCAGTTGGGGCGATCGGGATCGTGTCGCATGTTGGGTTGATCTTTTATTTTGGCCCGTAGTAGGGCCATGAGTGATTGGATGATGTAATGCTATTTATGTACTTTGTTTGACGTGGCAAGTGTAAGCCAACTATGTATCTTCCCCTTTTATTATCTATTTACATGGAATGTTGTGAAGATTGCCTTACTTGCGACATTGCTTTCAATGCGGTTATGCCTCTAAGTCGTGCTTCGACACATAGGAGATATAGCCGCATCGAGGGCGTTACATAAAGTATCACGAAGCAAATGGAATAACACATTAACCAAAGATTCACTCGAATGTCATTCGTGTACTCATAGGGATCGATATGGACGTCCACGATTCCGCTATCGGTCATTGAACAAAGGGGTTTGTCCATGTCTATGTTTTACCGAACCTACAGGTTCACAAGCTTAAGGCAATCACGGTATGCTGACTGTTAGTAGGACGGGAGTAACGAGGATTTATTTGTGAAATATTTTTGTTAATATTCTAAATAGTTTCGAGAGGAACAGGAAGCGTTTATGGGTCATCGGAAGGGTTTCAGAGTTTATGGACAATATCGGGTATTACCGATAAATAATATATGGGTGGAAAATATTTTTGGAGATGTTAAATTAATAATAAAAGACTCTAATAATAGTTAGGAGGCTTTTATATTTAATTAAATATCAACAAGCCTTAAAATGCGAAAAGGTGGAAGGAGAATTGGGCCACAAGGGCCCAATGGGGGAGGCGCCCCCTTTTCCCACTTGGGGAGGGCGAATTGGAAAAGGGGGGATTCCTCCTTCCCCTTGGGCCGACGCAAGGTGAGGGAAATCCTTCCCCTTGTGTGACGCCCCCCTTCCCCCTCAACCTATATATACTAGACGGGTTTTGCACTTTTGAACGCACAAGTTTTTGAGCCTCCTCTAGTTCTTTAGTTCTAGTTCTATTTGGTCAATTAGAGCTTGAACTAGATCCTCTAATCCTCATAATTAGAAGCCCATTGTGGTTATATTCTCCTCCCTCTAATTCTCCAACGATGATTAGCTCTGAACGGTGAAGCGCCGCTGATCGTGAAGACCGTATGCTTGCAACTTGTAGAGAGGCCGTGCTTTTGGCCTTTCATTCGAGGGACTATTCGTGGGTGGTTCGCGGGATCGTTCATCTACGGTTATGAGGGACTCTAAGTATGATCTACACTGACCCATCTTCTTCCGCTGCAACTTGGACTCAGTAATGATATGATCCAAATCATTCAACGCATGTTCATAATGTTCCCTGTTGATCGTAGGGCGAATATTTTTTGTTTTCTACTATGTTTCCTAACAAAATGTCTCCTTCAACACGTTCAAGAAATTGAAGTGGTTCAACTTGTATGTTGAGGCGCGAGGGCCTCAAAATTAGCTTTCTTGTGGTGCAAGATGTGCACACGAAGGCTGAAGACCGAGGAAATTTTGACTCAAGCAAATTAAGACCAATGGTATTGCTAGTAATTCTTCTCATTATCCCAATTACAGGATGACCTAGGCGATCATGCTAGGTTTGGGGCACGTTAACATTGTGAAAAATTACTTTGTATGCAACAAAGTCAACGGGTTTGATATATCATATAGTACAACCAGACGAAAAAGAAGGAATTTGTTTTCATATACCTGCTTGGCTGCTTGCCAAAACATATCCATGATCTTTGGTGGAGAGTAGATACTCTTGTTTGTTTTCTTCATGAGTTTCGACGTGAAAACCCTTTTTGTGGATATCTCGATAACTTATCAAGAGTATGTGATGAGTCGGAATACATTAAAGCATTCTCAATTGTCATATGTGTACGACCTGGGAGGATAAATATGACACGTCCATTGTCATCGAATATCGTATCGCATCCATCAATAGTTAAAATATATTCATTCCCCTTTTTTAGACTTTGTAAATGTTTCGTCTCCCTCAGGTTGGAGTTTGTGGTGGCGCAGTCCACAACGCATAATCCCCTTCCATCGGATTGCCCCGTAGAGAACTTGAGCGATTTCTCTCTTTCTGTTTTTTGTGCTCTCGACAGAGCGGTTGATAATGTGTTCAAAGGCAAAAATGAGAGAAGTAGAATGGCAAATGAACCATTGAGATAGTTTATTACAATATATACGCCCCAAAATTATGCGATGGCACAAATTAGCGTCGATTGCTAGCGAAGCGACACTGCATCTTTTTAGGGATATCACGCAGGTCGGTTCTGACCAGAGAATATTCAACTTTAGTTAACCGAGTTTAATTAAGTTGTAACATAAATCCCACAAAATGGTGGTGTGGGAGTTTCTTTAACATGGTACAAAAGCATATGCTACACACATACACTCACCTCTATGAATATACACACGCACACTTTATCCCTACGAGCACCTTCGAGATACAGGCGACACAATATCTTGAGATTCACGAAGTCACAACAAGCATCTCATAGTCAACGAAAATGTCTCCTCCCATTGAATGACATCGCCGAAAAGCCTGCAATAAATTCAGGAAAATATGAGCACCAATGTCAAGTCTATGGATTAAACTCTGGTAGGCTGGTTTCGTCGCAAAGAACCTAAGCATTTGAGCTACGCTCAGTTTACGGTGTAGGTTGAGATGGGTATTATGTTTCGTTCACACCCCAAATTAGACTATATGATCATTTCCTCTTGCGTGAACATCCGTCTAAAGTTCAACACCCACTAGAAGGGTTGGGCACGCTTCGCTGCATCGTTTGTTGTTGTGATTTCACAAAGATAAATTTTGGTTTGGCGCTTCGGGAAGATGGTGAAGTGTTTCTTTTTGTAATGTAGTGTTTTGGTGGGTTTCTTGGCGGTGCGATTCTCTGTTATCTGCTAATCAATTCTCTGTTATCTGCTAATCAAACCATACTTATATGGAGAAGTTTCTTACGATGGTGACCACATGTACTATATTGATGCTAAATTGCACATGTTGGCGTTTTTTAGGTGATGAGAGGATGCGCGGGACTGATGTGTTTTTAAAGTCTGACTGTTGTTGATTAATTTGAGAAGTGCTACTTTAAAATCATGAATCAAATCTATAATTGAATATCTCAACTGAATGAATGAGATAGGTCCTAGAGAACTGATTGACCTGGTCAAAATCATGATGTATCACTAGGTGAAAAGGATTTATTTTTTTACGAAAGGGGATGTATCACTAGCCAGACCTCCTGGACGGAGATGACAATATATTTCTTTGGATTTCATGCCATGTTACAATTAGTTAGTTTTAAAAGTTATGTTGAAAATTGATTAGATTTTGGAAACTAGGCAGACATGCACAACTTTTTCTCTTGCAAACATGCAAAACTTTGCTGGCTGGTATAATATTCAAATTGGTTACCTCAAAGGCATTTTGGTACTGCAGACAAGTTATAGTACCCAAATAATTTTTGGTCGACGTTCTTAATTTATCCCATGAGCTCACCTCAACTTAGTGCACCAGCTGGATGAGCTGCCAATGACACTAAACCACGTCACTACAAGGATGAAGTGACCATCTAATCTGGCTTCTCATAAGAGCCAAAGCAGCTTTCTCTTATTGCAAATGATGTGACTAAGCTCAATAAACGTTCCTTTCAGAGAGAAAAAAGAACTCTGCATACGCCTCTACTTTTTTGCTGATCAATTTTATATGTGATTTTCTGATCTAGTGGAGCTATTCTAGAAGCAACACATCCACATCAAAGAAGAGTAGGATTAGTTTGCAAGCCTCCACTAAGGAGTCAGCATAATCTTGGATTAGTATTTCGCCTATCTTGGGTTAGGCCACCTCTCATTAAATAAAGGAATGCCACACGTTCAAGAATGGAACGTGTGTTGCCATTATAAAATGAAGATTCAGCGAAAAGGGCTTGTCCCATCATAAAGAATTACAATTAAACTGGAAAACTATCATTTTCGTGAGAACGACATGTGATCTCTGCAATGTGCGTGCGTGCGTGCGTGCGTGCGTGCGTGTGTGTGTGTGTGTGTTTTGGCGAGGTAGAATGTGTGGTTTCTCACGCAAAAGATTCACCTTAAGAGACCGGATCTCTTTCTTCATATAATACCACCGGAGTGAAAAATACCATTTTTCTTAAATACGGAAAATATTACACCTTCGAAGTCAGCGCCACCCCGCTCCCCGCTCCTAGCCCCCTGCTCCTAGCCTCGCCGGTGGCCGCTCCGGCCCCGGCGTCCACCTCCCTGCTCGCCTGTCGGTGTCATCCACGACGCCCACGATCTGGCCATAGCTCTCGCTGATCTAAACTTCGACGTGGGGCAAGATTTCGTCGCTGAAGTTTGGAGGAAATGGGGAGTCCCAATCAACTATGAAGCTGATAAAGATCATGAGGAATTCTTCCTAGTGGCTGAATTTAAGAGATTCCAAATCCGTCTCACCAATGAATCTGTAAGCACCATCCTTCTTGCTTTCTTTGGTGGTCGTGCATCTCTTTTTAAGGTCGAGCGCTTGCAAAATTGGTCGTTTAAATTTTCGGTCTCATCTAAAGAGGTGGGTTTTTCAATCATCAAAGGAGGTAACATCTCAACAGCCTTACTCCATATCAACTTCCTTCTTTGGGGCAATGGAGGTCCGAACTCGAGCTGGGAACTTGATCAATACCTCCAAGAAAAAGAGGATGAGTGGACTCACATGTTTCACAAGCATCCCCGCAAATCTTATCTGCAAGCTCTTAGATCTCCGGCGATCTATTCGGATTCAGTCCCCAGGAACATTGGTTCTCCTAGGACCCATGAGAATTTTCCAAACCGCACGCCATCTTCGGTGCCTGCTCGATCATCGGACATCAATGCCTTCAATGGGCACGTTAATGCCACAAAGGCGGGATCCTCGCAAGTTCAAAAATTGTTTTGCGTCTGTTGCCTCCTCTCGGGCCATAACAGGCCCAGCTGTACGAATCGCGTTAAGTGTCGGTCTTGTAAACGTTGGGGCCACATTGCCAAGGATTGCCACTCCTCGGCCCTTCATCAAAGCCCACCACATGCTCCCAGCCCGGTAGCCCACCGGACGATTGAGTTTCCAAGGCAAGATTACACTATTTCCGTGATTGTGACAACACAGCCATCCCATCAACCGACCAACCAAGATCCTCCAGTTAATGCTCCTCCGCGCCCTTCCCCGATACACAGCCACCATCACCGGACTACCCAAAACTCCATATCCCAGCGTCTCCTAGCTGCGGTCATCCAGCCTGCGCCGCCCAACCCCTCCCCTCTGTCGCCACCAAATCCTTCAGTTCTGACCACCAACACCACTTCGCCCATGGCCACATTCCCCTTTGATCCGACACCTTTCCTTCCTCCTAACCATCAGAGCATTTAGGTGGCGGGCCAACCCGCTAGGGTTCGTGTCATTACTGGTGCGGCCCCTGCCACGCATGAGGACTGGGCGATTGCCACCATTGTGCCGATGCCAAATCTGCCGGTCGCCTTCAACACCATTCATGAGGTACTCATTGATTTTCTGACAGAGAGAGGACTGGGGTTTTCTGACATTGAGCCTTGCCCATTCGGACAAGCTTATGTTAGATTCAACAGTGTCTTCGATAGGGATGCTCAAGTCACGAATAGTCCACATCTCTTCACAGATGTTCATGTCATCTTCCAGAAACACAATCAAGGGCTAAATTGGAGAAGTTTGGTTCTAAATAGAGATGTTTGGATTTTGCTCTGTGGTTATCCTTTTGATAGAAGATCTATTCAGGAATTTAGCAATGCATGCAACAAATTTGGCAAATTTCTTATGTGGGATAGAGTTAGAAGCACTAGGGCCAATCTCATGGTCCAGGTCAGAGTTGAGAAGTTATCAGACATTCCTGTCAGTATTGTGTTTGGGGAAGGAGATAGATTTCAGTCTGGCTCACTTACTGTTCCTGTAGTTATTCTGCATCACCAGATTCTTGGAGCTATTCCACCTGATGAAGATCCCATCCCACCTCATAGGAACCCACATCCAGTCCCTCCTCAAGTGAATTTTCACCCCAATCAGCATAATCACTTCATGGGCCCACTCCAGCAGCATGAGCATGATGATCTTCACCCCCAAAATGATCTGCGTGAGGTTAACCTGCAGTTGGCACTTAATAATGCTATTGTAAACCAAGCAGTGGAAGATCCTGAAGTTGATGAGGCATAGGAGGCACCCATGCCTGGTTGGGGCCGTTGGGCTATGCCCATTGACCAAGAACTGCACCAGGGTGAATTTTTGGCTCTCAATGACATTATGGAACCCTTTGATGATGCACCTGCAGATGAAGGAAATGTCAACAACAGTATTATTGTTTCAGATGGTCCTGTTGATCACTCAGCTAATTCTTCAGAATCAGCCAATGGTCCCTTGGCGCCAGTTTTACTTGGAGTTCCAGATTTGAATGTGGCCATTGAGCCCAATGGGCCTGGCCCATTACCACAGGTGCCTGCTCTCCATGCTTTGCTCCAACAACCTGAGCCCGTGGTGGAAATTAAGCAACCTGCTCTGTTGAGGTAACCTATTATTGACTGGAGCTCTTATCTTATCTTTATTCAAGAAAGGGAGGTACAAGAGGACAGATCTTTGGATCCTATGCATTTAGAATATCAAACTGCTGTCAAGTTGGCACTAAACAAGGAAAATTCACCTCAGGGTTCAGAACAGGCTGCACCATCTACTGTTCCTATTCCCATTCCTTCAGAGTTGGCTACTGCTGATGCAATTGCACCTATGATCAGTCAAGCATAGGATTATGTACTTGAGAGAGTCATTCCCCCACTAGAAACTGCACGTGAGATTTCTGAAGATCTATCTGCTCCACCTGGTTTCCCTGTTCCTGAGTACATTAACTAGGCTCATACTATATGCTCAGGGACAGTCCATAGGACTGACAAGACTGTTCAGGATGCACCACAGGACATTGCCACTGCAATTCAGACAGAGGTGGATCTTCTTGGAACTTCATGAGCTAAGATTTGGAGAACCCACTTTGCTCCTTCTCCTCACAGCAAGGAAACTATTCAGGTTTCATCTGACTGGGTAAATTTTTTGGCAGTTAATTTCTTATCAACAGAGAAGTTTGATTGGGCAAAGACTTTTGTTACCTCCAAAGTATGGACTATCATTGTGCAAGGATCCACTTGTCCTACCTCTCTACCTTTTGTTATCCCTGAGAAATGCCCAGATCCTGTCAATCTCACAGGCTCTTCATTTCTGTCTGTCGGCGTTCTGGGAACGGGGGTCCCCAGACTTGCCTGCCTCCGGCGTGGCTCAAAGGGGGGCCCAGCACGGCCCATCTTCATCAACATAGACCCAAGACCCACGCGAGGGGCCAAGCCTCGCGGGGCGGACGACACGGAGCTTCCTTAGGCACGGCCTCATCAGGCTGGCTCGCGAGGAGGCGGAGAGATCAAGGCGGGGTACCTCATGAGGTGCCCGTGACGCAAGCCGTGACGACCAAGGGCGCCAGGCGGGCGCCAGCCCGCGCAGTGTCCTCCTTTCCTCTTTGATGCAAAGGGAGCAAGCACAGGCGAGAGCATCAAGCAAAGGCACCCGTTTCGGTGCAACGAGACCAAGACCAGTCCAACGGCAGGGAGGAAGTCATTGTGGAGCCCAAGCCAGCGTCACCACCAGAGTCTTTGGTAGGCGAGGATCAACTTTAGTCAGGATAAGTGTACCAGATGTTCCCCTTCAAAATGGCCAATTGTTGGCGCCCTTCCCGCTCAATATTTGGGAAGAGGCCTAGGGCCTTTGCCTATAAATAGGACCAGCCACCCACAGGGTAGGGGTTTTTTTCGATCAATCGGTGGGAGATCGAAATCAGAGAGAGAATCAAGAAGAGAGAGAGAGAGAGAGAGAGAGAGAGAGAGAGAGAGAGAAGGGTGACTGAAGTCCTCCTAGCAGTTCGTCCCCCCCCAGCCAAGAACAGACCCTTGCGAGGCTGTTCTTCCTTGTATTGCTCATCATCATCAGCCCAAGAGGCAATCCACCACACCACACACTGGAGTAGGGTATTACACCACAACGGTGGCCCGAACCAGTATAAACCCTGTGTCTCTTGTGCTATTCTTTCCATAGCTTAGATCTTAGCGAGGCGGAGGGGTGCAGGTAGGTAGGAGGCGAAATCTCCGCGCGCACCCCAGTGTTCGAACCTCAAGGGTCTTCCGGAACCCGAAATCCGACATTTGGCGCGCCAGGTAGGGGTGCGCCGGAATCCACCTTCTACCGCTTCGTGCCCCGTCGTGTCGTCATCGCCATGTCCGGCGACCAGGCGGGCAACCCAGATCCATGGGCGGCGTGGCCCGCCCACGCAGAGCCGCTCGCCTCAGGGGCCCCGTGCCCCAGGCAGCTCGCGGTCCGCAGGGTGCTGCGGGCCGCGGGCGACACGGACAGGCTTCGACAGCTCTCACACCGTGGCAGGCGCAGTCGGCAGCAACTGCCTCCAATCACGCCGCGACCATGACACCGTACACCCGCCGGGAGCAGGCGAACTCGAGGGCCGCGCTCATGGTGGCCCGAGAGCTGCTGCAGTGCAGGCTGCTGGAGGGCGGCCGCGACGTGCTGCTGGAGCGGGTGGCAGAGCTCCTGGGCTTCGCCGCCTCGGGGGCTAACCCCTTCTGCACCCAGCTCTCATCTCAAGCCCAGGGCGGCCCGCGCGGGGGCTCCGCACGCGCCCGCGGACTCCAAGGCTACTCCAACGCTAGCGAAGCTGTCGGCACCGGTCCGGCGGCGGCGCCACCCCTGCTCCCGGTCTGCGAAGAAGAAGGACTCGACGCGACCCACGGCCCTAGTGGACAGCCGCACTACCACCCCACGGTGGGCGCGTCAAGCAGAGCTGCGTGGCACGCGGAGCACTACGGCATGGCCTTCGGGATGACGGCGCTAGAAGAATACGTGCCCCCCATGATGGACCAAGGACACCCTCACGAGGGCGAACAAGGCTCGCTCCTCAGCCCAAGCTGGGGGGACGAGGCGCCAGAAGCTGAGCCCTTTCAGGAGTCCCGGGACGGTCCCACTAGCCACGCTGGAGGCAACGATTATCGGGTGCCGCTAATTCCTCAGGAGCAGGCATACGCTAATCATGGATCGCAGGAGGTGCAGGTCGCCACAGCGAGCAGCTGCCCCGCTCCTACAGTCTCCTACCCCTCGGGAGGAGGGCGCAGGGGGCTGCAGGAGAGGGGCCGAGATCCGACATCACCACCGCGGCGTTCGAAGCAAGGTGTTCTCAGGAGGCAGGCCCTCTGCTGGGGAGGTGCCTCAGGGCCTGCCCCTGACGGAGGACCCATGGTCGTCGGGGGAACCGTTGGCGACCGCTCTACCCCATCGGCGGCGTCCTGGTTTTCGGTCGTTGTTGATGGCACTAGAGTGTGGCGCAAGGCGGGGCCCTCGTCTGGCGATATGAAGCAAGGCCGGTACCTATGAAGACGGCCCAGTGCCTGTGAAGCTCGCCGCCCCGTGACACTCTCACGTAATAATGAGTGGGGCTGTACACGCCCCGGAGTCTCAGGGGTGCCGGCCTCAGGCCCTGGGGCTCCCTCCCACGCCCAGTGGCAGCACTTAGCTCCGCGTTGGTGAGAAGACGTCCAAGACTAGATTAGGTGCCGGACGCGGCCTTTTGTCTGTTTTCGTTGCTTTTCCCTTTGGTTGTCACTTTCCCCCGCTGGATTCAAGTTGGATTCAAATTTGAGATTTGTGTGTGTTCGGGGAAGGGGTGCTTAGTCTCGTTCGAGCAATTTCTCGCGTTTTGGTTACCACTTCGCCTCAGCTGTCTCCCCTCGTGATCCCCTCGCGAGCCGGGTCAGGCCTAGCTTGCGCGCAGCCCAGACTGCCACCACCGCGTCCTCTCAGGAGGGTTTTTTACTGCAGATCCTACGGATTCGATCAGGGAACACTCGGGACACCACAGCCTCCCACAGGCTACCTCAGGGCCCGCACGGGACAAAGGTAAACTAGTCGACCAGCGCGTCGCTTAAGCCAACCACTTGGCGCGGGTGCATGGGCAATGTAGCGTCTACTAATACGATGAACACAAGTTGTACATGAGGGGCTCCCCCTCCCAAAATGCTCTCACAGCCATCAGGCCAAAACCTGAGTTCTATTCATGCAAGGTAAGGAAGCAAGAACGATGCACAATCAGTCGGATAAATCCCCCAATGCGTCCTCAGGAGCACCACCCGAACCGTTGCTGGCGTCGCTGAACTCGCCATCGCTGTCCGCGTCGCCGCCAACAGCGTTAGGGCCGTTCACCACACCACCCTCGTTGGCAGCCACGATCACGTCGTCGTTGTCTGAAGCGAAGGCCCTGACAAGAGCATCCACATTGTCTTCCACCCAGTGTGTCAGGTCGTCTCGGACGGCCTGGGGGACTGGGGCGATGGCGGCGTCGAAATCGAAGTGGGGATCTATGTTTCGGAGATGGCTGAAGACGCGAGAAAAGGCGCGCCCGAGCAGGGCACGGCTCCTCTCCTCCACCAACCTGTCAGCCCTGACCGACCGCGCCTCCAGCTGCGTCATCACGTCGGTGAAGAACTGAAGGTTGCCGGCGTAGTTGACTGCGTGCGGCTCGCCAACAGCCGCCTCGCAGATGTTGCCCAAGGCTGTGTTGGCTCTCTCCCAGAGCGTGGTGAGCATGGGGCCGTGCTCATGCTCCAGGATCCGCCGCTGACGTATCTCGTCCGCATTCTGGCGCGCGACGGCCTCAGCCTCCTCCACCCGCTGGCGAAGAAGGAGTACCTCGGCCTGGGAGGTGGTTAACTCACCTTGCGCCACCTCAAGGGCGGCCCGGAAAGCATCGGCCCGCCGCGTCGCTTCCTCCAGCTTGGCCCTCAAGGCAGCAGTGCTACCTTCAGCCTCGGCCCGGATCAACCCCAGCTTCTCCTCGAACTCGTGCTCGAGGTTCAAACGCGCCATCGCCACCCGACGTCCGACCTCCTCCAGGACACGGGCTTCCTCTGCAGCGACACCATCCTCCGCCTGCGTCACCAAGCGCTCCCTCGTCTCTAGATGCTCGTACTCGCGGGTACGTTCGGCGGCTTGCAGCGTCAGCGCCTCCTCACGCTTCTGGAGCTCTGCTGAGTCGCTAGAGGCCACCTTCATCGACGCGAGGGCTGCCTCGCGCAGCTCCACCTGCTCCTCCAGTGAGTGGCACCAGGCCAGGAGCTCCCGAGCCTGCTCCTCCGCCGCCTTTCGCCGCCGGTCAACTTCCCCGGCCTCTTCAACGGCCCAAGATCGGGCCTCCCGAGAGGCCACCAGCGAAGCCTTGGCCTCTGCGTCGTCAAGATCGCGCTGACGGCGCGCAAGGGCGATGGCGCCCTCCAGCTCGCGCCTCTCTGCAGCTAGGCGCAGGCCCTCGGCCTCAAGGCACGCGTCTTCATCAGCAAGCTTCTCACCAAGCAGGCTCACCGCGTCAGCCGCCCTTCGGAGGAATCCTTGGCGGAGAGCGCGATGCTCCCGGGCGCGCTCGAGCACGTCTTCCACACCATCATCTACCCCAAGCAAGCGCCGGGGGCCACGAAGCCGCACTCCCCCTCCGGGCAGGGGGCTGGGGGCTGGCACCCTCGCGACGGCCGGGCACGCCATGCCAGAAGCCCGGCCTGGAGCCAGCCCGTCCCCAGATGAAGAGCGCAGGGAGCGCCTCAGCCAATCACAGTCCACGACTAGGCGAGAAGCCCACGGCAGGCTGGCTATGCCACGAGAAGGCCCGCGAAGGAGGATCGCGAGGTGCGCAGGGCCACGAAGCGCCTCGGGACGGTTTGCCTCTCCGATCGCCCTCACTACAAGGGCTCTGCTGCTCGGAGCGCTTGAGGACAGTGGAAGGGGCGAAGCCAAGGGGGACGGCACCTCAGCCGTCTCCGCGAGCTCGGCTGAAAGGGGCCTGTGGAGCAAGGATCAGTAAAAGCAACAGAAGGATTGGGAGCCGGGAAAGAAGAAGGCTTACTCATCAGTGGCGAAGTACTTCCTACGTTTCAGCAGGCGACAAGGGTAATCGTCGCCCAGGGCCTCCCTTCTCTTCCGGAGGGCCTCAAAGTCCACGCGGAAGCGGCCCAAGAGTTGAGCGCGGGGATCAACCTGCGACGAAGACGGAGCATCAAGGCGATCCGTGTCAGGGGCGCCTGCCTGTTGCGCGCTGCCAATTGCCTCACCAAGAGAAGCGGCTGGAGCCTCAGGAGCCTCAGTCGCAGGCGCTGAGGGCAGCTGCTTGCCACCCTCAGCCTCAGCGGCACGGGCCCCAAGAGCTGCTCCCTCATGAGCATCACCCGGCGCTGTCACCCCACCGGGAGCCCCCTCGGCCTCTGGCGCCTCATGCCTCCCTGCTCGCCACTTGAGGGAGAGTCGCCTTGGCCAACTGGAAGGGCGGTCACCATCACTGGGTTACCACGAGGCCCCTGGAGGCCGGCGGGGCGCGGCCCCCACTCATCAAAGATAGGCATCTGATTCACAAAATCGCCCCTGCTCTGGCAAAGGTACAGTAAGGCCCCTCCCTGCTGGATGCTGCCAGGGTTGGGGTCCCCAGTCAGGGTCAAGAGCGCTGTCCTCAGCACTTCAGGCGTCAGGTCCTCTTCCTGGAGCCTCATACGATCATCGCACCTGCTGAAGGCCCACATCCGGCGGGAGTAGCGTTGGAGAGGAGCAACGCGGCGTAGCAGGAACTCCTTCACCACCTTGGGCGCTGTCACGCCAAGCGACCTCAAGAACGCGAAGCGGTGCCAAACGAAGACGAGCCGGGGGCTCTCAAGCGTCTCCTGGCCCCAGCCCGAATTGGGGACAGCAGGCGAAGTTGGCTCCGATAGCAGGAGGCTGGGCACCCCTGCATCCACATACAGCCACCGCTCGCGGAACCCAGCCGCGGGCAGAGGGAGCCTGAAGTCAATCCCGGAGGCCGCTGTCTCAAACGCGGCAACGAAACTCACGCACGCCCAGCATTGGGTAGGGTCGACAAGGTGCAGAGAGAAGAAGTGGCACAGCAAGGCAACCGAAGGAAGGATGCCCATCATAGCCTCGCAAACAAAGGCGAAGACCGAAAGGAGGGTGATGGATTCAGGACCCAGATGCATCATGTGGATCTGATAGTGGGAAAGCACGGCGTTGAAGAAATCAGAAAAGGGAGGAACCAGACCCGTCCATAGGGCATCGGTAAAATACGGGACCTCGGTGACTATCCTGTCGATGGAGAAGTGGGACGCAGGCCACGCCGTCGTCCTCCCGCATTCGTTGAAGATAGTGGCTAGAGCCGAGCTGACCTTGCCCAAGCCCTTGGCGGGGGCCGCCAATGGCGGCGGGCAAGGCGGAGGCACGGGTTTCTTCCCTCTTCCCTTCTTCGTCGAAGCCATGGCAATGGGAAGGGAGGGAGGTTCGAGATTGGGTTGAAAACAGAAGCTAGAGTTCGAGCGAAGGAAGGACAGAGGGCGCTCGAGCAACAGAAAGAGGGCGGCTGTGTACAACTACGAGTCCGCCTAGCATGGCGCAAAATAAGGGGGCGTGGGGGAACAGTGCCGCCCACGTCCAATCAACCGCCACGCGGCGCCCAAGGCCGCAGGCTGTTAGGGTCCGCGGCGCTTCGCTCTTGCCCTTCCGCCTCCCTACACGGTCAAGTCCGGGCACGCCTTGGGCCCGGGGGCTACTGTCGGCGTTCTGGGAATGGGGGTCCCCAGACTTGCCTGCCTGCGGCCTGCGGCGTGGCTCAAAGAGGGGCCCGGCACGGCCCATCTTCATCAACACAGACCCAAGACCCTCGCGAGGGGCCAAGCCTCGCGGGGCGGACGACATGGAGCTTCCTCAGGCACGGCCTCATCAGGCTGGCTCGCGAGGAGGCGGAGAGATCAAGGCGGGGTACCTCACGAGGTGCCCGTGACGCAAGCCATGACGACCAAGGGCGCCAGGCGGGCGCCAGCCCGCGCAGTGTCCTCCTTTCCTCTTTGGTGCAAAGGGAGCAAGCGCAGGCGAGAGCATCAAGCAAAGGCACCCGTTTTGGTGCAACGAGACCAAGACTAGTCCAACGGCAGGGAGGAAGTCATTGTGGAGCCCAAGCCAGCGTCACCACCAGAGTCTTTGGCAGGCGAGGACCAACTTTAGTCAGGATAAGTGTACCAGATGTTCCCCTTCAAAATGGCCAATTGTTGGCGCCCTTCCCGCTCAATATTTGGGAAGAGGCCTAGGGCCTTTGCCTATAAATAGGACCAGTCACCCACAGGGTAGGGGGGTTTTTCGATCAATCGGTGGGAGATCGAAATCAGAGAGAGAATCAAGAAGAGAGAGAGAGAGAGAAGGGTGACTGAACTCCTCCTAGCAGTTCGTCCCCCCCAGCCAAGAACAGACCCTTGCGAGGCTGTTCTTCCTTGTATTGCTCATCATCATCAGCCCAAGAGGCAATCCACCACACCACACACTGGAGTAGGGTATTACACCACAACGGTGGCCCGAACCAGTATAAACCCTGTGTCTCTTGTGCTGTTCTTTCCATAGCTTAGATCTTAGCGAGGCGGAGGGGTGCAGGTAGGTAGGAGGCGAAATCTCCGAGCGCACCCCAGTGTTCGAACCTCAAGGGTCTGCCGGAACCCGAAATCCGACACTGTCTGAGCAGGCCACCTCTACAGAAGCTGACCCAACTGAAGTGACATCTGCCTCCTCCACTTCAGGGCTGCAGAACAAGAAAAAGAGGAAGGACAAAATCCCACTGGTTGACACAGAGGTAAGGAGAAGTTGTAGACTCCTAAAGCTAGCTAAGGGTTATAAACAATTAGTATGTTTGGATAAAGATTGCCTTGCTTGTTCTACTAAGCCACCCACTATCTCGGCTAAAGTGGTTAAAAGTCTGAATACCTCTTTCTGCAAGGTGACTGACAAAGACACCACTGAAGAAATCCTGTCCAAAAAGCCCAAGAAGTCCAAGGGTGCATGCACACTGCAGGAGGGAAGCAAGAACTCCAAGGAGCCTGGGAAGAAATGGATATAACTCCATTCCCTCCTTTTCTCAGTAGTAGTCTTGTGGGTGCTGAATTGGCTGCTACAGTTAGTATCCAGTGGATGGTGTTAACAAAATATTTTTGTGATAGACTTCTCATATCTGCTGCTATGTGTATCAGTATGAACTTTGGAACAGTTCTGTTCTTTTGGGGGACTATGGAAAAGGGGCCATGCTTTTATCTGTATAAGATGCTACTATCTCCTATGTATGACTGTTTGATGGGTCCCTGCAAATTTCTGTTATAGTTCTGCACTTCTACCCATCATGAACGGAGAATGGAATATCCTAAATTGGAATATCAGAGGCATTAATGACCCCAAGAAATGGACTGTGATTAATAACAAAATTGAAGAGTCTCAATGTGCCATTGTATGTCTTCAGAAAACTAAAAGAGAGACTTTTGACAGTTCATATCTCAAGAATTTATGTCCAAGGAGGATTGGTAAATTTGAATATCTTTCCTCTGTGGGAGCGGCAGGTGGTATGCTTGTTGCATGGAATGAGCATATCTTTGGGGGGCAGGTTATTCATAGTGACAGCTATGCTCTCTCTATCCAATTCACCTCTAAGCACAATGGGGAACAATGGATTCTCACCAATGTATATGGGCCAGGTGAATCTCAAGAGAGACTGCTTTTCATTGACTGGTTCAAAAACTTTCACATTCCAGATGATAAGAGTTGGATTATTTTGGGGGATTTTAACTATATCAGATACCCTCATAACAGGAATAGAGGGGATGGTTGCATTGAGGACATGCTCACATTTAATGAGGCCATTAATCAACAAGCTTTGATTGAAGTTCCACTTAAGGGCAGAAACTATACCTGGAGTAACATGCAAGATGCTCCACTGTTGGAAAAGTTGGATTGGTGTTTTACTTCAGAATCATGGACCTTACAATATCCTTCCACATTTGCTTACCCATTGGCCAAGACTACCTCTGATAATGTGCCCATCAACATTAAAATTGGCTCCTCTATCCCTAGATCCAACATCTTCAGATTTGAAAATTTCTGGATCAAACATCCCCAGTTTAAATAGGTGGTCAAATCTATCTGGTCACAAGATGTGAATGAAGTGGATAGTGCTAAAATTATTGCAGCCAAGTTCAAGAGATTAAGAAAAGGGCTTAAGATTTGGGCCAGACAACTCTCCGACCTGAAAAAGCACTATTGCAGATTCTAATTTCCTTATACTCTGCTATGATCATTTTGAAGAATTCAGACCACTCACCACAGAGGAAACAAATGGGAGGAACATCCTTAAGGATCATATTGCTCAGCTACTGGATCATCAGAGAATTTATTGGAAGCAGAGAGCTACCATTAGGCAAATTCAGATGGGGGAGGCAAATACTAGATATTTTCAAGCCAAGGCCACTATTAAACATAGAAATAATTGTATTGCTATGCTCATAGATGAATCTGATAATGAATTTCATGATCACCAGGCCAAGGCTGCCATCCTGTTCAGAGCTTTCAGAAATAGGTTGGGAACAGAAGTACCTTCTGAAAATCCCCTCAATCTTCATGAGCTACTGCATCCTTCAGTTGATCTAGCAGAGCTAGAACTCCCATTTACAAACAAGGAGATTGATGAGGTGGTCAATCATATGCCATCAGACAAGTCACCTGGGCCAGATGGTTTTAATGCTACTTTCCGTAAGTCATGTTGGGATATTGTGGCTGTGGATTTTTACAGACTCATTCATGATTTCTACAATGGCAATGTCAATATACAAAGCATCAATTACTCCTTTATCACTCTCATCCCCAAAAATGATGCTGCAGCTAGACCATCTGATTTTAGACCCATCTCTTTGCTCAACTGCACACTCAAGATCATTACCAAGTTGCTGGCAAATAGATTGCAGAAAGTTATCCTAAATTTGGTCCACACCAACCAGTATGGTTTCTTAAACAATAGATGCATCCAGGACTACCTTGCATGATCTTATGAATATATCCACCAATGCCTCCACGGTAAAAAAGAACTGGTCCTATTGAAGCTTGACTTTGAGAAGGCCTTTGACATGCTTAATCATGAGACCATCATTCAGATCATGAGAGCTAAAGGTTTTGGTCCAAGGTGGATTCACTGGATACAAATGATCTATAGGTCTGGGTTTTCCTCTGTACTTCTCAATGGAGTTCCAGGTAAACAGTTTCTCTGTAAGAAGGGTGTTAGACAAGGTGATCCATTATCACCCCTCATCTTTGTGATTGCTGCTGATCTTCTTCAATCCATGATGAATGAAGCCATGCACAACAATTTAATACAATCTCCATTGGTACACCATTCATGCCCTGACTACCCTATAATTCAGTATGCTAATGACACTATTTTGGTGGCCAATGCTGATAGTAGGCAGCTGGAACATATCAAAAATCTCCTACTCCATTATGCTGCATACACTGGGCTCAAAGTAAACTACTCAAAGTCAACTCTCATTGCTATCAACACCCCCATGGACAAGATGGACACACTTTCTCAGTTATTAGGCTGTCAAATTGGAACTTTGCCACACAAATATCTGGGTCTTCCTTTGTGTCATTCTAAGCCCAAGATTGTGGATTTTCTCCCTATGTTACAAAGGATTGAATCAAGGCTACTGAGCTGCTCTACCTTGCTATCAACTGGTGACAAATTAACCCTCATCAAATCTGTCTTCACCAGTATGCCCACTTTTTTCATGTGCACTCTTTGGATCCCTAAAACAGTGGTCAAGCAGATCAATTCTTATCTCATGAACTATTTTTGGAGAAAATTTGGTACCGAGGATAGAGGAATGGTTTTGGTTTCTTGGGATAAAGTTTGCCTGCCAAAATCTCATGGTGGCCTGGGAGTCCTTGATTTATATAAGCATAATCAGGCTCTGCTCATGAAATTCTTGCACAAATTCTTCAACAAAGATGACACACCTTGAGTCAGGATTATATGGGAAACATATTATCAAGATGGGCTGCCATGTAACAAATTGGTGGGCTCATTCTGGTGGAAAGGCATTCTGCAGACATTGCCTGAATACAAGAAGCATTCTAGATGTATTCCAGGAAAGGGGGAGACTATTCTACTGTGGCACGACAATTGGTCGGACCTACCACTTCATCTAAAGATGCCTGAGCTTCATTCTTTTGCCATCAACAAAGATATCACACTGAATCAGATGCATGAGCATCAGGCACTGGAGAACTGCTTCCACCAACCTCTATCACAATAAGCGTTTACTCAATTAAACATCCTTCGAGATCAACTGCATGGTCTGACTCTCACTGATGACTCTGATAAGTGGACATACACTTGGGCCTCACCAAACTACTCTGCAATGAAGATGTACAAACATTTGTTTGCCAAGAATGGGGCTCACTTCATCTTCAGGCAGCTATGGAAATCGAATTGCAGACTAAGACACAAGATTTTCTTCTGGATGCTACTCTATGACAGAGTTAGTACAAGGAACATGCTACACAGAAAAAACATGTATTTGCTAGACTACAACTGTGCTCTTTGCTTGGACAGGACACAAGAAACTTTAATTCACTTGTTCTGGGACTGCCACTTTGCATTAAACTGCTGGAACTGTATCCTCCCAAACAGACAGAGGGGTATTTCGACCTACGATGAGATTGGAATGATGGTTACGCTTCTTCCCCAGGATTTGGCTATGGAGATCATTATCATGGGCTGCTGGGCCATCTGGATGGTCAGGAATGATAAGATTTTCAGATCTTCACCTCCTAGTTTGAACTCCTGGAAATTCTATGTTCAGGAAGGCATGCAACACATCAAACTCAGATCAAAGGAAGCCAAGGCCGCAAAGATAGACCAGTGAATTGAACAGACTTTGTAATTCTTTTTATTATGATACCTAGAACAGGCATTGGGTGATTTGTTGTGTGGTCTTATACTTTGTACTTTGTTTATATTATATAAAATACCATAGAACAATTGTTCTACGGTCACAGGGTCAAAAAAAAGTGAAAAATACCATTGAGCGAGGTACAAATGTCCCTGATGCCCGCTTTTTATTTTGTCTTCTGATTTTTTAAATTTTATATCTTTTAAATGAAAATTTCCCCCGCAAAAAAATGAAAATGTCAAAGTAAGTTCTATTTTCATATTCATGTTTTTTGTCGGCCAGCGATTTCAAATAAGATCCATTTTGAATATATTTTAATGACTTTTAAAAAATATGTTAAGTTTTAATGTTGAAACTTAGTACAAGCGGACGAATAAAAACCAATTATTTTGTGTCTACTACTGACGAAAAAATTGCTTGAAATTATATCTCTAAAACTGGTTGAAACTTGGCAGTTTTAGATCCAAAAACCGCAAGTTTCATCGTTGAATTTTTTTGAGGGATTTTTTTATTGTGTCCTCGTGCGGGCTTGAACTACAACGTAAATCGCGAGGTAAAATGAGCGGGGACGGGACTTGACAAGTGAGTGCCCCGCACCTGTGTGTCCCTGCGCATTTCAATCGTACCACAATATTATAAATACTCACTTCTTCACATATTAACTATATTAAGAAAGACCGTGCGTGAAAAAATGACACACGCATATGTCAAATTCTTCTATTTTTCATGGTCCGGTTGTGGACGGATTTGAAGAACTACAGAGAGCGTGATGAGGACATGACTATCTTGGATACGACCAAAAATATTGCATACATGCATATTTGTCAGGTAATTTCTGGTGCAAACTATTTAATAATCTATTTATGTTATCCAAAACTTGTGTTTTATCTAATTATAGGTGTATGGAACATTTGTACAATCCACATATAAAGACAAGGAAAAAAAATAGAAGTTTAGGTGTTGTTCAAAAAGTCCTCTCACGTCACTTTTGGGTCAAGAGAAAATAGAGTCCAAGTCTCTCACGTTTTAGATTCAGATTCGGACTGCACAGACATACTTGACTCAAAACGCCAACAACTTTTTCATACAGACTCCGAATTGGGTTTTTCTTTCTTTCTTGGAAAGTAGATTTCGTGTTCTTTCCAACCCAATTGGAATCACCTTCAAATTCGTCCGGAGCATTGAGATATCGACGAAACAATCTAACACTGCAGTAGAATCCGAGTCAAATAACAAGTACAAAGGTGTTGCACCACCTCCACTTGGGCCCATGAGCCTTGTACGACCTATGGTTAGTTTTTAGGCTGCCTTGGGACGTCCTTCCACCTCCTTGACCGCCACCCCTTGCTCCTATATAAGTAGATTTATCTAGTAGCTTTTTCCTTGGGATTTGTTTAGTTAAAAGTTAGCCATTGCAATTTCGTGTACTTCGTTTGTGTCCAACGACCAGACCAAGACCGCTTACGGATCCCCACCTTTATCAATACTTCATCTATATTCGCAATATTCAGATTGCATTATCATATTCTTGCTTGTTCTTCGATTGCTTACAGGAATAGACCTTCGTGGTCAGGCTGACCGTGCTTCCGGCATCGTCAGTAACATCAGGAGATTGGTTTAGCGATTGCTAAGGCGCAACGTTGTGCACGTTTCTAGTCGAATCATCAAAGCCGTCTCCACCAAATCGATAGTTATCATCTCATCGAAAGATCGAGACACCCTCGCCTCTATCAAGTGGTATCAGTTTTGAGGTTGCTCGGTGAGAATTTCCAGTTTTTCCTTGTTAGATTTATTTTCTTACCTATTGTCCAAGAAAAAGCCACAAAAAAGTTAGATCTATTCATCCTTTGTCCAAGCCAGTCTGAGCCTTTGCAATTTTCCTTTCATTGTTTGTGTAGTTGAATTATCGGTTGCATCGTCGTGTCGAGTTGCTGGTCTTAGTGTCTAATTCGTTTAGAGTCGAGTTCTGTTCACATTAGTCATGCCACCGCTGCATCGCTATCCCTTCCGCTGTCCATCACCCATCCATCAATTTCCACCACATGCTGCCCATTGTTTATTGTCGCAATCATCGTTGAGATCGTTCACATCTTTGCTTGATCCAATGTGCATCTTATCTAGTTTGTTTTGGAAAGAGGGAGAGAGAAAAAAAGAGAGAAAAATGAAAGAAAAAAAGTCAGAGAAAAAAAAGAGAAAGAAAAAGAAAAAAGAGTGAGGAAAAAAAGAGAGAAGACAAAAAAACAAAATTCGGTTCTATCTAGACTCAATCTCGTAGTTGAATTCGGATTAGAATCTGTTTTGTGCACTGTTCAGTAAAACAAGCATAACTTTCTCATACGAAGTCCGTTTTAGCTCCGCAAGTACTCAAATGAAAAATAGCGACGAGACGCATCTAAATAATTGCAAAAGCTAGTTCAATATTTGACACCTCAAAATCGGCTTCTAAATAGGTCTTTTTTCCCTTCGAAGTTCGCGAACACAGCTTGTTCCAGTTTTTCAGGCTAGTTTCACAATTTTTTGACTCCTCGTATCAACTCGGAATTAAGTGATTCTTTTTGCGTTTAAAAGCTTGAGTTAGTAGAGTTCTTTGAAAAAAGTTATCAAAGAATTGGCTCAAACTTTTCAAGAGGAAAGTTGGAGAGAGAGTTGTTGTATATCGTGTTTGGCAGTTGTTTTTCATCATTATCTTTACTGCCATTGTGATTTTCACTTATATCTTGCTGCCCAAAGCTATTTAGTATTCTTCATTGATGCTAGTTGTGCTACGTCGTGACCTCATTAGTGTTCTAGGCTCGCGTCTCTAGTCCGGTCTAGCCTAGGAACAGCACAGTATCGTCGTTGAGCGTTTATTCAACATTGCATCTCTGAATTGATTATTGTCAATCTTTTGCTACCATATATAGCCAACCCAGCTCCACATATTTCTACATCGTGTATATGTATGTTCTCCTGGAAATCGCTTTACACAATCTTCAAAGTTATTTGACACTGCTGGTTGCCTTTCACCACCTGCTGCATGGTAAGAACTTGTAAGATATTGATATCTGCTTTATTGTGAGCACTTTACAATCACATCCTAGTAGTTCATAGGAACATTATTCTCGAATTTTGTTTCTTGTTTCTACTAATCATGGCAGGTTCCGAAGATAGAAGTTCTTGGGCGATGGACACATCTTCACCATCACGAGAGTTGGGACAACACACACATGCACATGGTCAGGTTATCTCTTTGCCGTCATTTGAGGGTAGATTTAATCCTGCTATTTATCTAGCTTGGGAGCTTGAAGTAGAACAAGTTTTTACTCACCATGATTTTTCTGAACTTGAGAGAGTACGAGCTATCACTAGAGCATTTAATGGTTTTGCTTCTGTTAGGTGGAGTGTACATTGTAAGAAAAACATTGATAACCAACCCACAACTTGGAAAGTTTTGAAAGTTGTAATGAGACAACAATTTTTTTCTCCTTACTATCGTCGTGAATTGCTTCGCAAATTGGAACAATTAAAACAAGGTAGTAAGACTGTTCATGCTTACTACCAAGAGTTCAAATCTTATATGCATCATATTGACATGGAAGAATCCTAGAATGATACAATAAATAAATTTTTTGGTGGTTTGAACCATGATATCCGTGCAAGGTTTCAGTATATTCCTTGTTGCACTACTGGTATGTATGTTCGCGTTTGTACCTTTGAGAGACAGATACAGGAGGATGCATTGGGTGACTACAACAACTACTATTCCAGTTCATGTTCACCACCGTCGGTTGGTTCCTCCACCATTGCACCTATTAGAGCATCCCCAACTCGGATTGTGAGCGCGACATCATCTCAAGTGTATGATACGTTGTCAACGTCCGTACCTACATCAGCTACGTCTTTGCGACAAGGTAACAATAAAGGTATTGATGATATAACTTCACATGAGAATGATGCATGCCTAGTTAACTTGAATGCATCATGTGTTGAGTTACCTGTTGATTTGAGCACACCACCTTGTCTCTTTTATTAGCCACATTTCAGATTAAGCAACGTCGAGGACGGCTTTGTTTTCAAAAAGGGGAGGATGATGAGGACATGACTACCTTGGATACGACCAAAAATATTGCATACATGCATATTTGTCAGGTAATTTCTAGTGCAAACTATTTAATAATCTATTTATGTTATCCAAAACAAAAATACTTCACACACTTTTGTGTTTTGTCTAATTGTAGGTGTATGGAACATTTGTACAATCCACATATGAAGATAAGAAAAAAAATAGAAGTTTAGGTGATGTTCAAAAAGTCCTCTCACATCACTTTTGGGCCAAGAGAAGATAGAGTCCAAGTCTCTCACGTTCTATATTCAGATTCGGACTACACAGACATACCTGACTCAAAACGCCAACAACTTTTTCATACGGACTCCGAATTGGGTTATTCTTTCTTTGTTGGAAAGTAAATTTCGTGTTCTTTCCAACCCAATTGGAATCACCTTCAAATTCGCCCGGAGCATTGAGATATCGACGAAACAATCTGACGCTGCAGTAGAATCCGAGTCAAATAACAAGTACAAAGGTGTTGCACCACCTCCACTTGGGCCCATGAGCCTTGTACGACCTAGGGTTAGTTTTAGGCTACCTTGGGACGTCCTTCCACCTCCTTGGCCGCCACCCCTTGCTCCTATATAAGTAGATTCATCTAGTAGCTTTTTCCTTGGGATTTATTTAGTTAAAAGTTAGCCATTGCAACTTCGTGTATTTCGTTTGTGTCCAACGACCAGACCAAGACCGCTTACGGATCCCCACCTTTATCAATACTTCAACTATATTCGCAATATTCAGATTGCATTATCATATTCTTGCTTGTTCTTCGATTGCTTACAGGAATAGACCTTCGTGGTCAGGCTGACCGTGTTTCCGGCATCGTCGGTAACCTCAGAAGATTGGTTTAGCGATTGCTAAGGCGCAACGTCGTGCACGTTTGTAGTCGAATCATCAAAGTCGTCTCCACCAAATCGATAATTATCATCTCATCGAAAGATCGGGACACCCTCGCCTCTATCAGAGCGTCTCAATGTCGCTCTACTGTAATCTTTACAGATGTATTCTCTACATTAAATATATCAGTAGAGGATAAAATACTCCCTCTGTCATTAAGAGGGATTTTCTTTTTCAGTGTCAAAAACGTCTTACATTATAATGAGAGGGAGCGAGTACATTCTATTTATAATTGTCTATGTCAGTCGATGCAAAGATGAGATAATATTCCTTTAATATTCTGAAAAGAAGCGGTTTGAATTACTATTTGTTTTGTTCATTTGGAATTAGTTAGTCGTGCTATGTCCTGTTGCTTTTGGCTCACCAAAATGGGGTAGCAACAAACTTGGACGGAAGCTCAAGTAAACACAAAAGTTCACACGTGTGGGCCCAATCAAGAACTAAAGCATAAAGCATAAGGCCATCTCAACGCTGACCCTCAACTTGTTCACATACGTCCAAACCGCACGGTTCGAAGGTGCTGTGCCAACCAACATGGTTCTGTGTTAGTTCGTTTGCCGGTTTGGATATGTTTTTTTCGCAAACCGGAAACAAAGTTGGGAGGGCTTTGCGGGTGCCCGAACCTCTACCACGCCCGCGTCTGACTGCCCTGACCCATAAAAAAACCTTGCGCCTCTCCCGCACTTTTCATCGAATGCCCGCGCCGTTTGTCGCGCCACATTTATGCTGACCCAGAGCACGCAACGGCCAGCATTGATGCCTGTGATTTGAGCGAACAGGTGGGTGGCACTGGCGGACGTGACCTCTCAGGCGTCACCACTTCAATGCAGACACTGTGTCCCAAGAAACCAACTCCGGCCACTGCGCTACATTGAAGCAGGCTGACCTCCCTTTTGCCTGGTCTGGCCGCGGCTATTTAAGTCGTGCGCCGGTGACGCAGAAAGCCACACTCCATCTCCTCGAGCACTGTCCCCCGTCCTCTGAGTCACCATCTCGAAGCACTTCCTCCTCTCCGATCCCAGCGGCGATGCCGAAGTCCTTGTTCTCGTGCCAGCAGGCGGAGGCGGTGCAAGTTCTTCGTCCGGTGGTTCTTGGAGTTGCTGCCCTCGCTCCCTGCGCCCCTCGACATCCACGGCGCCTAGCTCCTACGGCAAGGAGGAGATCGTCATCTCCTCTGGTGACGAGGAGGACCAGATGCCGCCATAGCAGAGGCCGTTGTGACGGATGGAGAATCCGTCTGTCAGATTGAGATAATGATGGAGCTTTCGCTCCGTCACATGGGCATGTCACCACCATCGCTCGCACGCATCAAGGAGGAGCCACCGTCCCCGCCGCTACACCGTGTGAAGCGCGAGTCGGTGTCCCCCCTCCAGCGGGTCAAGGACGAGCCGACGTCGCCCTAGCGCAACTGCGGCGTCCAGATCGGACGCCGCGTCAAGGATGAGCCGGTGTCGCCCCTGCCCAACCACGACATCTAGATCAAACGTCGGGTCAAGGACGAGCCAATGTCGCCCCCACACCTGGCACGCCTACATTGACATGCCTACTTTGCCGTCGCGCCACCACGGTAGCGCCGTCGGAAAGAGTTGTCACTTGCGATCACAAAGGTGTGGGGCCGCATCCTCCACTACCTCCGAGGTGCCGTCAGCGGTCCCTCGGGCTCTAGAGTTGTCGTCTTCGACGAGGAGCGCGTGACAAGGCAGTAGGCATGGTACGACCGCCGCAACGCCGGCCACCACTCCGCCTTCGCCAAAACCGATGAGGCGCCAACCTGGATCTGCGTGGACCGCGATCTCGTGGAGGCCTAGGCCCACGACCAATCGCTGACCGTCATGGAGGATGTTGCACGGGTGACTACGCCTCGACGGGGAGGACATTAGTATCGACAAGGAGTGGTCTATCAGCAAGACCGATGTCGTCGCCGCCGCCGACGGGGCAAGGGCAAGGCTCCACGACTAGGATTGGCATCGCCCGCGGCGGCCCTCCACACGACGCATGGGAACGGCTCCTCCGTGAGCACTAGGCAACGACCGAGCAGGGCTATCGCGCCCCCGCGCCCTTCCGCTGCTGGAAGGGCCACTCCACGACGAGGACGGCGATGGAGGTGCCACCGGCCAGCCCGACTACGCGTACGAGGTCACCGTTCGCTACAAGCTAGTTTAGTTTTTTTAGGTTTTATTAGTTGAACATTTGAAATATCGTCCGGTTTATGTAAATTATGTCTGAACTTAAATGAATTCCATCCAAAATTGTTTGTATTGCGAGCGGACATTTACGCCAAGCATTGGATGGTCGTCTCTCGTATCACCGTCTGGTGGACCCATCCGCGCACAAATACTATGTCCGTCTTAGGGGGTCCATGTTGGAGATGCCCTAAGACCGTGAGATGCAATTTTGGCCTGTTTGTTTCTCTGGCCCACATTCAACCCTCCGATCCGCCTGCCCCGACTATTTAAACCAGACAGTAACATCCCAAAACTCAACCCCTTTGAGCCCTTCTCTCAATGTTTGAGCCACCATCCTACCACCTTCGCATCCTCGTCTGTCGTCCACCGTCGCGATGACCCGGTCCTTTGGTATGAGGTAAAGGAGGCTCACGTCGGTGTGCTGCACCTAGATCATGGTGAAGGTCCATGACGTCGAGGCTGGGGCCAGTCCCACATTGGTGCATGCCAATCTCTGAGCTCTTCGGAGAACTCGGAGGAGGATGAGGAGGAGGGCGCCCCCATGGCCATGGAAGAGATGGAGGACGAGGTGAGCCCAAGTGAAGGAGTTGTAGGTATCCGCATTCAGATTGTTGCAGACGGGGTAGCACTACAACTTCCAGCTCCTGGAGAGCATCGACTGGCTGAGGACCAGCTGGAGATGGAGCGCGTGTCCGAAGCTACCTTCACGATCAAGGTTGGGGCGGACCCGACGATCGACGTCAACCGGGCCGTGCTCGCCTCCATTCTCATCGCCGCCGCGAGCATTGGCAGCTCCGCATCGACAAGGCAGAGCACAACCGGCTCTTCGAGGGGCGGGAGGACAAGGACGACGAGGCTCCTAGCACAACGATGATGCCAAAAGGGCATCTGTCGTCACCTCTGCCTAGTCGCGCTGGATGTCAACGTCGACCAGGCCAGACAGTCCCGCGTGGGCCTGTCTACCTCACCTACAGCGGGGAGAATTACATTTTTTTAGGGTAATTTTTTAAAAGTTGTTTTCAGGGTTATTTGGGTATGTAAAAATTGATCCGAAAATGAATTGAAAATTGGTGTTTGTTTTATTTGGTAACTACGGTTGAATGACCTTCGTCCGCCAAGCTGTTCGCAGACGTGTCTAAGGACATTTAGTGTTGTCCATTAGCATATGTCTTTTCGTACTCTTACTGTTAAAATATATAATACACTATGTATATGTTAATTTAAAAATTACCCCACCACCCCTCAAAAGCATACACGACCACATAATTGCACTCAATGCTCACCTTTTGAATGCCTCATATTGACATATTTGTAATTACTCTCAAACGGTGAGGGGCATAACCGTCTTTGTCATAGCACTAAGATAGAGTTTCAGGGTACAAAAGTGTGGTTGTTTTTGGTACATGACAGGTCATTCGTTGGATAATACTATAAGCTATCCGGTTTGTCTTCTTTCATAGGATTCTGACGAGTAGTTATGTTATGTGAAGCTTTTCAATTTAAAATGAATGCTACATGGTACAATCTGACGAAAGCTTCTCAAACTGATTAGTTTTTTTGGTAGAAAGAGAAGAATATATATAATTATTTCTATCTTTTTTTAATCCAAAAGATAGGCTAATTAATCATACATTGCTTGAAGCTTGTGGCACAGGATGGTGCTTGCAGTTTTATATGAACTGTCAAGTTGTGCAGAGGTACGTACACATTAACTAATCTGTTATCAGTTAGATCGAACCCACTGTTTGGTATTTTGGTCGACGATCATAGTTGGCGCAGTTTCTCAACTTTGTATTTTTTGCTCGGATTGTACACAATAACACTGATGCTTAATTTTTTTGGATTTATTTCAGACTTTTCGATAATGTTCGTTTAGTGGGAAAAGAATCCCGTGGACTATAAGGTGTCTATAGTGATTTTGTCAATCTTAAAATGGTGTGTTGGTTTATTATCTTGGATGTGCTCATAAGGATGTGTTGTTCTACGATTTCAGGTTCAAAAAAAGAGAGGATAGAATATGCATGAGTGTGTTCATAGAAATGAGTGTATGTGTGTATGTGATCATCTGCGGTTGTACCGTGTTAAAGAAAATCCTCCATAGTGTCTATAAGTCAGTTTATTGTTTTTCTTAACAAGGAAGTACTTTTTTGTTGTTGTTTTTTGTATGGAAGTTAGTATTGTTAGGGCATCTCTAATGGCAAACCGTAAATTTTCTTCCGCATCCGTCCGCAGACCGGGGGGGGGGGGGGGGGGTGATTAGTTCACGGACACAGATGTGAGAGGCCGCCATCCAACGCTAGCTGCATACATTGCAAACTCTTTTTCAACAAATCGGATGAAATTCATGCGAACAAGGCCGGATTTCAAACAAACATGACATATTTCATTACATTTCGAACATGTAGAACAAAAAAAGGCCCGACCATAAACCTATCCTACGACGGTGGGGCCCGGCATCCAAGCCCGTGTCGTCTTCCATCCACCGTCTCCATGAGCACCGGCGATAATACCGATGAAGTGAAGGTGCGGTCTCCGGCGAGGAAGAGTAGAACATGGGAGACGGACCGCCCCACATGGGACACCAGGCCCTACCGCCTCTCGTGGCCTACTCATCTTTGAAGGAGTCCGTGACCTGTCCGTCACCGGTGGATGTGAGGTCCACGGTGGAAATGGTGGCGCCAGTGCTGTCATCGTCCCACTGGGCCGCCTGATGGTTCGCCGTTGGCGCATAGGAGGCGCAACTAGCGTTGTTCTCTTTTGTGATCTCCTGCAACTGAACCTCCGTGGCGGCCGCTTCCTGGCGAGCGGCGGCTTGAGCACGGACGGAAGCGTAGATGGCACGCTGCTCCACGACGGAGTTGGGGTTCATCACGGCCTCCTCACTCGCTTGCTCACTGTAGATTTGTCAGTCTGCCAGTTGGTGCTACTCCAAGAGGAACATGTTGTACCATTTTTCATCATGCGCCTGCCGGAACGCCGACAAAGGCGCCGGCGCAGGCTGCACCTCTGCCATGGCGGCGTTGTAGTGCGCCTGCTCCATGGTGAAGCCAACGTGCAGAAGGCGCGGGAGCCGGGCGGTGTCGTCGGAGCACGTCTCCATTATGGTCTCGTCCTCGTCGTCAGAGACCTCGGTCGAGCTGGCCGGCAAGCCGGCCTCGATCCGCCTGGCACCGTGGCTCTGCCAGGCGGCGGCGAGGGCAGCCACGACATGCTTCATCTCCGTGGAAAGGCTCTCCCACAGAGCTTCGTCGCGTGTAGTCATGGCAGATGCAGTGCAAAGGAGGAGGATGGGGAGGGGCTTGTGTTATGGTGTGGATTTAGCCGAGTGTGGCCGCCTTTAAATAGCGGGTTCCGGTGAGGCGAGACGTCCGGTGCGTCAATGCGCGGCGCCGGGCTGGGTTTCTCGGCCAGCGAGTCTCGTTAATGTCGGCATACGGACAGACAGGAACATTGATCGGGCATGGTAGATATCCGTCCTGTCCCGTCTAGTCACGTGTCTCCGGCATTGAACAGACGCAGACACTGCACGCGCTTTGCGGGCGGCGCCCTCGACCAATGTGTCGCTTCAATGGTGGTGATAGTGAGAGGTCGCGTCTGCCCTGAGCCGTTGTAGGATCGAAAGTATGTCTAGAGGGGGGTGATTAGACTACTTGACCAAATAAAAACTTAACCTTTTCCCAATTTTAGTTCTTGGCAGATTTTAGCTATTGTAGGACAAGTCAAGCAATCATCACACAATTCAAGCAAGCATGCAAAGAGTATATTGGCAGCGGAAAGTAAAGCATGCAACTTGCAAGAATGTAAAGGGAAGGGTTTGGAGAATTCAAACGCAATTGGAGACACGGATGTTTTTCCCGTGGTTCGGATAGGTGGTGCTATCCTACATCCACGTTGATGGAGACTTCAATCCACGAAGGGTAACGGTTGCGCGAGTCCACGGAGGGCTCCACCCACAAAGGGTAACGGTTGCGCGAGTCCATGGAGGGCTCCACCCACGAAGGGTCCACGAAGAAGCAACCACCCACAAAGGGTCCATGAAGTAGCAACCTTGTCTATCCCACCATGGCTATCGCCCACGAAGGACTTGCCTCACTAGCGGTAGATCTTCACGAAGTAGGCGATCTCCTTGCCCTTACAAACTCCTTGGTTCAACTCCACAATCTTGTCGGAGGCTCCCAAGTGACACCTAGCCAATCTAGGAGACACCACTCTTCAAGAAGTAACAAATGGTGTGTAGGTAATGAACTCCTTGCTCTTGTGCTTCAAATGATAGTCTCCCCAACACTCAACTCTCTCTCATAGGATTTGGATTTTGTGGAAAGAAGATTTGAGTGGAAAGCAACTTGGGGAAGGCTAGAGATCAAGATTCATATGGTAGGAATGGAATATCTTGGTCTCAACACATGAGTAGGTGGTTCTCTCTCAGAACATATGAGTTGGAATTGTGTATGTGTTCTGATGGCTCTCTCCACGAATGAAGAGGAGGTGGAGGGGTATATATAGCCTCCACACAAAATCCAACCGTTACACACAGTTTTCCAATCTCGGTGGGACCGAATCAACAAACTCGGTCGGACCGAAAAGGTAAACCTAGTGACCGTTAGAGATTTTCGGTGGGACTGACATGCAACTCGGTAGGACCGATATGGTTAGGGTTTGGGCATAACGTAATCTCGGTGAGACCGATTACACAAACTCGGTGAGACCGATTTTGGTAATTAGCTAACCAGAGAGTTGGTCAGGCAAACTCGGTGGGACCGATTTGCTCTTTCGGTGAGACCGAAAAGTTACAAAAAGGAAACACTAAATTTACATTGCAATCTCGGTGGGACCGATTCGCTCTTTTGGTGAGACCGAAAAGTTACGAAAGGGAAACAGAGAGTTTGCAATCCCATCTCGGTGAGACCGAGATCCCTATCGGTAGAACCGGATTGCTAGGGTTTGGCAGTGGCTTATGACAAGTGAAACTCGGTGGCGCCGGATAGAAAGAATCGGTATGACCGAGTTTGGCTTAGGGTTTAGGTCATATGTGGATATGGGAAAGTAGTTGAGGGTTTTGGAGCATATCACTAAGCACATGAAGCAAGAGGCTCATTAAGCAACACCTCATCCCTCCTTGATAGTATTGGCTTTTCCTAAAGACTCAATGTGACCTTGGATCACTAAAATATAAAATGAAGAGTCTTGAGCTTTTGAGCTTGAGCCAATCCTTTGTCCTTAGCATTTTGAGGGTTCCACTTTCACATCCATGCCATGCCAATCATTGAGCTTTCCTGAAATAGTTATCTTGGAATAGCATTAGCTCAATGAGCTATATGTTGTTATGAATTACCAAAACCACCTAGGGATAGTTGCACTTTCAGCCGTCTTCAATGTTGAGCGTCGCACTCTAGAGCGGCATGAATGCGGTCAATTGGCGCCGGGCGAGGACGCACGCGGGAGAGGGAGGAGGGTTTTTGGTGGGCCAAGGTGGTCAGAAGCGGGCTTGTGATCGGTCCGGACTCCCGCAAAGCCCCCATGTTTGTCTCTGGTTTGCAAGTAGAAATCACGTTCGGACCGCCTCGCGGACCTATACAGGACCGCGTTGGATGGCTTCCGCATCGGAACGGTTGTGGGAAATTTACGGGTCTGTCTTGAAGATGTCAAGAACACTCTTATATTATGAAATGGAGGGAGTAGTTTCAAACAATTAATCTGGTAAATATGTTTTGAATACGACCATAGGGTTATAGTTAGATCAAACATTAGTTGTTAGCGGATGGTGGTGTGTTGGAGTCGGCAGGCAGATCAGTGCGTCGAACCGTGGACTTGGTGTCATCTGAGCTGGGTCTCTGTGACGACCGTCGATAGTCACTGGGTTATGTTCCCCTGGTACACCGGGATTGGGGGAGGGCTATAGGCGTGGGCCCCCATATGGTGGTGGTGCCGACCCTGACTCAGTGGCTGATGCCGGGCTTTTCCTTTCGTGGGTTGTGCTCTGTGAAGCGGGCGGGTGGCGGGATCTCAGGGTTTGAATGCCGGGGCGACGACCCTGGGTGGTGGTCCACATGGTTGGCTTTCCGGCAGGCACCGTGGTGGCGGTTGTGGCTTTGTTTCTTGGTCGTGTGTGCAGCAAGAGATATTGCGGCGGGTAACTCGGGCGTGCTTTGTCTCTGGCAGCGGTGGCGACCCGATCTGGACCTGGAGACTTGATCTCGTCGCTCTTACCCTTAAGATTTCACGGGCACGAATGGGTGCCTGAGCGAAAGATCTGCGCTTGATCGTCGACAACGGCGACGCCTGCGGGCGCCCCGTTCTCTTCTTAAAGACGTCGGGACTCCTCTTCGTATTCGGCTCCGGGTGAAAACCTCTGTCCATTTTGGACTCCGCGGCGGCGCTTCGCGTCGTGTTCCCTTTTAGGGGCATTGTTGTGGAGTGTAGGTGTTGTAGGATGTAGGGTGGCGGTGTTATCAGCTCTTCCTGTATTCTTTGTCGGTCGGTCGCGCATGTGTGTTTCGGTCCTTGGGATCGGCGTTGTTAGAGGGTTTTCATCACTTATTGTTTGGCCATGTACTTTTGTGTGGTTGCTTTATAATAAAGCAAGGCGAAAGCCCTGTTTCAAGAACGGTGTGTTGGAGAGGAGCACTATTTAACCTAGGTATAAATACATAAAAGGAGGGGACGAGGGTGATTAGCTGGGGGAATGCCCATCCTGCCCCTCGTGGAGGGAATGATGCCCGCCTCGGGAGCCGCGAAGGCCAAAGGAAAAGGAGGGGCAACCAAAGAAAGCGACAAAGAAAAAGCCAGAACGAAATTTTACTCACACACTCACACAAGCCAAGCACACCCCAAAGAGGCCAAAGACTCCCAGACCAGACCAGAGTGAGAACCCAAAGCGAAAGCGGAGAAGGAAGAAAGAGATTGACGAGGACGCGCAGCGGCTGTAGCAGCAGCAGCAGCAGCCAAATCCAAGACCGCATTGCTCGCTCGCCCGCCGCCGTGCGGCTCCGACGCTCCTCCGGGGACCCCGCGCCATTCTCCTGCCGGGCATCTCTGCCTCTGGTGCTGCGCCGTGGTCCCGAGGTCCCCACCGACGCTGGGACCAGCGCCCGCGGCTGGTGGCGAGCCCCACTGATGTCCGCTTGCCGCGCGCCGGCGGCCAACGGAGCAAGTGTTGACGTTCCTGTTGCGGCAGAGCAGAGGGACGGCGGGGTCCGCGCGAGGCAGGCCGGGCGCGCCGGCTCTCGCTGCGCCTAGGGAGGCAGCGGCGTCCTTGCTCGTCTTTTCGTCGCCCTCTCCCCCCGTCGAAGAAGCTAGGGTTTGCTCGTTAGGGTTCCGTTGGGCTGTGGGGCTGCGGGGATGGCGGTGGGGGAGGCGCTGCGGCGGCTCTGCGAGGAGGTCGGGTGGTCTTACGCCGTCTTCTGGAAGGCCATCGGCGCTGCTGACCCCGTGTAAGCCTTCCATCCTTCTCTTGTACTTTTTTTGTCACAATCTCCCCCCGCTCGATCTTGCGGAAAATCTCAAAACCAGTGTCTTTTCTTCATTTTTCTGGGTTCAAAGTCTTCTTGAACATTCCATTTCAGCTAGATTTGTCTCGTACGAATGAAACATCCGCGAGGAAGATTCGTAGGATGGTATATTCCTCAGCAATTACTAATAAGGGACTCCTTTCCTCGTGGGAAAGATAGTGCCTGGAAAAAGAACGCCCGTACGCTCGTGTGGGTGTTCACTCATGCTTGCAAATTTAGTAACGCCTTTACAACAAGGAACATGAACCAAAAAGCTACTACCGCCTTGTCTGTGCAAGTTCGTGTTAGCTCCTGAGGCTTAAAAGAGCGTGAATGCGCGAGATGTTGTTGCAATTCCGTGCAAGCTTTTTTTTTTTGGGGGGGGGGGGGGGGGGGGGGGGGGGGGGGGGGGGGAATGGGGACACGATGTGGGGATCATGGAGGAATGCTAAATGCAATGTGGGAATTTGGGTTTTGTTTGATGATTTGCGCGCACTGTTTTCCCTTGGTGATGTGCAGGCATCTAGTGTGGGAGGATGGCTACTGTGGCCACGCATCTTGTCCAACTGGATCTGAGGCTTTTGAGGTTGGCTGTGAATCAGGTGGCACTGTGTGCACCCTAGTTAGGAAGGTTATGGCATCGCAGGTTCATGTTGTTGGAGAAGGGTAAGGAAGAACCGGGAACATCATTTGTTTGTTACTAGCTAGCACAATGTTCTTGGTTGATTTCTTTTATTGATGGATAGATGCTACATTTTCTGTTTTTTCAGTACCATCGGCCATGCTGCTTTTACTGGGAGTCATCAGTGGATTATCCATGATACTGCCAATGATCACAGGCTCAGATCCGAGGTATAAATTCTTCTTCTCCGTTCTTGTGAACTGATATAAATATAAGGCATGTTTGGTTTGTAGCCTAAGGTTGCCACACCTAACATTAGTCGTGCCGCAAAACCTTAGGCATGTGTTTGGTTCAGTGCCACACTTATGGCTTGCCACACTTTCCTAACTACATGGTCCACATGCCATAGACTCATTTATTTGCCAAATCTTGCCACACTTGTGGTGGCCATTTTGTTCGCCACATTTTTTGTGGCAGCCACAGTTTGCCTAAGTTTAGTTGTGGCAAAGTAGTCATGAACCAAACACGCCCTCAGTGCCACACTTATGGCTTGCCACACTTTTCTAACTACATGGTCCACATGCCATAGACTCATTTATTTACCAAATCTTGCCACACTTGTGGTGGCCATTTTGTTCGCCACATTTTGCCTAATTTTAGTTGTGGCAAAGTAGTCATGAACCAAACATGCCCATAGCCCTAATTCAGTTTTGTCTGGTTCATTTTTGCTGTTGTGTCATTAATAGCATGCTGTCCAGGAATTTATGTCATCGCAACAATCCTTGTGGGGTTATTTTGTCCTCACATATTTGTTCCTTCTGTGTTGAAATTTTGGCTTGTAGTGAGTTTGATCTATTGTTCTGCCGCATAAGTGGTCACTGGATAAGCTAGTTGCAAAAGCACACAAATGGTATTTGAACAAGTGGAAATCATTTAGAATTTCTCGTTAACAACTTAACATGATTTGCCACACAGGCTTGAGCTAACCATGATCTTTTTCCATAATGATTTCTAATTTTCTTTTAATAACAATGCAATTTGATTTTATCAGTTGCTCTGGCTGTTTTGGTTATCCCCAATTGTTATGTGTCCTTTCATAATGGAACAATAAGCTGTTGTCTTCTGGTGGTGATAGGTTGCTGCTGAGATGAACTATCAGTTCAGAGCTGGCATTCAGGTTAGTAGAATTTCGCCCTTGCATGGTAGATTATTTACTGACTTTTTAACTTCTGATCTCTTAATAATTTATACTTGTTCTGTTGTTCCGCAGACTATTGCAATAATTCCTGTGTTACCACGTGGTGTACTACAGCTAGGCTCTACTAGTGTGGTAAGATGCCCTGCTTTTGACAATGCATATCATCATACATATCCCACTTAACATGTCTTGAAGTTTATTCTTGTTTTCAAGTATGGGCCATGAGGTAGAACAGTGATACTAATTTGTGAATATTATGTAGTTGACTGGTCAAATATTCTGTCCTTCGAATCCTTATATAAACTATATTTGCGGTGAGGTTCTAGGAAGACCAAAGCTTCTTGTGATTGGAGCGGTGAACTGGAATGAAAAAATGATATATAATTGTCTCTGTTATATATTTACTTATTTAGCATTTTGAGAACTGCATCAAGAGGACTTGCTCTGGCGTTGTACCATTAGCACTAGGACTTAGCGCTTGTCTTTGTGGTTCCAACATGTTAGAGCTCATAAAATGCTTAATTTATGACAGGTTATGGAAAATACAACTTATGTGCTTCAGTATAAGAAGCTGTGTTCTCAGTTAAACAATCGATCAAGTATGGTTGCATCTACTTCAGTTAAAAATGATTCTAGCCAGAAGGTCCAGTCACGCTCTTCACATGGTCTTCTGAGTGTCTACCCTACAGATGGTTGCTCAAAAGCCTTCAGTGGTTCTCCAGCGACTTATGAACAATGCTATGTTCCTGATGCGACGGCAGTGTCAAGTAGTGCATCAGTAAACATAGGGAGAAAAGCTTCCTTGCTTAAGGTGGCACAGAGAAATGGTGAAGCTATCAGAGACCACAGTTTATATGCTCCTGATGTGAGGTTCAGACGACAAACTCCTTACTGTGACCGGAGAGTTGAAAGCACCACACAAAGCAGTGTGGTTAGCTCAGATTTTCTCTCTTCTACCTCAACATCAGCAGAAAAGCATCCACTGTTGATGAATGATGGACAATTGGAAATGGGAAACATGGAAGAAGCGTCTGATACCAGAAATCTTCTGCTAAAATCTCTTGCATTCCGGAACCTGCCTCCATCCCATGGAGGGGGTGAGGTGTTAGATTTTCTAAACAGTCATGGAAACTTTGATTTTCTCCCTGAAGGTAATAGCATAGTCAAGTCTAACTTCCATGACTGCTCAGCAAGTCAACTATTAGACCAAAGATGTAACTCTACTTCTGGGATGATAGGGCACAAACCGGCTATTTCATATAAAACCCCCCAATCTGCTCAATTCATTATGAGAATGGGGAGTCCCAAAAGAAACTCATGTCATGTTGTTGCAGCTCCATCCTCTGGCTCCGAAGTTCAAACTTCTAGTGAATTTAAAACAGACATTTCTCAAGATAATCAAGTGGATATTTCGGATCGTGTTTACCAAAACAGAAAGGCTAAAGAAGTAAATGACTCCAGTTTTGCTGTAAGAATACAAGGTTTGAAGAATATGGATCGGCAGAAGCTCCCAGACGTTTCAAGTGAGCGATCTTCCTCACTTCTTGTGGATCCAACTGCAGGAAATGATTTGTTTGATATATTTGGTGCTGAATTTCCTCATCTGTGCCGCAATGTGGATGGCGATTCGACCTGGAACACTGCAAAACCGGCTAGCTCAGGAAAAGATGCACTTGAATCCTCAGTTTATCTCGATACCTCTCCAGTATTTGGTGCACTGGACGATGAGTTCCCCTTTTCTGGAATCTTCTCACTAACTGATAGTGACCAATTATTGGACGCAGTTATCTCCAGTGTCAATCCTGGTGGCAAGCAGATCTCTGGTGACAGTGCCTCTTGCAGGACTTCATTGACAGACATGCCTAGCAGCTCTTATTGTGGCTCAAAAGTGATGAAGCAACACGAATCATCTGGTGCTCCTCCTTTGCTAGTCAAGGATGAGTTGGCTGTATCAAATTTTGTTAAACAACCAAGTTTTCTAGAGAAGACCGAGGATGGTTGTCTTTCCCAAAACAATGGAATGCACAAATCTCAGTTACGCCTTTGGATCGAGAGTGGACATAACATGAAGTGTGAAAGCGTGTCAGCCTCAAACAGCAAAGGTCATGATACACCAAACAAGGCAAATCGAAAGAGATCTCGACCAGGAGAGAGTTCTAAGCCCCGGCCAAAAGACCGCCAGCTTATTCAGGATCGTATAAAGGAGCTCCGGGAACTTGTACCTAATGGTGCAAAGGTACCCTCTAGTTTGACTTCTGCATTTTATGGTCCTTTGGTGATTATTTTTTATTTAGATATCACTTCACTTTAAAATGCTCATGGACGACTTGTAGCATAATAACTGCTATTCTCATGTCATTTGTTGTCAACAGTGTAGCATTGATGCTTTACTGGAAAAGACCATCAAGCACATGGTTTTCTTGCAGAGTGTGACAAAGCATGCTGACAATCTCAAAGATTCTAATGAATCTAAGGTATACACTAGTATTCTGCGTCTGAGCCCAGGCTCATCTGCACCTGATGAACAGTAAATTCAAAAAAATAGTAAAAAGTTCAAAACAATCTGAAATTATTTGGCATCGAAGATGCTCCAACACACTAGCTGCATGCAAAATTTTGGGGCAAAATGACATTCGAGGAGCTCTAAACACGAAAAAAATCGGCTCCGAAGTGTTCTTTTTCATAGTTTCTTTGAGACCAGTTTTTTTTCCGAGAGCTCCTCGAATGCCATTTCACCACAAATTTTTTGCACGCACATAGCGCATTGGAGCATCTTCAATGTCGATTCTTTTGCTATTTTATTTGAATTTACCGTTGGCACCCCAATGCAGATGCACCTGGGCACCAAATCGCCGCACTCTAATTTCAGTTATTTTTCGCTGCAGTTTATTCCATGAGAAAATAGTTGCAAACCCTGTATAATCTTTTCCTGTGCTATTTGATAATCTTCAAACAGATACTTAGCGGTGACAATGGTCCTCTTTGGAAAGACTACTTTGAGGGTGGTGCAACTTGGGCCTTCAACGTCGGCAGTCAATCTATGACATGCCCAATCATAGTTGAGGATCTCGACCGGCCTCGTCAGATGCTTGTGGAGGTAAATGATTCTGCTATTGTTTGTTCTCTGTATCCATCCTGTTAATCTCAGTTCACATATTGTTATATATACATACTTCCCATTTGTTGACATCAGTATGTCTGCAGATGATTTGTGATGACAGAGGAATCTTCCTGGAAATAGCCGACTTTATCAAAGGTCTTGGACTAACCATCTTGAGGGGTGTGATGGAAGCACGCAAAAATAAAATCTGGGCACGATTCACTGTTGAGGTAAGTAGTTCAATGTTATTAAGATCCCTTGGTTGGGTCAGATTGCACGGATCCATGCACTTGTACAGATCATCCTTGGATTCTACGAGTTGCAACATTTTCTTCCTATGAATTTAATTGTCAGTTGCTTCCTTCCGTGCCTGCTTTTGACAGGTGTTCCTTATTTGGTTCCATTTGTGCAGGCCAACAGGGACGTGACTAGAATGGAGATTTTCCTCTCACTCGTGCGCTTGTTGGAACCCAGTTGTGATGGGAGTGGATCAGGAGAGAACCAAGAAAATGGAAAAATGCCTCTTGAGATTGCGCAGCACCAGATTATCCCAGCGACAGGCCACCTTAGATGAGTGATCGAGCATGGGCAGCATCAAGGCACCTTTCAAGAGCTAAGAGCAGGGGTTCAGCTCGCTTCTGCAATGACTAGCGTTGTCAGCTCACGACTAGCTGGTTTCTTGTGACGTACCACGGATCTTTCTCACAACCGGGCGTGCAGAAATCCTAACACAGTAGAACCATGAAGGCATCGACAATTGGTTTAACAAAATGATCACTAGGAAGTGTTTGGATTGTAAAATCTTTGTTCCTGTTTTGTTACTGATGTTTCTTCTATTAGCGAGTTTTGTTCTGTTTACTGAATGACAATTCTAGGTTGATCTGTCTAGCAGGAGTTTTACTATTGGCAAATCACGAGGCTTTGTTTTCAAATGTGTCATGCTGTCTTACTGGACTTGGAATACTTTTTGTTGTGCCTCTCCTAAGAGCATCTACAATTGGACTGGACAAAATCTGACCCCCTAAACGTTCCCGAGCATGCACTGTTCATATCTAAATCCTCGTATTCATGCAAAGCCATGCACGCACTGCTCATATCTAAATCCTCATATCCATGCAAGCCCATCATATGGCATCAATTCGACAAAGCAAAATAAATCACAACTCAACACATGCCATAAATAAAATTCAACAATTCAGGTGATACAAGAATGAATCATCTGCCTCACTTTGCACGTGTTGATCTCTTTCATGTGGAGCCACTTGCTTTCTTCATCCAAGACACTGGCATCTAACATGATTCTTGAATCCTCCGTGTCCTTTGCAAGCTTCAACCTCTCTCCGTGTAGCTCAATTGTTGTATTGTCTTCTTCTTTTCAAGTTCTCATTTTACATATTTCTCATCTTCTACAAATCTATCTTCTTTCTCTTAATGCTTAACTTCTCTTTCACCCTCTCCTGGTCAAATAACATCCCGATGATGATATCACTATCACTGTTACACCCACAACCCCTGCTGCTACACACATTGGATCAATTACTAGTGTTCGCGCACGTCAATTGAATTATCAGGTACTTCCTTTTTTTGGTAATGATTCTAGTGTTCATGAGAAATTGAGAATATCATGCTGCTTAAATTGGACACATTTGTTTTGCTTACAAATGAAGGGCCTGGCATGGGCAAGAAGGATGAACATTGGGGAATGATCAAGCGTGGAAATGAAGGCGTGCGTGAAGGGAATAACAACAGAGTTGGCCTTCTTTGGTTCATAGGATAGGAATTTTATAGGAATAGGAAAATTATAGGAAGTGAGATGACATGCATGTCAATTCCTATAGAGAAAGATATGTCATTTGATGCATAGGATAGGTTTTTTTCCATTGAGTCTAGGCTAATGTTTTTTTTCCTTCAAAACGTGAAGGATTGATTCCTATCCTACATAGGACTAGAAATCCATTCCTACAAACCAAAGGGCTTCAAAGGAATTTTTCCTTTGCAAATCCTATCCTATAGAATTCCTACAAACCAAAGGAGGCCTTACCAGTGGAGATTTCAACCGTTTGAAGCAACCATGATCCAAGGACATGGACGAAAAATACAAGATGGTCTTTCATAAATTTCATCCATAGTTTATTATAGGTGTCGCGCCACCTTATTTTTGGGCCAAGCCATGTAATTTCAAAATACCTTTCCGTAGGCTGTTTTTAAAGTCCATATTATAGGGGAAACGACTAAGGAGGTGTTTTAGTCACACCTTGTCAAGGGGGACGAAATCCCCTCTCTTCCCTCTATAAATATAGCCCTTAACGCGTCATTTAGACTTGGGATTTTTAAGATTAAAATCGCCATAGCTGCAACTCGCGTCTTTCGTTTGTGTTCAACGACCAGACCAAGACGTTACAAAACCCCACTTCGATCAATAAAGCTTACCTCTTAAATCCGCAGTATCCAGATTGCAATCTCAGTTTCTTACTTGTTCTTTGTTTGCCTGCAAGAAATAGACCCTCGTGGTCAGGTTGATCGTGCTCCGGCGTGGTCACTAATCTCTTAGAGTTGGTTTAGCGATTGCTAAGGCATGGCATCTTTGCACGTTCCTAGTCGGGTCGTCAAAGTTGACTTCCACCAAAAATGATAGTTACAATCTCATCGAAAGACGGGACACCTACGTCCCTATCACATCCCCTCCCTTTGCACATACAAGAAGAGCAGGTCCCTCTCCTCCTTCTCTTTGACGGAAAAAATGTCCGTCCATGTGGCAAACACTTTGCTTGCCGCGGCGTCACGCGCGTCCCTCTCCTTCTCCCACTTGTTTCCCATCACATGTCGGTTCCTCTTTGGCATGGTCGATTGCCCGTCCGCTCCTCCACTTTGCTCATCATCGTCATCCAATCCAATAGATTGTCGGGAGCTTGAGCCATCGTTTGTCTTCAACTTCTTGATGGTTTTTTTAAGCTCATCAAGGGTGAGTTGCCACTTTAGTTTCCATTCAATTTCAACCAACAATGGGACAAAGTGAATGGCTTGTCCTCAGTTTGGTTGTACAAAGTGGCCGCCAACCCCAACTAGCAAACAAGAATCACTCAAGATAATGCAACGAAGGGAGCTAGCAATACAAATGATGATAATGTGAAGCATGTCAAACCTACATAGCTATGGACTCTAGTCCCACTTTGGTTCCGGCCAGCCACTCGTGAACACAAACATCTAGGACGGTGGAATCAGATCGCGGCGCGAACGGGGAGCAAGGGTGGAGGAGGGCAACGAGTTGGACGCGGGTGCAGGGTTGTCGATTTGGTGGACTTGGTCAAATTTGGAGCATATTTGAAGTAGGTCCGACTCGTCGAATCCAACGTGGCGGACGCGTCCAAGCATCCACAAATCCGCCCCACATATGGGCTGAGTTTGAGGGTGCCGGACAACCTGGACGTTTGGGCTGGTTTTGGGGGGTCTAGTTGGGTGGCAATTTTGTGACCGGGCAGTGATTGAGCTGTCCGCTGGGCGTTTGGGGAGGGTTTGAGAGATCCGGTTGTTGACGCTCTAAGGGCCTCTTAGATTCACATGTTTTTTTTCCTAAAATGGAGGTACATGATTTAGACCGTCCATTCATTAAGAAGAAGAAAGTTGCCTAATTAATTTACAGAAAGCATACTCAAGATACAACACACTCCTGCGAAGAAAACCCGTCAAGGTTTCATATTGACATCATCGTCATCACTTGTCCTGGAGCAAGTGACTTCGGCTTCATTGAAAATAACCATGGATGAAACCAGCATCGGAAAGGCCATGAGAAGCAACACGAAGGCCCATGACAAGGAATTAGCCACACGTGTCGGCAACAACGCAGATCCGATAGACGGCGAGCTACGAAGGAGAATTATACAAGCCCGACGTCGTGGAAGATCATCGGACATACCACTTGCCACTCAGATCACACCGTCACAATTTTGACTTCATATCAACAAACAACCCAAGACAATTCCGGTAACATGCTCAGAATAGCCGACTAATAGGCACAATGATGTCCCGGTCTTTCAGTGAGAGGTCTCTATCGGTTTAAGTGGAGTAGACTTTGACCATTCAACTACAACGTGCAAAGACACCGTTCCTTACCAGTCACTAAACCAATTTCGAAAGGTTATTGACCATTGCCGAAGCACGATCAACTTGGTCATGAAGTCTAATTCCTGCAAGCAATCGAAAAACAAGTAACTATGATTTGCAATCTAGATGTTGCGAGTAAAGATGAAATATTGATGAAAGTTGGGGTTCCATACACGGTCTTGACATGGTTGTTGGACACAAATTAACGAGGCGTTTGTATCGGGAAGCGCTGCTTCTGAAATTTTCTCTTGAATACGCGTTTTGTTTGGTTCGGGCACAAGCGAGTACGGAGCAAAGGGGATTCTGTATCCGGCTGGATCGGTCGTTTTCGCGGATGTGAAGCCCTGTATAAGATAGCGGCGTAACAAAAAACAGACCGACCGAACCAAACAACTGCTACTGTTTTACAAAAGCGCTGTAATCGAAAGCGGGGGTTTTCCACCCAACCAAACGTGTTGTAAGTATATGAACTAAAACCACGACACTTATTATGTATCGGAGGGAGTAGCAGTCCAGTCCAAGACCTTTGCGACATCAGAATTTGACACATAAATCAGTCGGGACTTCTGCCATGTAGGTTGCCCTGTGCCCCTATATATGCAGCCCTCTTCTTGGGCGACTTACTCCTCAGCGGCCTTCCCTGCCCTGCTAGTTACACCCAGAATGCAATGTTACTTGAAGGAATTAAACACCCTTAAAATACTTGAAATAATTACGTCATATACATCAACAACGCATCTAATTAGCCGTGGGGGGCTTATTGAATTATTAATCATTATCAAAAAGCCAACTCACTCTCCAGACCATTATTTGAACGCCAAATTACTAGGAGACGACGGCATCGTCAACAACACATCAGTTTAGCTATTAAGGTTAAATAAATATTTTGAAACAACACATCAGTTTAATAGCTTAGCTATTAAGGTTATTATTAATACAAAAAAGTAACTCACTACAAGAAGAAAAGGCATGGCCAGCATCATTGCAAACGAATGCACTGGGAATAACAGAGAAAAGACTGGCGGCTTGGTAGACGACAATCCATTGCAATTCCAGCAAAATTGTACTCGGCCAGGTTCGTAAGGAGCCTCGGCAGCAAATATTACAGGATTGACCCAGACGATGCTCGGGAACGCGCACTAAGGCTCAGGTCAAGATCTACCTCCTTGCTAGTTTCTACCCTAGGAGTCCATCCAATATGCTCCTGCCGAACTGGGAACAGTTCCAGGCAGGCTTCAGAAGCCACATCATCATCCAATGGAACGAATCCGATGGGCTGGCAGCGCTCCTGCATAGGCGGAGACGCACTGTCAGGTGCCAGATGTACTTGTGCTCCAGTATTACTGCCTACTGCAGATCCGCCGGTCGCAATCTCTTCAGCCACCGAGAATAACAGCGCACCTTCGCTGACCATCTCCTGGATGAGCTTCTGCGCTCTGGGTGTCCGAGCCGTGAAAAACCCAAACAATTGGGTCACGGGAGGCGCTGCCCCACACTCGGCAGAATCGATTGAACTGGGAGTGGCTGCAGCAGGTCCCGCAGAGTCAGCTGATGGCTTGGTGAAGTTTTGCTCATCTTGGTGGTCCACTTCTTCAGGCACATCTGGTTTACTGTCAGCTCTTGGTTGTGTGAAACAGTTTGATCTAGCCTTTGGTGGGTTGGGCTCTGCGGATGACGAATTGTTGCCAGGTGAGTGAAGGCCCATCGTAGCACTCATGGTCGCCTCTTGCCCTCCACAGTTCTGCTCCACCAGCAATTGATTCTCAACATGCACGACATGCTTCACAGTGGAAGTTTCATGATCTGGTGACTCACATTGTACTTCATATTGCCGGTCCATAAAAATGTGTTCTTGTATCTCCCCTTCTTTGGCACATGCTGAACCATCTTGTTCTTCAACTGGATGATCTTTGTCGGACTCATCTTCCCTATGCTTGAACATCCCCCACAGGTAGCGTTTGCCCTGGCACACTGTACATAACACATTTTGATCAACGACTGGTAAAGCCATGGTCTATGTTGCAAAGCAAAGCTTATCCAATCATTATTTTGTTGGCTCAAGAATCGACCTCTAAGTAAGCAGATTGATAATAACCACATAACCGTGTTCAATCTCAATTTAAGCATGTTGACTATGTGGAATGGAATGCCATGTGTAGCATATGAAGACAATGCAGAAATAAGAAAATTAATCTCCAGTTGGACACGTACAATGATATTGCGCTGGCAACATTGTGGAGGGGAAGATTAGCAGCTCAGCGACACCAATAACAGCTTGTAAGACAGCACCACTATCAATGCTTTCCTCCACTGGACCATCCGATTCTTCATTTGGGCTAGAGATGAGGACATGGGACCTTTAGTATCACAATGAGCTGAAGAAAAAGATGCCGAGAATCATAAAGGCAAACACATTACACACCTCGCACTGGGCGGGAAGAAATACAATGCAATGTCGCCGTCAGTAGGTCTTGAAGTCCTCCAACTCTGTGGCCAGGCTTCCAACTGAGGGAGCTTGATTACTTTAACTACTGGTTGCAACGACCTTGACAATTCCCGCACGAACACACAAGCTGTTGTCGACAGGTGTGCAGTCAACGAGATATATACTTCGTTGTTTATCTTAAGTATTCCACTGTTGACATGAAAACAGAAGAATGGGGAGACATCAGTATTTCACACAATAATAATATAACTATGATTGTTGAGGAAAAGCAGACCTCCAGATAGGTTCATCAGTGGGTTGTGAGTACATAGAACATTGCTGATTGGCAAACTCTGAATCAAATGCCATTCTGGACACGAGAACAGGATCCGTTGCAACTAAAGTTTCTGATGTCAACTTTGAAGCATCATCAAGAGCACATTTACGATTACTGGTACCTATTAAAACCTCTTCATCTTTGTTATCTTCATTCGCCTCTATATTTCTCCTCCGTTTCTTCACAGGCTGAGTAATCTCACAAGATTTTGGAATCAAAATATCTAGGTGTACAGCATTGAGATTTTGACCATTCAAATCACCAGTCTGTACAGCTTGTTCGGCACAATCTTCCATTCCTATTCTACGCTTGCTCAGTGATCCATCACACTCAAGCGACCGATGATTATAATCTTCTGACTGCACATCCTCAGCCTCTTCTTCATCATCGTCCAGTACAATGAGCTGTATTTGCTTCCCTTGATTGTCCTTAACACAATTCTCCACGGTATAAAAATGTTCCGCTGATGTATCACTGTCCTCCAGAAGAACGATTTCTTTCAAATTGGTTCCTGGGAAGGAACCTGAATCCACCCTATCCAGTAGTGTTGATGGTACACTCTGATTTCCCCGTGCTACGACTGGTGTAACATGACCCATTGGATTTTCAATTTCAACATTCCCTGGCGACAGGCAGTCACTGTCCTTTGAGGGGTTCAATTGCCTTGCATCACCTAGAGGAGGTTCAAATTCATCCAATGGGTTTTGGAGATTGATTTGTTTTACCCTTGCTGGCAAACAATTTGCAACACAATCATTGTTTAATGTATGAACACAATGTCCATGGTCAATCTGCTGATTCTCCTCTTTGCCTACCTTGGATGTTTCAATGGTCATGACTTCACAGGAATGAAGTGCCTTCCCACTATCACAAGAAATATTGGGTACACGCTGATTTCCCCGTGCTACGACTGGTGTAACATGACCCTTTAGATTTTCAATTTCAACGTTCCCTGGCGACAGGCAGTCATTGTCCTTTGAGGGGTCCAATTGTCTTGCATCACCTAGAGGAGGTTCAAATTCATCCAATGGGTTTTGGAGATTGATTTGTTTTACCCTTGCTGGCAAGCAATTTGCAACACAGTCATTGTTTAATGTATGAACACAATGTCCATGGTCAATCTGCTGATTCTCCGCTTTGCCGGCCTTGGATGTTTCAATGGTCATGACTTCACAGGAATGAAGTTCCTTCTCACTATCACAAGAAATATTGGGAGCATTGCAATCTCGTGTAATGGTCTTGTTACCCATTGGTTGCATATCTGACCCCTTTTGTTTGTGCTTCCTTAGCAAAGAATTCTTGCTTGACGAACATTTCTTTCTTCGAGATTTACATTTAGACTTCTCTGACTTACTATTATGGTTTCTACATGGCCCTGCTTCCCTGGTTGACCTCACACTTAAGGTACTTGCCCGGCGTACTACAGAACCAGAACGAGCATGTTTTGGCGCCTTCTGCAAAAATCCCTCATAAGTAACTTCACCATGCTTTGGCAGGCATTCATCACAGAACCAGCGTTCTACTAATGATCCATCAAAAAGAACCTTGGCCAAACAGTATCTACAAAATGATTACTCACAATAAGCAAAGAGCAAGTAGCACTTTTCCGGAAACCAACAAAAGATAAGAAGCGTAGTAACAGAACTTATTGGGTTTGTCCTGTAAACAATGTATGACATCTGATGTGATCAATAATAAGTTCCCATGAGAACATTAAAACTTATTGGGTTTGTCCTGTAACAAGCATAACGTCAAGAAATAAAATAGATTTGATTGAGTATTGATTTATACTTCCACCATGAGTGCAGCCAAAACTTTTACGGGACAAGTGGTGAACAGATGAGCAAGCTATGAATGCAGCCACCTATTTTGCAAATGTTTCAACAATCTAACTAATTTGTTGCAGCAGCTATTGAAAACATAGCACCATGATAATATATTGTCCAGAAATCAACAGAAGCAGACATGAGTTGCAACTTGCAAGGTCTAAGAAACATTCATATGTGAGGTAGAAGTTCCGCAATCATCCATGCATTATGCATCCAGGAAACGTACAAAAAGAACTTGGAAGTATCTGTCCACACAGTCACTATTCAGAGATTGCTACATAATTATATCATCATAGGTAAATTAATACTAAGAAGTGACAGCACATATTAACTATATGCTCCGGAAAATAGACAGTGCAACACATATTTTAGCCTTGTTAAAGGTAAAGGCATGTGATGTGCTATTAGTTCCCTTCATGGAAAAGTTTGGTTCCTACATTGATAAGTTTTAGCACTTTAGACTCCCAATGATTAGTGTTGCTTCAAATTGTACACCATTATTTGCCAACATGTTTGAGTGCAAAGCGTTAGCACACTACATCACTTCCTGGATGTATACATTTTAGTATTCCTTTTCTGACAAAAAATATTATGCATGTACTCCCTCCGTTCACAAATATAAGATGTTTTAGATCTTTCAATATGGACTACATACGGACTGAAATGAGTGAACAAACACACTAAAATGTGTCTATATACATCCGATTCACAAATATTAAAACATCTTATATTTATGAATGGAGGAAGTATTAAACATCTTACAGAAAAAGCATTTTAATACACAGGACAGGTCTGGAATTATCATCAGACTTTTCTTACATTGAGCTGACTACTTAGTCTTTATACAAACAGCTATCAACGAAGCATCTATGCTAAATTGCTGCATGCTGTATTTAGAGGAAAATAATTATAGTGGATAAAAAATCATACTGGTGCATGGCACACTTGCAGTGATCGCAAGATAGCAAAAGATGTCCATAACCAACATCTCCACAGATTTCACATACAGCAGCCTGCATGGTGATAAAAAAAATGTTAGGGAAGTTATACACAGTACTATCATAAAGAAACAAATAGAATGGTGAAAAGGTGAGGAGAACGGAGAAAACAAAAGGAATGAAGAAAATAGAAAAGGAAGAAAGGTCTATGCACAACAAACAGAATGGAAAAGGATAGAAAACATGAGGAAATGGGAAAGGAAGTAGGGAGGATTATGGAGGCGTAGACATGAATAGATTAAGCAATTTAGACAGCAAAAAGCCATCGATGGGTATAGTAGTTAAATACCTTGAGGCCCTGCTTCAAACTATTTTCTCAGATCTAATAAACTTGTGAGTTTAGCCATAAATTTCTCAATATAGTCACTTCAATATGTTGCAAGGGAAAATATCTGTGCTTTAAATCACGTTCCTTCACAGGCAGACGTAGGGAATTGGTATTTTGGCATTAGCAGGCTCGCTCGTAGGCTATCCTACACATAGTTGGTTGCCACATGATACATTTCAGTAGTTTCAAATATTAGGCGTGCGCACTAATATGTAATGACCTTATATTCAAACTTACGAGTATAGATTGCGACCCAACACTTCTTTTTTTAATGCTATTGTGATCCAACACATGATAGACGTACATTGTCTAAGAAAAACTTAATGTACAATGTTTCCTTACTTGTAAATATCTGTAGAAACTAAATTAATTACCTTATCCTTTCAAAAATAGTTGTCACATTTGACTTAGGCAGAACTACGCGATCATCGGGGTTTCGTGCAAAATCACCAAAATCACCAAAATGCCTTCATAACTACTACCTCCTTTTCAGTTTAGTAGGCCTGCGCGTATCCCTAGATTAACAATTTAACCAATATAATACCAGCAATATCTCCCAATTTTATACCACTTGAAATTTCTAATGATATATATTTTGTGATATATAAATTGTATTATGTTGGTCAAATTGTTAATCTAGGAATACACGCAAGCCTAATAAACCAGAACGGAGGTAGTAAAACATATGCCATGGGCCTACAAAATGTATCGTGGAGTGGGTGGGGGTGGATAAGTGTAACTTGTGAAATGTGACTTTGTGAAAGGTGAGGTGACATGTATTTGTGACCAAATCACATGGTCAAAAGTGTAAAGTAAACATGAAATGAGGGACTAACAGTCAAGAGTATCTTGAAGAGCTGGCTAGCCCTACCGGCTATCAGATCCATATGACAAGTGAATGTGAACGGATAGAGCAACAATTAAGAGTGTACAGAAAATGCAACCAATGTTTACAGGACAAATTTGATGCATGTAGCATAGAGTAGCTACTAGCTACTGAGGCTACAAAAGTAGTTGATTTGGATTTGAGCATGGATGGTGCTCAACTGCTGATTACAAATACTTGAAGTTGATCAAAATCACTAGAATACAAGTATGTTGTCATATATCATACAAAACAGACATACCGTAAACCATATATAACAATAATCAACCAATCTGCAACCGTAAATCCCCGAGACTCTAAAACAAAGTTTTATACCAAATAAAATAGCTCCATATTTCCATGCCATTGCAAATGGGCGGCGGCGGAGGTGCTCCATTCCATGTTTATGGGATGGAGATGTCCTATTGGAGGAAGCAGGAGCGATTGCTACTCACATTTACTCCTTCTATAAGGAGCTCCTCATGGCAAAGCCACGATCCAGGGTTTCTTTGGCTGCTGACTGCTAGCCGGTGGAGGCCAGGACCTTAGCGAATGAGAATGCAGAACTTACTCTGCCAAACTCGCCAGAGGAGGTTGGTCGAACAATTGCTGAGATGAAGGCTAATTCGGCCCCCGGGCCAGATGGCCTCCCGATCTCCTTCTTCAGGAAGTTCTGGGCGCAACTCCGGCTGATGATTATGATAATGTTCCACCAATTTTATATTGGGACATTGGACATGTCCCGCTTGAAATTTGGTGTCATTACCCTAATCCCCAAAATAGTTGGGGCGACAAATATCCGACACTTTGGGCCGATCAGCCGATCATGGTGATCAATGTTCTTCAACGAATCGTATGTAATGTGTGTGCGACGCAGTTTGCCCTCGTGGTGGAACGCCAGTTCGCTTTTCTGAAGGGGCGTCCTATACATGGCGGAATTTTGGCTCTTCATGAAATTGTTCATATGGAGTGCCAGAAAGGCGTATTCCTTAATCTCAACTTCCAAAAGGCATATGATCGCCTTGACTGGTCCTTCCTCCGCCTAGCCTCAGAGTGGAGGTGGTTCAATGACCATTGGTGTTGTTGGAACATGCAGTTGATCATGAGCGGTAGCACAACACTTAACATCAAAAGGGAGGTGGGCCTATCCCTCCCCCCTCCTCTTCAACCTTGTAGTTGATGCCCTTCCAGCCATCCTGGATAAGCCTAGGATGGCATGTCACATTCTTGGTGTGGTTGGGCACTTCTGGGTGTGGTTGGGCACATTATTCCTGAAGGTGGTGTGACCCACCTCCAATATGCAGATGACACCATTGTTAGACTTAATTATGTGTCCGTTCATGTGAACCGTCCCAGGCATATGAGGGATCGGTGGTAGGCTCTAGAATATGCAGTGGAGTTTTATGGAAGGTCTTTCCATCTCCTCAACCTGTAACGCTTGATGGATGACGATGATCTGGTGTCTCATTTGTTGGCTGGGCTTGACATGGAATATAATCCTCTGGTGGCCTCGGTGTTGGGGAGATCAGCAACAGATCCCGTCTCCCTCAATGATCTGTACGCCCAGCTACTCAGTTTTGACACCCGTATGGAGATCCTTCAAGGAGGCCGCAGCTCCGTACTGCAAGCTAACTCTGCCGCTCGCTCTGGACGTGGCGGACCAAGCCAGCGTGGCCGAGGAGGACGTGGTGGCCGTGGTCCAAACCGTGGAGGCCGTGGTGGCCCAATGTAGCGCCCCGAGACCGATGTGCCAGGTGTCTTCCAGTTATTCGCTGTTGTTGCCTTGTCATTGCTTGCATGTCATGCTTTTCATATCATGTCATCATGTGCATTTCATTTGCATACATGTTCGTCTCATGCATCCGAGCATTTTTCCCGTTGTCCGTTTTGCATTCCGGCGCTCCTATGTCACCCGGTGTCCCTTTCTACCTCTTTTCGTGTGCGGGCATTAAACGTTTTCGGATTGGACCGAGACTTGTCATGCGGCCTTGGTTTACTACCGGTAGACCGCCTGTCAAGTTTCGTGCCATTTGGACTTCGTTTGATACTCCAACGGTTAACCGAGGGACCGAAAAGGCCTCGTGTGTGTTGCAGCCCAACACCCCTCCAAAGTGGCCCAAAACCCACCCAAAACTCCCTCTATCATCTCGGTTGTTCGATCACGATCGCGTGGCCGAAAACCGCACCTCATTTGGACTCTCCTAGCTCCCTCTACCTATATATAAGTGTCTCCCTCCGTTTTTCTCGCGCAGATCAAACCCTAGTCTACCACCTCCCCGCGCCGCCTCCCCCGTCCACTCCTGCGCCGCCACGTCACCGCCGCCATCTTCTCTCTCCCCAGCCCTGCCGCCGGCCCGCGCGGCCCGGATCGGGCCCGCGGGGCCCAAACGTCGCCGCCGCCACCCGAGGAGAGCGCCGTGCCGCGGCTCCTCTCCCGCCGGCCACCGCTGCTCGCCGGCGCACCCCGCCGCCTCTGACTATCGCCACCGCGCCTCGCCTCCTTCCCGCCGGCGCCGCCCTTCGCTGGCGTGGCCCCGCCGCCGCGGGCCTCCTCCACCGCGCCCCGGCGACCACGCCTCCACTCCGGCCACCTCTCCGGCGCCAGATCCGGTGAGCCCCCGGCCACGCCAACCGTCTCCGTCCCTGTTCCGGCAAAGCTCCGGCGAGATCCCGGCTGCCTCGGTTTCCGCGCCCGATCTGGATCCAGATCCACCTCGGTTGACTTCTCCCCCCGAAACCCTAGTTTATTTGCATACTTTGACGCATCATAATTTCATCATCGTGGCTCCGATTCGTGCGTGTAGCATATCAAAATGTTCGTCTCGACGAGTACATCATTTCATGTCATTGCATCATTTTCATTTGAGCTCATCTTGATGCCCGAGATGCTGTTGGAAGATGGCTATGTGATGATTATTTCAGATTTGTTTCAGCAAATGGACTTTTGTCATTTTTGCCATGATTAATGTGTGCATGCTATGATCCTGAGCTCTACATGTGTTTTGTAGAATGCCATGCCATCTTTACAGGGGTGTATGTCATGCATTTTTATGATCTTTGTGGTGACTAGCACAAACGTGCAAAGTAGCTTACTCAATGATGCTGATTTCAGGGACTTAGAATTTCACTAAGTCCTTATCCTGATATTGTTTTTATGCCATATGTTCATGTTGTTTCCTAGTGATCCGTGCCTCTTTTGAGGATGATCAGTAAGGATGTTTTGTTAATATTGTGGTGCTCTATCCATCCATGTCCTTGTTTGCATTTATGGAGCACCCTAGCTTGAGTCAATCGAGCTCTACTTTTGCTATAAAATGTTCCTGGCAGATTGTTAACATGTTTAGCGATTTTGCCGAGCTTGTTGTTGATCCATACCTGCTATGTTGTTGTTCTTACCATCTCTAGTTTCTATGCCATGTAAATCTGAGAATGGTTTCATACTTAAACCATACTTGAACCATACCCGTACATGTATCTCTCAAAACCATACTTGAACCATACCCGTTTAATGCTATTTTCAGCCCAACCAAAACTAAACCATTTATTTTTTCACCCAAACCAATTTAAACCCAATACATAACCGTGGGTTTAAACCCAATACATAACTATGGGTTTGCTTCAATGTATATATGATTGCACAAATCGACATGTTAAGAAGCAAAAAATGACATAGAAAAGGCATAAGTGCATCTACAACAATTTGGGAACAAAGTTATCGTTGAGATACGGTCAACACACAACAAGAGTCAAAAAGACAATGCCCACAGCTGAAAAGCTCACTGACAAGTGTATTGAAACCAATTGCTTAGCTAAAGCACAAGCAAACACATTCGATTTGCATGTGGTGTTTCCTCATAATACAGAATTACATAGTGCATCGTAGCATGTACGCGGATCAAAGATACTCATTGTCGATGCGTCCTTGCTTATTGCACATAACCAATGCCCAGAAACCGGTTTGGACCCATAGTTTATAGCCGTTAATAACCAAACTGTTTAAGCCCATAACCAACTATACCCAAATTGGTTTCTTCACATACCCAAACCAAAACCAAACTAAAAAAGATTCAGCCCAATAAAACTATAACCAATCAAACCCAAAGTAAGAACCGAACCGTTTCACCCAGTTTTTTAATAACCATTCTCAGGTTTAATACCATGTCTATTTGCTGGGTGTATGCTTAGTTTGTCATGCAATGCCTCGTAGTGAGTGCATCGGGCTCGTAAACATGCCTTCTCGTTATCTGTTTTGCATACTCCAGTTTTTCACTAAGTCTGAATCTGTTTATGTTTTTGCTATGTTCACATGCTTGCAATTGTATTTTCTGATCCCTTTTGGCTCATGGTCACTAAAGGACTTTTGTTACATGCTTTGAGTAGCTTCATGCCATGCCTTGCTTTGCCATGATATGTTCCTGTAGCATGTAGTTACCGTGCTCTAAACATTGCTTCCTGATGATAAATTCCTGACATGCTGTTAATTTCACCAAGTCTGAAACCTGTTATCTTTTGCACTTTGCCATGCTTGTTTGAACCTGTTAATGAGTGAATTAGCCGTAGCTCAGTGTTCATCTTTTGTCAAGCATCATGAGTGGATCCCTGCCATGTATTTTGTTGCCATGTTTGAGTGTTGTAGCATATTTATCTTGATGCATTTAGATGGCTACTTGCTGTTTATCGCAAACCGGTGCCATATTTGTTTTGCTTGCCATTTCCAAACCGTGCATCCGATTCCGGTGATCTTTATATCGATTTCGACCGAAATCAACTCCTCTTTCCAGTGGCACTCCTGGATTTCCAAGTTGAGGCCAGGTTCAATCTTTTTTTTCCAAATCATGCATATGCACCGCATACCGCATCCCGCATATCATACCATGTTCATGTGTTGGTTGTTTACTATGTTGTGTGCTTCTTTCCGGTGTTGCTTCTTCGGGTTGGTTCCGATAACGTCGCGTTTGTGAGGACCCGTTCGACTACATCCGTTTGTCTTCTTCATGGACTCGTTCTTCTTCCTTGCGGGATTTCAGGCAAGATGACCATACCCTCGAAATCACTTCTATCTCTGCTTGCTAGATGCTCGCTCTTTTGCTATGCCTATGCAACGATACCTATCACTTGCTTATCATACCTCACATATTGCCATGTCAAACCTCTAACCCACCTTGTCCTAGCAAACCGTTGTTTGGCTATGTTACCGCTTTGCTCAGCCCCTCTTATAGCGTTGTTAGTTGCAGGTGAAGATTGGAGTTTGTTCCTTGTTGAACATGGATATTTTGTTGGGATATCACAATATCTCTTATTTAATTAATGCATCTATATACTTGGTAAAGGGTGGAAGGCTCGGCCTTATGCCTGGTGTTTTGTTCCACTCTTGCCGCCCTAGTTTCCGTCATATCGATGTTATGTCCCGGATTTTGCGTTCCTTACACGGTTGGGTTATAATGGGAACCCCTTGACAGTTCGCCTTGAATAAAACTCCTCCAGCAAGGCCCAACATTGATTTTACCATTCGCCACCTAGCCTTTTCTTTCCCTTGGGTTCTGCAGACTCAAGGGTCATCTTTATTTAAACCCCTGGACCAGTGCTCCTCTGAGTGTTGGTCCAACCTGTCAGCTGCCGGTGGCCACCAGGGACAACTCTGGGCTGGCCTACCAGAACCTTGGACAATCCGGTGTGCCCTGAGAACGAGATATGTGCAGCTCCTATCGGGATTTGTCGGCACATTCGGGTGGCTTTGCTGGACTTGTTTTACCATTGTCGAGGATGTCTTGTAACCGGGATGCCGAGTCTGATTGGAATGTCTTGGGAGAAGGAATATCCTTCGTTGACCGTGAGAGCTTGTAATGGGATCTGTGTAGCATTTGGGGTAGTCTTCTTTTATTTTGGGTTCCGTAGTCGGACCTTGTGTGTATCTGGTTGATGTAATGCTTTATTCATATAATTGTGTGAAGTGGCGATTGTAAGCCAACTATGTATCTCTTTCCCTTATGTATTACATGGGTTGTGTGAAGATTACCTCACTTGCGACATTGCTTTCAATGCGGTTATGCCTCTAAGTCGTGCTTCGACACGTGGGAGATATAGCCGCATCGAGGGCGTTACACCCAAGGCAAGGTCAAGGTGGAGGCCGTGGGAACCAAGGCGGACCGTCTAAGCAGATGTGCCAAGTCTGTTTCAAATTCAGCAACCACACGGCACTTGACTGTTGGCATCGTTTTGATCCAGACTACGTTCCTGATCATGGACGTCAAGCAAATTCCATGATGACCTCCTACGGCGTTGATACTAATTGGTACATTGACTATCAGAGACCACATCACCGGAGAACTCGACAAATTAACTATCAGAGACCGGTACCACTGCCATGACAAGGTTCACACCGCAAATGGTGCAGGTATGGAAATTAGTCACATCGGTAGCGCTACTATTCATACCCCAAATAACAAACTCCATCTCAAAAATGTTCTGCATGTTCCAAAGGCAACAAAAAGTCTCGCCTCTGCTCAAAAACTTGGTATCGATAACAATGCTTTTGTTGAAATTCATCCAAATTTCTTTGTCATCAAGGATCAGGTCACAAGGAAGGCTCTTCTTCAAGGCAGATGTGAAGGTGGTCTTTATCCACTCAAGTCATCCTCTCCAATGTCAATAAAGCAAGCCTACGGTGCCATCAAACCATCATCGACGAGGTGGCACCATCGCCTAGGGCATCCGTCTTTGAAAATAGTTCATAAAATTATTAGCAATAATGAGCTTCCTTGCTCTCAAGAGTCGAGCATTGAGTCGGTTTGTGATGCTTGTCAACAAGCAAAAAGTCATCAATTGCCCTATCCCAAGTCTACTAGCATATCAAGTTCACCTCTGGAATTAGTGTTCTCCGATGTTTGGGGTCCTGCACCAAGCTCCGTTGGTCGAAACACTTATTATGTGAGCTTCATCGATGATTTCAGCAAGTATACATGGATTTATCTCTTAAATAAGAGGTCTGATGTGTTTTCCATTTTCTTAAATTTTCAAAGTCTTGTTGAACATAGACTTGGTAAAAAAATTCTCACCATGCAAACCGATTGGGGAGGCGAGTACAGAAGATTAAACACCTTCTTTCAAAAAATTGGCATCACACACCATGTATCATGTCCGCATACCCATCAACAAAATGGGTCGGCCGAACGAAAACATAGACATATAGTCGAGATGGGACTAGCTCTTCTTGCGCAAGCATCCATGCCACTAAAATTTTGGGATGAGGTTTTTGTCACCGGCACATACCTCATTAACATTTTACCTAGCAAAGTCATCAACTATCAAACGCCCATAGAGCGTCTCTTTTCCATCAAACCAGATTATTCATCGCTTCGAATTTTTGGTTGTGCATGTTGGCCACACCTGCGCCCATATAACTCTCGCAAACTCGAATTTTGTTCAAAGCAATGTGTTTTTCTTGGCTTCAGTCCTCAACATAAAGGTTACAAGTGTCTTGATATTTCTACTAGCCGAGTGTATATTTCTCGCGACGTTGTCTTTGATGAGTCCATTTTTCCCTTCACAAATCTTCACTCGAACGCCGATGCACGACTCCGCCAAGAAATTCTACTTTTGCCTCCATCTCTTGTTAATTTTGGGGATGGATTAGTAGGCGCTGACCAGACATACTAATCCCTCCACCAGGAGTCTCACGTCTAATGTGCAGGTCACGCAGAATAGCAGTACTGAAAATCACGGAGGAAACACTGCAGCAAATTCAGAAACGGGGGATGAACACATGCCACACGGAGTGACGGAGATGCAGAAGATCAGGGCCACGATCCCGGAACAGATTCGCTTGGATCCGCTGTCAGCGCGCGATCCGAGGGCGATTTTCCCGCCCACCACGCCCGATCCGAGGCGACTAACTGATAGTTGATACCATCAACTTCAAGTTCCTTCTCCTCTGCTTTCAGGTCATGTGTGGCCTTAGAGATGGGTGTGGCGGATCATGGGGGTTGGGGGGAGGGGGCTTGTGGTTGCAGCTTAATAAAACGAAGTATCTATAGTGCGGCCCTCTTCTTACGTGTGAACATAGGAAAGGGTCTCAATTCTGGAAGTATATTCAGTCGATCAAGCATGAGATTCAACTGGCTTTTCGTTTCTATAGGAAATGGAGATGACACCCTCTTCTGCGTGGACCCGATGATGTTGGTTTCCTCAGACACTAAAAATGGGAACTGGAATGTCTCGTTACGACGAATATTTGGCCCTGAGGAAACTGTTGCTTGGCCTGCCTTTCGGCGGCCCTCCCACCGATGCTTACGGACCATCCAGACGCCATATGTTGGCGTTTGACCCCTTTGGGGTTCTTCTCTGTTGGCTCAACATATAGCGCCCTATGTCATGTGCTGACTCTTGCGTGGACCACATCTTTGTGGAAAGCGCCCCTCGGTGTAGATCAAGATCTTCATGTGGCAGCTTCTGCGTGATTGCCTTCCATCGGGGACAGAGGTTCTCAAGCGGCATGGCCGACATCAAGCAGGTCTTTCATTTTTCATTTCGTTGGTTGTTTCTTGTTCCTTGTGCTTGTAAGCTTTTTGGTAGCGCTTTGTATTTGTCGTTTTCTTTTCCTTGTAAGATGATGGTCGTCATAATTCCTGGCCGGTTGAGAGCTTTGTTAATTCAAAGTCGAGCTCGTCTTGAGCCTTCGTTCTATAGCATTCACCTGGGACCAAAGGTGCTCAGTATGGGCACCACCTAGTGCATTGGTGAGCATAGAACCACCGTGTAGTGCATTGGTGAGCGTAGAAGTATCTCGGCAAAACAAGTATCTCGCAAAAAAATTTATAACCTTCTCCAGTTGTAACAGATATATTGTTTGCCTATATTCTAGGTTTGGATTGAGAAAATGCCAAGCATAACAGGAAAAGGAACAAACTATGTGTATTCTTCGTAACCATATCGGGATAAACTCAATTTATCAAATTCCAATGAGACCTCTTGAAAAACATCTATAAAACTATCTATTCGAATGTGAAAACACATACTAGTTACCATACGATATCCGATCTGAGTGTGACTGGTCAGTTGGTCGGATATCATGCTACATACTGGCAATCAGAAAAATAAGGGGAAAAATCATCAACATCCTGATACTTGTTGGTATCTACATGGCCTTGAAGAGGTGGAGAGGCCCAACCCACAAAGAGACAGCAACAAATGAATGCCTTGTTTCAGTATTTCGAAATCCTATAGGAATTCATAGTAAGGTCCTGTACAGTGCAGGTGCCTGGACAGCTGCCCCAATAAAAATATCCAGTTTTTTTTTGTGCACATCAAGATAAGCCGGTGCTTGGAGAATGAAACGAGTGCTTGAGTTTGCTTCGGTCCTGTCCTGGTGCTTGCCAAAGTAACCATCCCTTTTCCCATACAGTTCTAACATGTCTACTTAACGTAAGCACCTATGTGCATTGCAAGTCAAATTTTTATTTGAGACGCAAGGATTGTCTCTCCTAAGGCCCTGTACAGTGCAAGATGCTTAGGGAAGGTGCTTAGAGAAATAAATCAGGCTTTACTTAAGCGTCTACCCTGTACAAATAGGCACTGGTGCTTCAAAAAAGCCGGTTTATTCTTCTAAGCACCTCCTTAAGCACCTACCATTGTACAAGGCCTAATAAGCCTTGTACAATGCAAGGCGCTTAGGGGAGGTGCTTAGAGAAATAAACATTAGTTTCTTTAAGCACGGTGCTTATTTATAGAGGGTAGACGCTTAATTAGGTATCTCTCGTGTAGAAATAGGTACCGGTGTTTAAGAGAAACCCTGTTTGTTTTCTAAGCACCTAGCATTGTACAAGTCCTAAGTACTGGTGCATAAGCACCCAACATTGTTTAAGGGCCTCCCTAAACACCTAGCATTGTACAAGACATCAATTTTGTGCTTTTCTCATTCTTAAGTTTTCAATTTCCTGCAATCCAAAAAGGCCCTTAAACAGATTGGCCTTTCACTGGGCCGAATAGGATTTGCGTCCACCACAACAATACCCAAGTCGACAATAAGCCAACATCTCTATGCACAATCGATCAGAAAAAACATCTCTGTTTTAGATTACCAACGAATCGGCTCTGGCTCTGGTGTGAAACAAAAGAAGAAGAAAAAACTACTACTCCCTACACATTTTTAAATATTTGTCTTTCTAGATTTCAACAAGTGACTACATACCGAGCAAAATGAGTGGATCCACACTCTAAAGTATGTCTATATACATCCGTATGTAGTAGTTTATTTGAAATCATGAGAATAAGAGATGAGATAAGAGCGCGTACCATGTCGCACCACCTTCCGCCGCTCCAAATAATCTCCCCGGGACACAAGCACAACGGCTTGGGCGTCCTGAGCTCGGACGAAATCAAACCTCCCAAATCTCCAAGAAACTGGATTCAACAGAGACCTCGGGAATCCATCCAGCACATTCCCCGCGCAAAACCCATCCTCTCCACGAAACCTTCAAAGATGGAAACGGGGTCACATCGACCTCAAGAACTTCTTTTAATGGCCGAGAGATTTTGGAGGCGAAACCCCGCTTCTCTCCGGTTGTGCTTGTGCTGGTGAACCCAAGGTTGCAGGCTGGGAGCGGGGGAGGGAGAGGCCGCGTGCGTGACACAAGAGAGGGCAGCAGCAGGTGAACGGAGCAATAATGGCTTCCTTCCTGGGACGGAGCAGTAGGATTAGGATGATTAACGGAAGCTGCGTGACAATGCCTTCGTATTTATAGGGGCTTAACGCCTTAGCGTAGGTTAAGGAAGGCCCGGAAGGAAACCGTCCACGTAAACCGCGGCGATAGACGAGATCGGGCGCGTAAAATGTGGTTGAATCCCGATTTTGATGGTGATTGTGTTGGGCTTATCTCTATTTTTAATGGATCAGTTGATAGTCTCGTATGGTTTATTTTCGTCTCATCACTTTTAACCGTTTTATTTCGCTGGATTTTTTTCGTCCCTTTTTTCATCCCATCGGTTTAGTTTCGCGTCATTTTCACGTACAACGAAAAAAATCTGAATGGATCAGAACTTTTCATTCTGACGCAAGTTATTGACGAATGTTTTTATGTGAAAGAATCAATCACGATCAATCTCTAAATATCAAATCTAAATTAATCAATCTTACCTTAAATTGCTCAATCACATTAATCTCTGCTCCTCGCAGTCCATGCGTTGTTTCTTTCATTCGCTTCCATCACCTCTCTTTGTTTTTTTTCTTGCAGCAATCTCTATTCCTAATGGACGAGTTGGTTGAATAGTCTTATCATTTTCGTCTGGGTTTTTTTCGTCTCAGCTTCCACCACCCGCCACCTTGCACTGGTTTATTTTCGTCTCACCTCTCACCACTCCTCCTTCCATTTTTATCTTCGGTTACTAAACCCGCCAACTGATTTTTCTTCCTATCCCACCGATCTTCTCTCATTGTTTTCATTCTGTTCCGGATCTCCGTCCCCCAATCCTTTCCAATCACTCTCAAGTCAGAATTTTCTTCCAAATCTGACCATGCCTATCTTGTTTCCATTCCATTTCCAATCTCCTTCCCTCAATCTTTTCCAATCATTTCCAATTCAGTTTTTTCTTCCAAATCTGATCACACCCAATCTAGATCTCGAGGGTTGCCTCCCGTTCATCCCAGCACGTCCCTTGTACCAGCCATGGAAGAGAGGAGGGAGAGAAGATGGGAGCGCAGTGGCCGCTCTTGGCCCTGGCGGGAAGGCATTGGGAGGAGCCCGGGAATGGGCGGTATGGCGAAGGTCGTGGCCATCGTGGTCGCGGCAGTCGTGCTCATGGCATGCGTGTTCCCGGCCATCTGGAAGTACCGACAGTAGGCCAGCACCGTTGCACGCACACGGACACGGTCACTCGAGTCATCCACGGCTACGCCGCAGGCCAACGGCTCCGCGAGCCTTGATCCAGTATCTCTGTCTTAGTGGTCTCCGAGAGCGTCTCCGACTGGGGCAACAACCTGCTGCCGGCGGGGAAGCAAGTCGCCTTCTGGGGCGGGCGGGGCAACAACGGCAGGGACCAGCCCTTGTCCGTCTTTGGGATCCCGAAGTACCATTACAAGTATGGCAACTACTCCTCCGTTGCAATCTTGGTTGTAGTATTAAGATCACATGATTAGTGAATTGTAAAGTTGAAATATATCAGCTTGACTATCTAATGCATTTGATCTAATTAAGGATAGTACGTTCATGGCAGCTCCAGAAATGCATGCATGCAACTTATACCATGATCTTATTGTAAATGTTAGTGTTGGTGTGGGTAGCCAAAAGCAAATTAACGTCTTTCTGATTGCTCCATGTTAATGTGTCGGTTGTTCAGGGATCGGCAGAAGGCTACCAAAAACTTCACAACGATTCTGGGCCATGGATCATTTGGTCTTGTGTACAAGGCTGTAATGGCTACTGGTGAAGTCATGGCTGAAAAGGTTCTTGCGACACCGCTGCTACTTGGTGCCCGCCGCACCCAAGGCATCGGTTGCCGTCCCTGTTCTCCCGGTGGCCCTCTCGTCATGCGTTCACTTGGTCGAGAGTTTGTCACAGCCGCTGAGGAAGAGGTCGGTGAACTCTATTTACTTTTTCTGGTCTCACCTTAGCTATTTGATACCCTTCAATTGTGTGTCGCATATGTGCAGTCTAATTCAGAATTTTAAAATTTACATGTTAGTTGCAGAGTGGCTCCCAGGAAAATTACTCAAATTTATCCAATGGGTAATGACAAAGTAAGAATGGCGGGTCCACTGCTAGCCAGCTCCGAATATGGAGACAAATCATGATTCTTTTCTCGATAACCATCAACAGAACTCCAAATTCTTGATATTGAAATGAAAAGTGAGCCGACATCTATGCCATGTTAAGCTTTGAGTTCAGCTACTTCTTATGTGTTTCCCAAAGCAAAGCTGATGTTTATGTTTCAGTTTTTTCTGTAACCATTTATCTTTTTAATTGTTCAGTCGTCCCATAATATATTTGTATTACTACCCTTTATCAATACTCCATGTGTTCATTCCAAAGCAAAGTTGTCCAGCCAAGCTACCTGCTTTTCTGTTCTTAACATTTTCACTTAATTTTTGTCACTCTTGTCTTGTTGATATGGTATGGTGCTAAATACTTGAGAAATATCTTGCATGATATTCTTCTCTTCCTACGTGCATTTATTTATCAGATTGGAGGAAAGGTAGATTTAATTTCAGTATACTCTATGCCAAGAGACACTCTAATTTTGCTTTCTTACACATATTACTGCATGACCATAGCAGACCATTGCAATGCGGCAACCCAAATTTCAATTCAACGGTGTTCTGTGCGCATCAGTAAGTTATTTATCTTACTTTCACTTTTAAATTTCGTGCTGAATCACTACAAGCATGTGTTCCTGTCTCATACATGTCTCTAAATTCTAAGATTTGGCCAAAGAGCAACCAGTGCTAACAGTTATTTGCTTGCAAGAACAAGTTGTGTTATAGAACTGTTTCCATGGTGCCCATGTCAAGTGTTGCAGTGGATTAAAAAATTTACCCTATGAATATTCTTTTTGTTGTTGTATGGAGTATAACCATAAATTTGGTGCTCTACAGTGGTGGAGTAAATGAGCCAGGATTAAGTTCAAAAGGTTGTCTTAGCCCCTACAAAGGCTAAGATTTCCCTTTAATATTTAAGCTTCTAGGATATACTATAGCCACCGAATGTTACGCCGAGCAAAATTAAGTTTTGAGTTGCGGGAGAGGGAAAGGGAGAGGGAGAAGTGTGTGTGTGTGTGTGTGTGTGGTGGTGGTGTGTGTGTGTGTGAGAGAGAGAGAGAGGGGCATTGGAAAAAGGGGAGGGAGAGAGATGGAAGGTGATAGATAGAGTGGGGGAGCGAGGGACATATGTAGGGTGTGAAAGAGGGAAACTGACATATTACAATCAGAGAGAAAGGAGAGATAGAGAGAGCTTTAGTGTGAAATTTAGCACAAATGCATCGTTTCGTGTCAGAAATTAAAAGTGTGTGTTGATGAAGGGGGAGGGGGATTGGGAGCCAGATATGTCACTAATTGAGGTGGGGTGGTGAACATGGACTGGGGTTGCGGAGATAGTTGGTTGGGAATGAAAAAGATGTTGAGTGATTTATTTATAGAAAAGTAGATTGTAGAAGTGCATTAGAAATTTGTAGGTATATGTTTACTCGATTAAATTTTATATATATACTTGCTGAAATATCGTGCAAATGAAGCCAAAGACAATATTTCTGATATTTAATGGGAATATCTTAAACGCATCAATTAGATCTTAGTTTGTAACATATGCTTATTTATATTTTTGATGTCAATGTATACATCATCGAGTTACATTATGGGTGAATTGAATTTCAATTATTTTTTGATTATTGCACACTATCTTTTGTATATATGTGAAGTATAATATACATTATATGTGCAATCAGAAAAAATCTATGCGAGCAAAATTTGATATACTTTGTATTCAATGATGCAATCGAAAAAGACAAATTAAAAGCCCGTGGCAATGCACGGGCGTTCTACTAGTGTATCATGATGATTCGGTTAACGGCGGCTGATCCCTCTACGGGGTTGGTTTTTATTCTTTATTTTTTATCAAAGGCATATTTTTATTCTTTAGAATTAGGAAAATTACCCGTGTGTTGCAGCAGGAAACACACTATTGAAACATTGTCATGGTCCCTAAAAAAACATTGTTATGGGTGTGCAAACATGCATGAAAAAAATAAAAAGATTATATATGTTTTTACCTCCTCGTCGCATCTTTTTTTTAACATCCTCCTCGTCGCATCCTGATTGATGCCTTTTTACTATTGTGTACAGTGATGTGACAGTGTACACACCATTGCGTAATATCATATCCGCCTCAGGAGTATTGTACATTGTATTTTTCATCTATATATGTTCTGTAAGAAGTAAGATCATGGTTCGGATAAAGTTGTTCAGACTAACTAACCACTGCTCGTCATATAATATCAAAATAATCTATGCATAATCGGACTCGCCAACTATGATGTTAGTTTCTACTAGCAAAAGAGCCCGTGCGTTGCAACGGGAATAAAGTAAATTTCAAAATTCATGTGATATTGAGGAGTTTATCTGTCGTGGTGAAATATTGAGCTATATCTCTCAGTCCGTTAAATTCTTCATTGTCTTAATATGAATTCATATTTTATACTTGCCCACTTCAAAGATAAGACGGTCGGTTAGAAAATAAAGAGTTTACAATGATTGATGCTCTTTTGTTAACATTGTCATCAACAGTAGGAGCAAACCGACTGCATCAACGCAGCCATGCTTCCCTTGACACCAACATCACAGCCTCAAGGAGGACCAGTATTGGAGCATGCAAAGCCGGGGGAGAGATGGTACGACAGAAGGGAGTAGCCACATGAACGTGGGGTATGGAATGACTAAGGACATGGTCACATGCTTCTCTCTCCCCTCTCTCCATAGCCGGCGTGTGGAGCGAACAATACGTGGCCCCTCCTTCACCCAGTTCAAGCAAGATGCACCGTCGTCGTACTCTTTCAACTCTCCATCCCTCCCTCCCTCCTCTATATTTCACACCAACGGCACTGGTAACATATAGAGTGGAAGAATATATTGACGGGAGAAACAAATCCTCATATGCGCTTAGCAACTTATTCTATTATGTTACCATTTCTCCTCCGTGTCACCATCGCCAATGATGCTTATATTGTCCATCCGTTCACGACTAACATGATCAATCTAAAGTGATGTGCTTGTGATCATACTATGGCATAATGCTCGTGCGTCGCTATAGAGTAAACACTGAACAATGGGTCCTCTTCCTCGTGCGATGGTGAAGGGTGCCACCGTGCCAGCAGGTCTAGCATGGCCGACTTCTGCTAGGCGGCACATGCTTTGTCGAGCACCTTAAAATCATGAGGCCCTCCTCGTTGATTTGGCGTATATAGTAAAACATGTTATTGATGCAACTGGGGCACCACCGATCCACCGGTCACCTCGGCAAAGGAAACATATTGTTGACTGGGAGCAAATAATAATAAGAAACATATAAATCAAAATAGCTATCTTTTTTACGCGATGAGAATTTTACTTACCTTTTTTGCGAAAAGAGAATTTTTTTTACCTTTGCTTTTCTAGGCAGGTCTATCAATTAATGCATGGCCGTTGTACGTTTTACATGAGTCAGTAGTATTGGATTTTTTTTCTTGAATTTGCATGCATGTTTACCAGCTATGCACGGCTGTTGTGCATGTTTGACAGTCCCTAGACGCAGGCAGTATGATCTCACGCAGCTCATCAGCAGCAGCCGCCGCCCCCTGTTGCCTGCCTTGCATCGCCGGAGCTACAACGGCGCCATGGCCACGGCCACGTAGTTGGCCGACCTGGAACACAATTCATGTATAGCCCACTGTTTCTCGCCTCACTGATCCTTCAGATGTTAATTTCCATCTCCTTCCTTGTGTGACAACATTCTAAGATTTTTGTTTCCATGTCTCTCCCATTGGCCCATATTATATTTCCACATCCTTCCTTCCTTTTTCCTCATATATGAGAATTTATGCCCTCTTTATAACTTTCCTTCCTGGACCATATCGAAATTGATTCTCTCTTTTATGACTTCTCTTTCTGTTCGTTGATTCTTCAGGAGGCTAATTGACATCAAATTATAAGCGTATATAAGTTGTTCTGATGCAGTATACGTAAGCGAGGTGGGACTATTTAATAAGTTAAGAAATAGTCTTTTCTATAAACAACAATGATGTAACACAAATGGATTTGGGCTTTGTGTTAGTACCTCAGGTGGAGAGTTCGATCCACCACGCCAGCTCCTATTTTTGCCTCCTCAGATCGGACGGGTCTGATGGGCCGCAGCCCAGGCGCGTCGAGACCCAATGCAGCGACCAAGTGTAAGTTCGTAAATAGATTTTTGGACCATTAGAAATTTAGTACCACCTCGAATAAGTTTTAAAATTCAAAGTAAAAGCGTAAAATCACGGGAAGAAAGCGCATTGTGACGGTGAACCCACGGAGTCAATCCGTGCTTTATTATTAGGGAGAGATACTACCATCCTAATCCTATCATCCAGTGGTAGGTACCTTACATATCTCATATACCATCATTTGATATTATATATATACTACTTTATCATTATAAATATGTTCATATATTATATATAACATATTTCAAAGTAATTTACATGAAAAAAATTGTAAGTTGACCCATAGTTTTTATTATATTTGTGAAATATGTACATATTTGTACGTAAAAAGAACATACTCAAAATACGATGCATATCATCGAAAAAGTAGTATATATACTATCTAGACATTCTTATATACTACATAGTACACGTACATACTCTCTGATTTGATAAATACTACATACAACATACAAAACTCAAGTGATGGTAACTACCACTGGTGGTACAAAACTCAACTATGAGATGGCTAAGAGGTGGCTATCCTATCAACACTAGCACTAGAGGTGGCTATCAGAACCTTTAGTTTGCCTCAAGATTCGAACTTTTCTATGGATAAGGTTCCTATTTATAGAATTATGGATGATCGCATTTACCAAAGAGGAAGCCATGTGGGGGTCCTTTATGCGGCAGTGGACGAAAAGGGCAACCTAGCCCCTGCGGTGGCAGGAGTATTCATGGAATGGGGTAGCTCCTTTCTAGATTTGGTTCTTGAGCATCGCCTATTGTTAGTAAGCCTATTGGATAGGTTTTGTTGCTTTGCTAATGGTGAAAGGTTCCATTCATCCCTGGCTATTTTTAGTAAGTATGACCATCACTTGGTTGTATGTCCAAGGAACGGTTCGGCACCTTTTAAATCACATGCACAAATAATTGCACATGTTCTTGCCGCCTCAGTTGGCACCGAAAATAAGGAACTAATAAATCTTTTTTTCATTTACTCTACTGGTTAGTTGTACTCATCAGGGATCAATAAATTTGAACAATGGCGTAATGTGTTCTTCGGCTATATATAGCTGCCGCTCTTTATCAGTACTAGTCACACTCACTTAGTACCTTCAGTGGGAGTTATGTGAGATGGCCGTGGAAGTAATTCAAGGGGAAGCATTTTCATGAGTATTGTTAAGGTTGAAGATTGTTTTTCAGGCATCATCATTAAGAAATCAGATGGCCTTTCCAAACGACCAGTGCTCAGGACATACTCTCTTTGGAGCAAACTGGAGGCCTTTGGACACGATGATTGACTAGCAGACATACACATGCACCACACATACGATCCATGCACTGGCCCCTGATTGGCCCGTTTAAGGATTGATCCATCCATGCATGTTCAAGTATGGACCCATCACCTGGCACTTGATCGATGAGAGCAAAAGCATAGACGACAAGAGACAATATTTTTTTATTCCTAGTAACAAATATTATCACACTTCAATGAGTATTACTCGGGTTATAAACATACTAACAATCAACGTTTTGAAAGATAATACGAACGAAACGTACTAAAAGGAGAGGAGCTAATGATGGGGTGGGTGGTAGGATGGATGACACATGAAACCTGTAGGCTTTGAGCTTGTGCCTGAAATGGGAAGACGTGCAGCGCCAGAGCTGGTCTGTGACGCGTAGCAGCCTTTGACTTGTGCGTATGCAATAAGGGATACGCTGCAAGATCCTTTCTGCCACATCTCCCAAAAATACACATGAAATAATGACCTGGATAGCTTCTGTGACGCTCTCGATTCAATCGTACACTAATCATACACGCAAATGTGTACGATCAAGATCAAGGACTCACGGGAAGATATCACAACACAAATCTAGACACAAATTAAAATAATACAAGCTTTATATTACAAGCCAGGGGTCTCGAGGGCTCGAATACATAAGCTCGAATACATAAGAGTCAGTAGAAGCAACAATATCTGAGTACAGGCATAAGTTAGACAAGTTTGCCTTAAGAAGGCTAGCACAAAATCAACAACGATTGAAAAGGCAAGGCCTACTGCCTGGGAGCCTCCTAACTACTCTTGGACATCGGCGGCCTCCACGTAGTAGCAGTAGGCACCCTCAGTGTAGTAGCAGTCGTCGTTGAAGGTGGCGTCTGGATCCTGGGCTCCACCATCTGGTTGCGACATCCGAGAAGAATGGAAAAATGGGGGAAAGAGGAAGCAAAGCAACCGTGAGTACTCATCCGAAGTACTCAGCAAGCAAGGGTCTACACTACATATGCAACATTATCAAAGGAAGGCTGTATATGTGGACTGGGCTATAGAAATGCCAGAATAAGAGGGGGGAGAAGCTAGTCCTATCGAAGACTAGCGTCTTCTGGAAACCACCATCTTGCAGCAACAGGAGGGAGTAGAGTAGCATAAAGTAAAGTAGTAGTAGTGTTATCAACCTCGGCCAGAGATCCTTTCTTGACTCCCTGCGAGAAAGCAATCCCAGAGCCATACTATCCATTTCTCATATCCAGGTCTCATCTCAAGTATCAAGTTCTAGTTGTATCAATCGGGATACAACTCCAAGTGTCCGTTACCATAGGACATGCTATCGATAAATGTTTTCTTCCCTGCAGGGGTGCACCAACTTACCCACCACGCTCGATTAACTCCGGCCGGACACACTTTCCTGGGTCATGCCCGGCCTCGACCAAACAATATGCCGCAACCCGACCTAGGCTTAATAGAGAGGTCAGCACGCCGGACTAAACCTATGCCCCTAGGGGTCATGGGCCATCGCCCCGGGAACTCCTACACGTTGCAAACGCGACCGGTGAGCAGACCTAGCTACCTCATTAAAAAAGGCAGGTGCTTACCAGTCCAACCCGGCGCGCGCCGCTTAGTCGCTAACGTCTATTAAGCTTTGGCTGATGCATACGATGCAGAACGCCCATACCATACAATGCCCACGTGATGGTTAGTGCTATCACGGCCAGAGGCCCCTCGGATCAAATATCCAAATCGTAGTGGATTAGGAATGCGCAGTGGGTAACAAGCAGAGACTCATGAAAGATGTGACCCCGTCGCCCCGTCTCGAGGACTTGCGGCAAGGGCTAAGAATGCCCGGCCACACCTCATAAGAATCTCGCGGGCACCTTCCAGGTCAACCCGACTCCACATCACTCGCAAATAAGCTCGCGCGGGTACCCCTCAGGGTCGACCCGTCTTTAGTAACAAGGTTCAGTGTAAAGTTATAGTAACCATAGTAACCGTGTGTCTAACACCAAGGGGAAAACTCGAGGAATCACCCCCGGTGAATTCCACTCAATGTAATCATCAAGGTGAATGTAAGAGGATCCACCCTCGAGGTTCACACTTGAGGGGTTGCACGACAGAGCCGTATCGGAAGTGGTTAAGGAGGAAATCACCCTCGATGACCACGACACACTACAGAGATCTCATCAGGAGTGATGTATGAGGTTCCACCCTCGGCACTCGATGGTAACTCTGCAGAGTCGAGCAACAAAAGGGGCGTGAAGTGATGTGAGGTGTCGGGCTTTGGCCTTCGATCCCGTTGAACGGGTCTTCGATGATGAAGCAGGGGCAACAAGGAAAAGGTGGGGGTCACTGATGGATCACTACCCAACCTATACTAAGCAGTTTAGGATAAGCAGGTAAGGTACAATGAGCAGGTTACAAAAGCAGGCTATGCATCAGAATAGGAGCAACCAATAACAATAGAAAAATCTAATGCAAGCATGTGAGAATGGAATGGGCGATAGCGGGATGATCAAAGGGGGGCTTGCCTGGTTGCTCAGACAAGAAGGAGGGGTCGTCGGTGACATAGTCGACCACAGCGGCATCGGCAGCCGCCACAGGGTCTACCAAAGAGAAGAGGGGGGAGAAACAGTAAATACATAGCAAACAAAGCATCACAAGGCATAACATGGCAATACATAGCGCTAGGAGTGTTCTAACGTAGTGTTGCACGATACAGGTGAAGGGGGAATTCAACCGGGAAGGTATTCCCGGTTTCGGACCTGTGTCAGACAGATGACCGGAGGGGGAAGTTCCATGTTCAGATAGTTAGAGGCATCTGACAGGAAAATGAACCGCGTATTCGGATTCGTTGGATTTTTCTGAGTAACTTTCATATAGAAAACATTTTCATCTGAGTTACAGATTATTTTCTATGAATTTTCAAAGATTAAAGCATTTTCTGGAATTATCTAAATTAATAGAAATGGAATTATGATGTCAGCATTACCTCATTGTGACGTCAGCAGTCAACAGACCTGCTGACTGGTCAAACTGACAGGTGAGGCCCACCTATCAGCCTCTCTGGGTGAAATAGTGGGTTAAACTAATCTAACAGACTAATTAGGGGGTGGGCCCCAAGTGTCAGTGACTAACTAACTACTAATTAATTAATAGATTTTAACTAGCGGTTTTATTTATTTAAAACGTTTAAGCTAGTGGGGCCCGCATGTGAGTGACACTGTGTGCCCAGTCAGCACAGTTGACCACGGTCAACGTGGTGAACTGGGGCCAGGGGGCCCACGGGCAGCGACCCAGAGGAGGGCCCCGCGGTGCCAGGTCAGCGGCCGGCGACGGAACGAGCTCCGCGAGCTCTCCGCGGCGGACGAACGCCGGAGCAGCTCGGAAAAACACCACGGTTCACCATTTCGCGTGCCACGACTTGCGTTCGAAAGCTAGGAGGGAACCGCGTCGAGTGGTGCTGCTAGACTACGCTGGGGAGGTCGGAAACATCGCCGGCGTCGAGCTTGGCGGCGGTGGCTTTCGGGCGTGCTCATGCTCGTCGCGGCAGGGCACGACAAGGACTCTGGAAGGTGGCGTTGGACTGCCGGGAGCGTGCTGAGCACGATGTCGTGCTTGTCCGAGATGGACGGAGAGTGTGGACACGGCGAGCGATGAGTACGGTGGCGGAGACGCGCTACGGCCAGGACGGTAGCTACGGCTAGGGGCGCGGTGAGGCGAGGAAGGAGAGGTGAGGGGACGGAGTGGAGCTCACCGAGCGGCCACGGAAGGCCCTTGACGGCTTAGGAGCAGCAGGGGTGCTCGAGGTCGCCGGCGAGCGTCGGAGACAGAGGCGAAAGGGGACGACTGTGATCGGCAGCCGCAGGGGCCCTCGGCTCCAATGGAGGACCCCGGGCGACGTGGATGAGGACAGCGGAGCGGACGGACAGGGCCGGTGGCCTCGGGGCCGCCGATGGCCGCGGGATCGACGGAGGTACGGCGGGCGATGGTGCTCGTGCGTCGATGTGGAACGAGGGGAAGAGCGAGGAGCAGGCGGAGAGGGTGAGGGGGGTGAGTGGGGCGCAACGGAGAGGACCGAGGCATCGGGGTCGGGGTCTTATCCCCTCGCCGGCGACTCCGAGGCGGCGTGAGACGGCGAGCTGGTCCGGCAGCGACGCGCGGGCGCGCGCCCTCGGTCGATTGAATAGGGGGAGGGGGAACAGGACCAGGAAGAGGTAGGTGGGCCGGCCTGCTAGGATGGGCCGAGGCCCATTGGAAGGCCAGGGGCTCTCCCACCCCTTCTTCTTTCCTTTTCTTTTTCTTTTGTTTTTATTTTTCCAGCAGCTTTTGCATTTTATTTTGCCACAAATGACTTTGCAAAAATATCCCACTGGCCAAAACAAATTCAAAGAAGTACTGTGCACTGCCACAAAAATGTTGGGAATGTTTTGTATCCCTTTGGATTTATTCAAAAAGAGAAGGGCATTTTAAAAGGCTGTTTTGGCTATGTTAAAAGCATTAGGCCCATTTAGAGTTGATGATGATGTTGTGTTCCTTAACATCAAATAGTTTTGGATTATTTGCTAAAAGGTGAACATTTTTCCAACAAGTTTTGAGCAACTTCATTTTGCACTTTGAAGTTGAATGGAATTCAAAGAAGGGATTACAAATGAGATATTAACCCAACATGATTATTATTGCAAATCTCAGTAGCTTAGCATCATCATGATGGATTACTGTAGCTCCATTACATAGGGGTGTTACAACTCTCCTCCTCTAAAAGAAATTCTCATCCCGAGAATTAAGAGGTAGAAGGGAACAGGTCGGGGTATTCAGCCCGGAGGCTATCTTCGCGTTCCCAAGTGGCTTCCTCTTTAGTATGATTCGACCATTGTACCTTGAGGAACTTGGTAACCTTCTGGCGGGTTCGACGTTCAGCTTCTTCAAGAATGCGGATCGGATGCTCTTTGTATGTGAGATCATCTTGAACTTCAATCAATTCCGGATCCACTTCACGTTCCGGATCCTTGAAGCATCGACGAAGTTGCGACACGTGGAAGACGTCATGGACGTGCGAGAACTGAGGTGGCAACTCCAATTGATAAGCCACCAGTCCACGACGGGAGAGAATGCAGAAAGGACCAATGTAGCGCGGAGCTAGCTTGCCCTTGACTCCGAACCGACGAGTGCCTCTCAAAGGAGTGACACGCAAATAAGCTTGTTCACCAGGTTGATAAGTTGAACCCAGTGTTTCCGGTCATAGTTGCTCTTCTGGCGGGACTGGGCCGCCTTGAGATTATCTCGGACAATGCGAACCTGCTCTTTAGCTTGTTGAATAATGTCTGGACCAATGAGCGTCCGTTCCCCAGTTTCTGACCAATTCAGAGGGGTTCGGCACTTACGTCCATATAGCACTTCAAAGGGTGCCATCTTCAAGCTGGCTTGATAGCTATTATTATAAGAGAACTCCGCATAAGGGAGAGATTGTTCCCACTTTCTGCCGAAAGAAATAACACAAGCCCGAAGCATGTCTTCAAGAATTTGATTGACTCGCTCGACTTGGCCTTGGGATTGGGGATGATAAGCAATGCTCCAGGTAATATGAGTTCCCATTGCCTCTTGGAAACTATCCCAGAACTTAGAAGTGAATATACTGCCATGGTCTGAACTGATCTCCTTCGGAATGCCCTGGAGTGACACAATTCTGGAGATATACAAGTTTGCTAATTGACTAGCAGTGATTGTCTCCTTGACTGGAAGAAAGTGATCAACCTTCAAGAATTGGTCGATGATGACAAAGATAGCGTCGTTACCTTTCTAAGACTTGGGAAGGCCAGTGATGAAGTCCATTTGGATCTTATCCCACTTCCATTCAGGAATCGGAAGCGGTTGTAGAAGTCCAGCCAGTTTTTTATGTTCTGCTTTGACGCAATGGCAAACGTCACATTCTTCGATATATCGAGCAATGTCTTGCTTCATTTTAGACCACCAGTACTTCTGACGGATGTCTAGATACATCTTGGTACTTCCTGGATGAATAGAGAGAGGGGTGTCATGTGCTTCTTTCATCACCTTCTCTTTCATAAGCTCGAACCGTGGTACTACAATGCGATCTCTGAAGTATAAGGTTCCATCTTCACCAAGTGAGAAATCTCTGGATTTCTCTAAGGCAAGATCCTTTTTCATCCAATCAACATGAGCACCTTTGGCTTGAGCAGACTTAATTGCTTTCAGAAGAGTTGGTTCCAGGACAAGGTTATTCAGAGAACCCTGTGGGACTAGTTGAACGTTCAGCTTGCATAGCTCTTCATAAAGGCGGGGTTGAGCTTTGTAGACCATGTGATTATTGCAATAAGACTTGCGGCTCAAGGCATTAGCCATTACATTACCCTTGCCAGGGGTATAGGATATACCACAGTTGTAGTCAGCAATTGCTTCCATCCATCGCTGCTGACGGAGGTTCAGATCTGGCTGAGTAAACGTGTACTTCAGACTGTGATGATCGGTGAAGATCTCACAACGATTACCGAGAAGGTATCATCGCCATAGCTTCAGTGCATAGATAACCGCAGCAAGCTCGAGGTCATGAACTAGGTAGTTCTCTTCATGAGGACGCACTTGACGGGAGGCATAAGCAATCACTCTGTGCTCTTGCATTAGGACATATCCTAATCCTTGACGTGAAGCGTCGCAATAGATGACGAAGTCCTTGCGAGAATCAGGGGGAGCAAGCACTGGGGCAGATGTCAGCTTGTCTTTGAGTGCCTGGAAACTTTCCTGACATTTGTCTGTCCAATCGAACTTAACGCCTTTGTGAAGCAGATTGGTTAGTGGCTTGGCGATCTTGGGGAAGTTCTCAACAAAGCGGCGACAATAGCTGGCTAGTTCGAGAAAGCTTCTGACTTGCTTGACAATCTTCGGAGGGGTCCAGTCAAGAATAGCCTGAACGCGCTCTGGGTTGACGCCAATACCATCCTTGGAGATGACATGACCAAGGTAGGTGACTTCAGGTAACCAAAAATCGCACTTGGAATACTTGGCATAAAGTTGATGTTCTCGAAGCTTCTCTAGAACAAGTCGAAGATGTTCAGCATGTTCTTCTTTGTTCTTCGAATATACCAGGATATCATCCAGATAGACTATGATGAACTTGTCGAGGTAACCCATGAATATGTAGTTCATCAAACGATAGAATGTGGCTAGAGCATTGGTCAAGCCAAAAGACATGATGGTGTACTCATATGAACCATATCGAGTAACGAAGACGGTCTTGGGAATATCCTCTTCACGAACACAGATCTGGTGGTAACCCAACCTCAAGTCGAGTTTAGAGAATATCGATGAACCAGCCAGTTGATCATATAGATCATTGATCCGAGGAAGGGGATATTTGTTCTGAGTTGTAGCTTGGTTGATAGGACGGTAGTCTTGGACCAAACGATTCGTTCCATCCTTCTTCTTCACAAAGAGAGAAGGTGCTCCCGAAGCAGAGGAACTTGGACAAATGAAACCACTGCGAAGAGATTTGTCGATTTCCTCCTTAAGTTCAAGGAGTTCATGATGCGGTATCTTGTACGGCCGTTTGGTGATAGGAACGGTGCATGGTTTCAAGTCGATGACGAACTCGACAGCCCGGGCAGGGGGTATTCCTAGAAGTTCTTCTGGAAAGACATCTAGGAAGTCGCGAACAACTAGAATCTTTTCCATTCCCTCAAGAGGTGCTGCGTTCAATGCATTCAGGAGATAGAGTCAGGCTTCGACATTTTGAACCAGACGAGCATTGTAGCTTGCTATCTCATCTGAGGGTGTAGAAGGTGGACGATTTTAGTGGCGCAAACGATAGAAGCCGTATGTGCTTTCAACCAATCCATTCCCAGAATGAGGTCAGTATTGGAAGACTTCAGAATAATGGGGGAGGCAAAAAATTCCAACCCTTTGATTTCAAATAAAACATTGTGGCTAACCATGGAGGTTTGGCATTGGCCCACGGGGTTTTTTACCACTAGTTGAGTGTGCATCTCTTCGTATTTAATGCCATGCATGAATGCAAAATCTTCTGATATGAAAGAATGTGATGCTCCTGAATCGAATAAAACAGAAGCCGATACTGAATTAACAAGAAGAGTACCCATCACAGTGGCAGGTTGGGCTTGAGCTTCATTCAGATCAACATGATTAGCTTGACCATGACCATAAGGTCTGGCATTGCCGCTGCGGGGCTGGTTGTTACGACCAGTTGAAGGCAGAGCTAGTTGGTTCTTTTTCTGATTGCACTCTTTGGCAAGGTGACCTGGATGGCCACGTCTGAAGCACAAACCATCATTGGGATTGGGAGCAGGAGCTTGGGGTGGTACAACTCGAAGAGGCTGCCTCTGCGGTGTAGGAGGCAAACGAGTTGCAGCATAGGACTGTCTTGGTGCAGGTGCAGTTGGACAATACATGCTGTGCGGAATCCATATCCAACGCTTCTGCGCTGATGGGCCCGAAGATGAGCTAGCGTCACGGCTGCACCTAAGGGATCCCTGGTGTTCCTGAAGACCAGTCTCAACCTGAATAGCCTTGTTCACCAAGGTGGCAAAGTCGGCAAAGTCATGAATGAGCAGTGCTAGCTTGATATCAGGGTGAAGTCATCATGAAACTTCTTTTGCTTACGAGCATCAGTTGAAATGTCTTCCTCAGCATAATGTGACAAGTCCAGAAATTCCCGCCGATAAGCATCTACAGTCTTGTTGACTTGGGTGAGGTTGCGGAAATCTCGCTTCTTCCTATCCATGATTCCCTGAGGAATGAAGCGGGCACAGAAGGCAGCTTGGAAATCCGGCCAAGTGATGACCGTTCCAGTAGGTAGGGTATGCATGTGGCTGTCCCACCATTGAGCAGCGGGACCCTTTATAAAGAAAGATGCAAAGGTGACATAGCTAGCAGGGGCCACACTAGCAGACTCCATTTCATACGTGATGTCGTGGAGCCAGTCATCAGCATCAAGGGGTTGAGTTGAGCTGCGGTAGATAGTTGGGTTGAGGCGCAAGAAGTCCTGTAGAGTTACTGGGGTTGGCTATTGATTCATGTTTGGATGAGGAAACTAAGCCATCATTCCTTCCATGAACTGGCGATTCAGCTCAAACTATTGCATCATTCCGGCCATGAATTCAGGCGGCGGTGGAGCGTGGCCACCACGGCCACGACCAGCGGGTCTAACCATCCCGCTAACATGTAACAAGGGGTAGTTCAGCATTGAGCATTTGCAAAGACAAGGATCATTCATGATGAAACATGCATAATGAAAGAGGTACGATGGATACCACTTCGTAGTCAACACGACAGTGTGTGTACTATTCAGAATACTATTCTAAGGAAAAACTATGGCTTATCCAACAATGGGGTGAATGTGGTCACGGGATCCTAATGTTAGAGTTAGTAAATTCGTTTAACCCGAATGGAAGAGAGATTAGAGTCCAAGAGTATAGACGAGGAATAAAAGATCCTAATGCCACCCAATGGCGACGTGGGCTCATAAGCCACACAGCCAATGTTAGTAAAACAGTTTTGGACGACTAGACTCAACTTCGGCCAAGGAGTTGGAAAGGGGGCTACCTACAGGTAGTCGGCTCTGATACCAACTTGTGACACCCTCGATTCAATCGTACACTAATCATACACGTAAATGTGTACTATCAAGATCAAGGACTCATGGGAAGATATCACAACACAACTCTAGACACAAATTAAAATAATACAAGCTTTATATTACGAGCCAGGGGCCTCGAGGGCTCGAATACATAAGCTCGAATACAAAAGAGTCAGCGGAAGCAATAATATCTGAGTACAGGCATAAGTTAGACAAGTTTGCCTTAAGAAGGCTAGCACAAAATCAACAACGATTGAAAAGGCAAGGCCTACTGCCTGGGAGCCTCCTAACTACTCTTGGACATCGGCGGCCTCCACGTAGTAGCAGTAGGCACCCTCAGTGTAGTAGCAGTCGTCGTTGAAGGTGGCGTCTGGATCCTGGGCTCCACCATCTGGTTGCGACATCCGAGAAGAATGGAAAAATGGGGGAAAGAGGAAGCAAAGCAACCGTGAGTACTCATCCGAAGTACTCAGCAAGCAAGGGTCTACACTACATATGCAACATTATCAAAGGAAGGCTGTATATGTGGACTGGGCTATAGAAATGCCAGAATAAGAGGGGGGAGAAGCTAGTCCTATCGAAGACTAGCGTCTTCTGGAAACCACCATCTTGCAGCAACAGGAGGGAGTAGAGTAGCATAAAGTAAAGTAGTAGTAGTGTTATCAACCTCGGCCAGAGATCCTTTCTTGACTCCCTGCGAGAAAGCAATCCCAGAGCCATACTATCCATTTCTCATATCCAGGTCTCATCTCAAGTATCAAGTTCTAGTTGTATCAATCGGGATACAACTCCAAGTGTCCGTTACCATAGGACATGCTATCGATAAATGTTTTCTTCCCTGCAGGGGTGCACCAACTTACCCACCACGCTCGATTAACTCCGGCCGGACACACTTTCCTGGGTCATGCCCGGCCTCGACCAAACAATATGCCGCAACCCGACCTAGGCTTAATAGAGAGGTCAGCACGCCGGACTAAACCTATGCCCCTAGGGGTCATGGGCCATCGCCCCGGGAACTCCTACACGTTGCAAACGCGACCGGTGAGCAGACCTAGCTACCTCATTAAAAAAGGCAGGTGCTTACCAGTCCAACCCGGCGCGCGCCGCTTAGTCGCTAACGTCTATTAAGCTTTGGCTGATGCATACGATGCAGAACGCCCATACAATGCCCACGTGATGGTTAGTGCTATCAGGCCAGAGGCCCCTCGGATCAAATATCCAAATCGTAGTGGATTAGGAATGCGCGGTAACAAGCAGAGACTCATGAAAGATGTGACCCCGTCGCCCCGTCTCGAGGACTTGCGGCAAGGGCTAAGAATGCCCGGCCACACCTCATAAGAATCTCGCGGGCACCTTCCAGGTCAACCCGACTCCACATCACTCGCAAATAA